>NC_133481.1:4974042-4974848 GCF_025370935.1 Choristoneura fumiferana | reverse complement strand
GGGAAGTAGGGATAGTAGGGATAAGACGACCAGATGGCCTAGTGGTTAGAGAACCCGACTACGAAGCTTGAGGTCCCGGGTTCGATTCCCGTGTCGGGGCAGATATTTGTATGAAAAATACGAATGTTTGTTCTCGGGTCTTGGTGTATTTAAGTATGCATCTATATAATTATATTTATCCGTTGCTTAGTACCCATAACACAAACTTTGCTAAACTAACTTTGGGACTAGGTCAATTGGTGTGAATTGTCCCGTGATATTTATTTTATTTAATTATTTATATAGTTATTTAGTTATTTGAATCTCATCCCGTTAACAATTATATTAATGCGACACACCACCGATATAAAGTCGTGGTTTGACCTGGCCCTATACTAAGAAGTGCAAATTCGACCTTCGTATCTTGCCGTCCCGCTAACGCTAATAGTATTTAATACGAGAGTGAGAGGGACGGTACGATACGAACTTCGATTACCACAACAGGGTTACTCTGGTGACGACATAGAAATTCCGTGTATACTATTGTATTCATTTTATATGTTTCAAGTTAGTTTTCTGTTTCGAAAGGATGATTTAAGCAAAAGAGAGTAATCTAACATAAAAAAAATCTTAAATATAGCAACAATAAATTAATTTCTGTCTTTATTTAAAAGTTACTAACCAGCTTACACTTCTTAATTTTATGTAATGTTATGTTTTAGAGGAAATTTGATTTGACAGAAAGACAGGCAGACAACGGAGTGATTCTAAATGGAAACCGTTTTTTCAATCGAATATTGAGTCGAATGGCACGTCCGATGACGATC
>NC_133481.1:4933061-4973942 GCF_025370935.1 Choristoneura fumiferana | reverse complement strand
CGTCCGTATGTCACAGGCATTTTACTCGAAAACTACAAGATGTATATCTTTGAAAATTGGAGTACAGATGTCTTTTCAAAGCCGTTATTTAGTTTTGTAGTTAAATTACAAAAATATTTTTATAGGAAGGGCACTCCATACACGTAACAGAAATTGTTTTTTTTGACTCGCATCAACGTGTGGCACATAGTTCGACAGCTCTTTTGAAAAAGTAAGGTTTCTCAAACCTTTTTGATTAAGTGAAAATTTCCGGAAATAATCGCTCCCAAAAGTAGCAAAATTGTGCCCCCCCCCCTCTATCTTGTAAACCATTTGTCCAAAAAATATGGAAAGGTAACGCTTAATAAATACTTTCAACGAAAATTGGTTTCAACACTTCAACATGATCGCATAGGTATACCTGAAAGTTAGAGAGTTATTGCTGAAAAACTGCGCTTCTCAACAAAAGGACGTAAGTGCCGTGAAATACGCTCTTTTTCTGGTAATAGATTTTAAGACTGTAGTAAGTTTTAATTGTGTTATAACGCACATAATATTACTTGATTTTTTTCGTAATGGCTACGGAACCCTATCTTGGGCGTGTCCGACACGCTCTTGGTCGGTTTTTTACAATGCTCACTTTTTCAGTACCCCACTGAATTTCAAAAATAATTGAGCACCTTTATTAACAGACAAATAGGATACAACTTTTCAAATCCGTCCATTACAAAATGAGCCGTCCGTCTTCGTCAATTACGTCAACAACTTCGTCGCCCCTGAGATTGTATTTAAGATAATGGGCCGGTAATCACGGCGGTGATTTATCACGCGCTATCTCAGCCTTCACTGTCCATTAAGCAATGTAGAAGTGCAACCCTTTGTCGCTGTTTTATAGCGGGACGTGTGACCCAGTGGCGGGTTGTTTCTCAGTACGTGATAGAGCGTGGCTGAAAGTGGTGAAACGACGTTTTACTTAGTCTATTTACTTAAATACAGTATACTGTAACTAGTCTAGAACATTCAATATGATTTAGTACATTTATAGAAAAGGAATGCGGGTGCCTCAAATCGAGCTCGGGCCTTTACCGGCCCAGGGTGGGTGCTGTACTCCTACACCACCTCACAGTTTTCATTTTACAGCGAAATTTCCCAGTCTGTTGTACGCCGTGAGATGGTGTAAGGTATTACTCGCTCCGGACCGACTTTGTTTAAATTGACAAAATAAAAGATACATGTCAAATATATTCTGATAATCTAACTGAACGGGTTAGCCTGTTGTGGCTTTTGAAACCGAAGATAACTACTCATGCCTCTCACACTCTGATTGCCTAACAAAAATGTAAGTTTCAAGTCAGTTCGTACTAAATATTTGCCTCGAAATTTTGCTCTAAATATTATTGTCCCGTGAGGGCGCTCTAACATCGTTAGGGGCACAACAATTGACATGCATTAACGGTACTTCCGGCGTTTCGTCCGCAACGTCGTTACGGACCGGAAATTCAATCGAGTTTAGGAACCTCTCGCGCTTCTGGCGCCTTGGTGTTTCACTCTCACGCGCATCATTGTGAACGTGATAATTAACGTTATTATTGTGAATAAACCTTAGTAAATAAAATAGCTGGGTGGCCTAGTATTTAACCTACTGCCTCTGTAGCAGATTTTGTGGTTCCGCCCAGACTGCACCTGCATGAGTTATTCGGCATTAAAATGCGACGATCATTCATATCACATTTGTTTTCACGATCATGAGCTTTACGTCGAAGGAATACATCGCGAGGTAGCCCGCTAGTCTAGCTACGTCCTCTTTACTTCAATATCAAATCTAAAAATACGCCTTCATCTAAAAGCTATTAAATATAAATGCTAAAGTTAGCAACGACATCCCAAATGGAATTTAGAAAACTTGCATTCCACGTCTTCAATATCCTTTTACTTCAAAACTAAAGTCTTTAACACTGGTACAACTAAGCCGACGCGTAAGACAGTCACAGACACATTTTGGTTTTAAGAGCGATTCAGCTAAATTCGCACGCGCACGAGATTTTGTCGTTTCGATGGGCTACTAGAAATTAGAAATCGAAGTTCGTTATCGTACTTTCCCTCTTCTAATACGTTGTTAATCTTTAATGATATAGAGGACTCAGCGTTCTTACGGACGGTTTCAGTATATAATTTTCGAATTCTTAATTTTTCATCAGAGGACTTAATTTCCTTAGACGTGGCTGGAAGCCTTATTAATATGATTTTGAATAATCAATAAGTCCCTGACATACTGGAAATATTGGTACACGCTTATCATTAAGAGATGTAGCGCGCGCTAATAACGCGTATGACGGGTTTATTAAACGTCATACAGTAGGGGGGTGTAGATCGACTAATATTATAATAAATCACTGAATGAGTGAATTAATGAATAAATTTATTTCAGAAAACAAAAACAAATAAATTGTTATTCATAGGTACTTTACTATTTTTGTTCGTAACATAAATAAAACTTAATAACTGCGTTTTGGGGTCGATGCCTATGACAGTCTTTCGACGACGACGTTGCTTTCCTTGTAGAAGGGTTGTTTGGTTTATTTTAAGATTAGGTTAGTAAAAGATAAGTTTTTATTGTAATTTGATTTTTATGGTCTCTTGATTGATAATACTTAATAACTACGTTATTAAATTCTAAAATGCTCATTGGATCTCACATGCATAGACATCCGAAGGATTGGACTTTCCAAGCATATTACTTAACTAGAAAGAGATAGATTTGTTTTATTTTTTCTTCGCGAAACATTGACTGTATCTATAATTTTGTAATTTGTAATGTAATAATTCTACAGCTGTCAACCGTATTATAAAAATGCGTAAGTATGCGAATGTGTGTATTTATCACTATTTGACGTTAAGACAACTTTAATGGAGATATTTGAATAAAATTAATTATATAGATACCTGAATCTTAAGAATAATATATAGTTAGGTTAGTTTTTTCTGATATTCCCACGGCATCAGAATGAACGCAATGAAAAATCACGAAATATCTCCCGCTAATTCTTAAAAATTTTAACAGGTTATCTGCATCCAATTTACGAGTAAAAATTAAGTTAAAATTGCGATAGAATAACTTGGGCAGTTATAATCGGGCAGATTTCATTATGCATCCTACTAATAACTATAAATGCGAAAGTTTGTAAGTCTGTTTGTTTGTTTGTTATTAGGTCCCTCCGCTGAACCGATTTATATGAAATTAGGTATAGTTAGTTTGAGTCCCGAGGAAGAAAATAAGTTAGTTTTTATTTCGAAAAATTGCATGGTTTCTGCGCGGGATAGTGATAAATGACTTCTACGGCTTTATTAAATAACTTGCTGTTTCCCGTGACTCCGCACGAGCACGAGCACGAAAGGCTGCTTCTGTCCATATTATGACATTTACATAATCTTTATGCATCTATTTCAGAGCGATCAAGTGTTACTCTGTGCAGGGATGTTACATAGTGTCGTGAAAGCCCGACGCGCCGGAGCCTAAGTGGGCGCCGCGGCGTCTCTACGAGGCTTCACAGTAACGCCTTGTCTTGTCAATGGCCAGAGAATCAATCACGAGGACTTTTTAAACATAAATATCAATTAATTATAACCTTACTATTATGTTGCCAGCTAGTTCTAATTGTGAGATTTAAATTAATTTAAATGAGGCAAACTTTAGAGTACAGTCGAACAAATTGAATCATGACCCAGGGTGGAACCTTTTAATAAACAATTTCACTATGATTTCCTTGACAAAAGTATGAGATGTCAACATGAAATTAGTAGCACAAAGGTTCCACCCTGCGTCATGGTTCAATTTAGAAAATACATTTTTCACAACACAAGACAACAAATTATTAGGTAACACAAAGGTATGTGTCATTGGGTTGTGAATCGGACACTGGCTCAGCATAATGCTCTGTTAAAACTGTAATGTTCGACTGTACATTTTTTCAATCGAAAATTATAAAAAAATATTACAGGCAACCAATTTCCTTTTTTAAGAATACGACGCAAAAAGAGAGGTATTATAAACTTGATACCAAAATGAACTGACTGAAAGCGACTTCCCTCGCGGTATTTCTGAGGTTATGTTTGATGAAAATTTGAGATTTTGAACTTTGAAATAACAAATTCGGGTTTTTTCAACTTAGTAAGTTGATTAGGTTATAGAAATAGGATAATGGCAATTACTAAATCAAACTGTTAGTTATTATTTAAACTTGTATGTACTGTATGTGTTGTATGTGTAGCATTTCTTGTGTTTACTAATAAAGTTTTTTTTACTTTTTATTTAATTTACTAAAAAGAAATAAAACAGGACTTTTTGGTTATCTGTTCCACACGTTAAAGAGGTCATTAGCATATGTTAGGTTACGTATTTGTATATCTCAGAAGAGGGTTCTAGAACTCGCTCAGTACTCTGTGCTGCAATGTAACATAGGGCTTCGTGAAGGCGCGATGTAGAATAAAGTTGAGGCCACACTTTACACAAACGCATCTTGCACCAAAAATTGCTTAAGTTTGCTAAGTGAACCTTGGTATAGACCTGACCAGCCAGACAGTCTAATTTACCGATAACGATAGTTATACGATAATTTAACAATATTAGATAACCGATTTTTTCTAAATAGTAAACTGAATAATCTTCTCCGGTTATTTTCTTGTACTTGTTACCTTACGATAATTATGATGGTGACCACTAGTTTTTCCCATGGTTTCGTCTCGTGGTAGAATAAAAAATTGACTAGCTAAGCTATCCCCTGTTAATCCTCAAGGAATCATCATTATCCCAGCTTATACATGCCCCACTGATGGGTCCAGGCCTCTTCTCAGAATAAAAGGGCTTGAACCGTAGTTTCCACACAGGCCCAGTGTGGATTGGGAACTTCACACACACCGATGAATGAGGGCTAAAAGACAGGCGAAATATCGCTAGATGGCGTTAGTATCGTGAGGTTTGTTTTGACGTTACCTACGGTCTTACTTGAAAATGGCTAATATAGGTAGAGTCACTACGATGACGCGTGCCGTGGTTCTTATTATAATGCCATTACATTCTTATAATAATGACCTAAAATTTATATTTCAGAATCAAATTAATATATATATTTTATTTATTTATTTATGTGGAACCTTTTTTTTTCTTTAACTGTATACTGTAGGTTTTAAGTATTTTATTTGTAATTACTTTATTTTGAAAAATGACTTTCTGCCAAGTTTCTTGCGGCGCATTCTTCTTGGCAATGATGGTCTTTCCGAAAGCGCTGGTAGTTTAAAAAATGACGTGTATAAGTGCCCATTGCCGCCTATTTACTGAATAAATGATTTGAATTTTGAATTTGAATTCGAATTAATGTCTAATTTTGGCAAAATCACGCGTCTTCGTGGATGGCACTATCATCATCATCATCCCAGCCTATATACGTCCCACTGCTGGGCACAGGCCTCCTCTCACAACAAGAGGGCTAGGTATAACTAAATGAGCCAATTGCAAGCAGGACCGTAACGTCAAAAAACCTCACTGAACTAACGCCATCTAGCGGTATTTCGCCTGTCTTTTAGCCCTCATTGCTTTGCTGAGTCGCGACTTTTTTTTTAACAGATGAAATAGTGAGTCATCTATGAAATAGACAGTCAGCTATGTTTGTAGCTAATGTCAACATTTTTGAAATTATATGCAATAAACAATTTGTGCTTTAATAACTACCTACATTCGACTTTTATTCTTAGTGTTAATTTGTGGTTAATTTACGCGAGGGCTCACGGTATATTAATTAGGTACTTTTGTTATGGAGAAAGTCGTAATTTAGCACCGAAACGCGCCATCTCCGGTATGGCCGTAGCCTAAGTGGGCGCCGTCATGTCTCATTGTCGGCTTCACAAAAACGTCTAGTCAGTCGGGGAAGAGCGGAATTTTGAGCAGAGCTTGCTTCACACAGTTATGTTGATGATTTTCTAGCTTCATGTTGTTTTAGTCGACCGAGTAGCCTAGTGGTTAGTGAAACTGACTACGGAGCGTGAGATCCCGGGTTTAATCCCCGGTCGAGGTAGATATTTGTATTCGTGTGTCTTTTTCTGGTTTTTCTGTGCATCCATGTCTCAGTTTGTATTTTCGATATGGTTTCACGGAATACCCGTAAAAGTAACAAATTTGTAGTTGAAATAAAAAATATAAAAAGACTCCAAAAAACCAGTTCCGAAAGAGTGTTACGTCTGTCGATGAAACATAGATGTCGCTAGTGCTGCTGCTTAAGTAGCATAGTAGAAAAAAGCAACCTGACTGAGATATAATAAATAGATAGATCCTGTAGATGGTGTGTTAAGCACCAGCAGATTGCTGAGAGCACGCATTCGATTCTAGTGCTGGTCTTTTCTGGATTACTGTGCATCATGTTCAGGTATTTTCGATTTCTTGGTGTCAAGTTCTCGAAATATTTTTCTAGGTGCTTGGACTGTGTAATAGGTACCACAAGTACACTGATAGACTTGAACGTTGACTTGACCCTCATTGGCTATCGGTGTAGCTTCAGGCCAAGGCAAAGATATCCGGATTACCTTTTGAACGCAAATTTTTTGTGTACAACATAATCAACTTCAAAAATATTAGGCACAATAAAATTTCTATCGACAAAAAGTCATTAAGAGCCCCGCCTTTAATCTTAATTAAACACGGCTTCCCTGACGTCAGAGATAATTAATTTCGACATTGGTATGTTCATTTGAATACAATGTTGCTATATGTTGTGTGCATGTCCTTTGAAGTGGGATTAGTACCGGCCGCGCGGCGCGTCCGCAAATTAAATCCCTCTCTAGGGGTCCTCATTATAACAATTTAGTAGGTTTAATGAGGAACCCAGTTTGTAGGTAATGGCGGATTTTAATCTTTGGAACGGTAAAGTCACTGGTCAAACCGGGGGCTTTTATGAATAGCGACCATTCGAATGTAGACGATCTTAAGTTGAAGTATAATAAATAAATTTGCTATTTGAACTACTCGACATGCCTTTAATTTAACTATTGATGGTTAAAGTAAGCAAAGCTTATGTTACTAAAGGTACTAGACAACGGATGAACATATTTAAATAGATTACATATTTGCATACACCCATATACAGGGTGGAAAGTTGAGATGGGGCAGCAAGGGCAGCTACTAGATCCCTTGCTTCTACGCGAAAATACTCTTAGGAGCCTTTTACTAACTTTTTGAGTGATGACAATCGACATTCACAGATTTTTGATAAAATGTACAGTCAGCGAGAAAATCGACAGATTTGATTTTTTTTAATGCCAATCGGTCCCATTTCTATCAATGATTAAAACACTCTTTGAGACCAACTATTTAAGGTTAGAGTACTAGAACACCCACAAATCAAAGAAAACTTTTTCCATACAGTTTGTACGGTACTAATTTGCAAGGTGAAACTTTCGCACGTTGTTTTTTACGAATATGAATCATTTATGCTTAAAGAAAATTAAACAGTATGTAGACAACTAAAAACTGAACATTTTAACTAAAGTTAGTGTGTTAACTCAGTATTGCTGCCCCATCTCAACTTTCCAACCCTGTATATTTACATACAAAGGTAATGATCCTTCCTTAATGGTAGTGATCGCTTGAAGGGATAAGATCACATTTTTACATGAATTTCCACGTATGTCAGTTGTTTTTGTTTCTTTAATTTTGTACAATAAAGAGTTTACATACCTTCGTATTTACACATTTCGCTAGAGCGAAAATATTTTAATGAAAAATGACCCCTCCTTACCTCTGAAACATCCAACAATCCCATCTTTTATTGCACCCCCTTAGAGGTTGACTTTAAAAACTTCAGAAGCGGTTTCGATTTTCCATGGTACTTCATCGATTATTTTACCCCTTTAATGGCTTTAATAGTTTCATTTCCAAAAATCTACTGAGAGAAGTGTAATAAAACTGTGCACTGCATGTAGCTGTGTCTGCAACTTTGGATGAAGATGAGTCAACCAATATTATGAGAGTTGTTTGTTTTATAAGAATTAGGAGCCAAGCCGCCCCCCTTGGCGCCAGCTGAATGATAGATGGTTTTATCTCTATATTTGTAGGACCGTGACGCATTTAAATAGCTGAAATCGTCGAAACTTAGGTCTTATCAGTACATTACAGGTCACACGGCTATTTTATATCTTTAAGCGAGCAGTTCTTGCATATTTATTTATATATTTTTTTATTCATAGGTATTTCGAAAGTCTCGCAAACGGCTCTATCCGTTACGACGAAATTTGCTATGTGGAGCTTCCGGGACGAGCAAACGATTTAGCTTGGTCCTTTCCCTATCATCAGCGAGGTAGTTCAACGGTATACCTAGTGTTTGGACTTGCAATCTAGAGGTTCAATACTCGGTCCAGGCATGACTTACTTTTTTTTGTTAATTTATATATCCATTCAATTGCTTTTGGCAACTAGAGCTACCTGTCAACACTCCTATTATGTTATTAAAATAGAGTTCAAAGCAAGTGAGTGGATAATTATTTAGTTTACGTTTTATTTTTAAAGCTCATTTAACCCTTAATAAGGTAGAGGCGATTTAGCGACCACTTGCATTGAGTTGGAAACTGAACCTTATTAATTTCGTAATACGTCTCAATTTCCATTGTAATTATTAAAAATATGACTAGCTTTAAAAATATTATTTGTCAGGTATGTATTCGATAGCTGCTTTTGATTCTGTGGTAGTATGCTCCAGTAAATGGGGCCTCTTATTGAGGGTTAAATATTTGGCCAAAAAAACACGAGTCAATAAAAAAAAATCCAAGTAAAGCTAAAACAAATCGTTCATCCAAGATAATATACTCGTAAGTATTGTAGCTCGCATGATATTTCTGGTTCGGTCTAAATAATGCCTTACAGCAAAAGTAGATTTCATTCGTATTTGTATTCGTATTTGGTTGGTAATAAAACTATTTGATTGCTGCAACTGTAGGTACTAGTCACCTGTTTTATGTCCAATTTGCGAGACACATCTTTTGCTTTTATAAGATAGAGCAGTCGTCCCCTTGGCGCCATCTCTATAATATGACAGAAGATGTCTGATTGAATGAATGATTGATTAAGATTATTGTTTAGTCTAACCATTATTTACTCAATAGATGCAAACATGAAAATAAGTACAAGTTTGTTTATTAACAGAACCATCATATTTAAATAAAAATAAATAAATAAAAAGACTTTGAACAAAAGTCATGGACAAAAGTTCATATTTTTTGTTAGTATTGGTCTTAAAATCTAGTGTTAGTCGATTTATTATTATTATTCTTTAAGACCTAGCCTGTTGCCCACGACTTCGTCTTCGTAGAATTCGTTTATCGATATCCCGCGGGAAATATGCAATTTTCCAGGATAAAAACTATCAGGGGACTCAAACTATTTGTATACTGAATTTCATATAAGTAATCGGTTTAGTGGTTCAGACATGAATAGGTAACAAACAAACAAATAAACAAACGGACTTACAAACTTTCGCATTTATTATATTTTTTATTATATTATATTATTGTATTTAAGATAATTAAAATTATATATTTTGAAAAATATACTTTCTGCCAGTTTTCTAGCAGCGCATTCTTTTTGGCTATCATGGTCTTTCCAATAGAAGAGTCTACCTACATGAAGAATAAACATTTTGATTTAGATTTTTGAGTCAACGGGTCTGCCCATATTAAGACATTATAATGTGCCACATGTTCCTTATCCCCTGGTATGCTTAGACGCTAAACGCAGATTCGCGCCAAGTTATAGCTATTATTTTTGTTTTTTTTTTTAAGTATAAATCAGCGGAATTTATGCTTATGAACACAGATGACACTTGAATATAGTTTCCGATATCTTTTTAGTTCCCGAATACGAGGGAGGGTTAGGTTTTGAGTTGATTTGTCGTAACCGTTTCATCCAATGGATGGCTAAAGGAGCAGAAGCAGACCCAAGAGGAGATGGCGGGATGACCTGAGCGCATTTCAGCTCGATTGGCGGGTGCATTCTCAGGATAGGGAAGAGTGGCAGAAGAATGAATAATTTATTTCTTTGACATAGGCAAGTTACAGAGATTTTCAAGATTTAAGGGATTCTCTAAGACAGGGGTGGCCTTTGCCCAGCAGTAGGACATAAACCGTTTCATCCACCTGCAATAGCTTTACGGCCGTACCGGTTAAGATCCGGCCGCCGGCCCCCTGGCGCCGGGGCTGGCGGCGCGCCGTCCCGCCGGCCGGCTGGCCAGACTCGGCGGCGGCTATCGATCTCACGGGATGTATCTGTGCCACCGCGGAACTAACCGGGAATCGAGATGGGAATGTTTTCGCGGCTTTTTGGTTTTTACTCGAGTAAATATTGTGATGTGGTGTTTTTAGGGTGCCGTACTTCAAAAGAACACGGAGCCCTGGAAAGAACATTTTGTTTTGCGTCTGATTGTTACCACAATTTTCTCAGCAATTAAAGGTATTAAGTTTAAAGTCTTCTAATCATTCGGACTATGATCTTCTAAAGTAATAAAAAATTGTTTCCAGGTCAAATAATTTGGTCAGCTTTTTTTGATACCTAACTCATATTTGCTTGCCGAATTTATTGTAGAAAGTAGGTGTTTGTAAGTATAAGCGAATAGCCTAAAATACTTGTTGAATAGTGTATTCAGTTCATTCTGAGAGAAGGCCTGTGCCGTGTGTGACGTATATAGGCTGGGATGATGATGATAATGAGTGTATTACGATAATTTATATTTATTCAAGTAGAAAAATAATACTAATTAACACTACTAGTCGCAACACTATTAACACCTACTACTACCGATAACAAGAACGAGAGTACTGGATAATTATAGTTAATTATTATTCCACATTATTTAAACATTGTATGGGTGCATATTTCAAATGTGTTTAACAACAACTCCTTTCATCGCGTCAAATCTTTGACGTATCCAATGTTTGTGGGTGTTGAATTCCTGCCAAATTGGCCATTTTCCGCCGCCAGCGCTTGTGAAATTTTAATGAAGGCAAGCTGCGGACTCATTGTGGGAAGGGGACGCCCAATTAGCCCTGATATGGACTCTGAAGCCCATCTAATGCTGTCATGTGGTGAATCAATGGGCTTGGACATTGAGACTGTTAAGTTCGATTTTAATCTAGAAAACAAGGGGTAGGGTAAGTTTTGAAGCTTTTGCCTATTCGTAGGTCTCTGTATGCTCTTGTTTATAGAGCGAATTAATTAAGTTACTGTTAAACTAAGCAAAGATTCAGACATCATCGAAAAAACACAGAGACTATTTATTAAAAATAAATTGGACTGTCTCTCTCAAGACAATTATAAAAGTTAGACAAGTTTCAATTTATTTTAAAATATGGAAATGTATTATTAATTGTTTTAATTTAGGTATTTCAGGAACATAATTATTATTTTAGAAATGATGATGATGAATGAACTAAAAGTAAAGCTCACTGGCTTATTTACCGCCATAAAATGAGTCTAAAATATATTAAAAGAACCAAATTCTTGAGACGTCACATCATGCAATTTAGGACAATCAATAGCAACAAAGATGTTTAGAATAAAGAGCTTTCAAATTAATCTTCACCAACAAAATTGTAATCCCGTACTCGAGAGCCATTATGCAAACGTTTTATTTCAATATCCGCTCTGTTCAAGTGGAATAAAACAAAATGGTAGCGAACAATTAATTTAGGGTTCCTCCGGCTGGACCAATCCCGATAATTGTCGCCGGCAATATTCAAATGGCGGAAACAATTAGTGTGAGTGCTATGCATTTAGCCATCTAGCTTAGATATATCAGCTAAATGTACATCTATTAAGCACTAGCGCACAAGTCATACGCCTCATTTTGCTTTGCACTGGGGACGTATTTGTGCTATGTGTAGGAGTGTAAAAATATGACGCGGTGACAATGTGGGGTAGATACAGCCGTTGGCTGTGTATTATATTTGCCCCATGTGCAGTGTAAGGGTTAACGTGATCGATGATGTTTAAGCTGATAATACTACATGGTTAAAATAATAGAGATTATAAAATATATTAAAAACCCTTAAAAAAGTATAGTTTACTCGTGTAAGCAAACTCATGTAAGTAAAACAAACTCATGATGGATTAGATTCTGCATTATATTATAAAGCAATGAAATTATACACCATTTCATTTTAATAAGAAAAGGGTAGTTTTCAAATTGTATAATAATTAGAGACTTTAACTGCTTCAAAGCAACGCCTGATGCAATAAATTCTTTAACTGCTTATCTTAAAGCGAGCCTATAAATCTCTCTAAGGGCCGGCAAAGCACCTGTGATACCCCTCGCGTTGCGGGTGTCTATTGGCGGCGGTGATTGCTTCACATCAGGTGATCCACATGCTTGTTTGCCCCCTCTTACATAAAAAAGAATAAAAATAATTGCTGACAAGTACGATTGCCCTATTCTTGTCCACTGGGTAAATCAAAAGAAAGGGGTAGCTGTAAAATAAGTTTGGATTAAAAAAATAATCAAAATTGTATTTACACATAGTTTTAAGTGCTCATTGTTACTAACACCTATGGAGTCACTCGTACTTCAAAAAACGATGTTATTATTATCATTAATAACCAGTTTTCGAACTGTGCCATAAAACAATTATTACATTTACTTTATACGGGCTTAAAAAAGAGAATTCCTAACATTAATTTACAGCTCAGTTAATTCTAATAGGACTACTAATTGTTCCTATTTATCCCTCCATTGCTGAGCAAATTCCCCTTCCACTACGAGTACTTGAAGTGTATTGCAAACAGCGGTCAGACCTTTTCTTGTAAATATCAGTGTATTAATTTATAACACATCAATCTTAATCATATTATAAACGCGAATGTTTGTATGGATGAATGTTTGGATGTTAGGAGCTAGCAAGCCATATTAGAGCGCACGCTAGAAAATAAGTGTCTTTCTTTGTTATTATAATTATTATTATTTTTGCAAAATTTTATACAATGGATATAAAATATTTAGTCAGGGTCGCCGTCATCGAAACTGATGTGGAGGAGAGGACTATATACTCTTTCACGCAAAAACTACTAAACGGATTTGCATGAAATTTGGCATTCAGGTAATATATACCCCGAATTAATATATAGGCTAGTTTTTACCCCGAAATAATGTATGGTTCCTGTGGGATCAAAAAGGGTTTAAGCTACATACCAATTCTGCGCGAGCGAAAACGCGGGCAAAAGCTAGTGTCCAAATAATTTAATGAATCGAGCGTTACTTGACGGAGGTCCTTATCACTGAACTAAAACAGCATTTAACATCTGGTAGCATGGTGAACGGTTGTGTTGCTCTGAACATGAGCTCTGGTTGAGTTAGAAACGCGTCAGTGTAGCGTGATGTTGGTGGTGAGTTTGTGTGTTTTAGCAGTGCGGAGGCGGAGGAACTGCATGAAAAAACATTTCTTGCATAAACGTAGCTATCACAAGATCGCGGGTGAGCAAAATAAAATGATTGTTTTAGTTCATACACTGAAAAAAAAAAGATTTGCTAACAGTAACAATAGTAGATTGTACAACAAGAGCATAAAACGAGCCATTTTACCCAAGACGTTCATATAGCCACCCGAGCCGGTACGGCGAGGGTGGATAGACACGTCGAGGGGAAAATGGATTTAATGCTCGAGTTTTACACTCTGCTTTTCACTTCGAAGGCGACGAAATGAAATAGCAACAGTGAAAACAATTGTTCACTCACTACGTAAATTTTATTTTTAATGCTTACTATATAGTTATATTTTTTTTAGTTTTAGTGATTTATTTTGATTGATTTGATTGATATTTAGTTTTATATAAATAAAAAATGTATTAAAAAAATATAAAGAAACTTCTTTGTTTGTGGCTGTTGACACCTAATTACCTTGGTTTTAGACGAAGATTTTATTTTATGCACTAGTGCATAAAAAGTCATTTTATGTCGCCTAGATCCAGCATAAACACCAACTTTACGAGCATGAGAAGTGAAAATAAAATGTTACTTGTAACATAACTTGAGTGACTACATAACTAAGGCTTACCAGTAGCTAAAAGTTAGGTGATGTCTTACAAAATCAGTTTTGCAATATTAGCATTATTTTGGTTCCTAATTAGTAAATTTTGGCTAAACGTCAAGTAGCCAAACTTTCAGTGTACATCAATATTCGTCAGATGAGCAACAACAGTGCACCATCTCAAATATTATGAGTTATAATTGGCGGGACCCTCCCCTGCCGGCACGTAGCAAATCTCTTTTGTGTACTCTGATAACTGCACAAAGCCTGCTAATGTCTTTTAAGGACTTAGTGATTTAAACGGACTAAATAATGAACCGCTACCCTTCTGCTCGTCTGGCAACGGGCTTTAAGCCTCGGAGATAGCATTCATAGCTTGCAGAGGATAGATATGTAGCTTTAAACGATCGATTACAAATTGTTATATCGTCGACGACGCTGCAATGAAGCGTAACCAACATTGGGCTAATACCGCGTAACCTACATAAATAGCAAATTTGAGATTTTCATCCCAGCCTATTTACGTCCCACTGCTGGGCACAGGCCTCCTCTCGGAATGAGAGGGCTTGGGCCGTAGTTCAAATGCGGGCCCACTGTGGATTGGGAACTTAACAAATACCATTGAATTACTTCACAGGCCTTTTTTTTACTTCTTCATTGAATTATTTCTTCTGGCATTTTGTGGCTGGTATATGTATAAACAAAAAGATATTTTAATTTTAACGATCTCCTGAAAAAGTGCCATTGTTGGTTACGTGGCATTACAGTATAATCGACAATATGTATACTGTTATACCTACTGTTTTGGTGATTTTTCCCGCATAATCGCGTTCGGTTCCAAGATTGGAGTTATGAGTGGTTTAATGCTCGATATAATAGTCGTACTCATTACACACCATCAAAAATATATCGTACAACTTCTAAAGACTAAATCTTGTCTTATTGACAATTCTTACTTATTCACAAAACCGGCCAAGTATGGGCCAAGCACAATGTAAGGTTCTGTATTAATAAATGTTTTTAAAAGACCTATCCAACGATACCCTAAACTATGGATTTAGACTGAAAAAAAAACATACCCACTTCACGCGTATTGTAACGTTTTTTTTTTCTAAATGTTATTTTGCTTTGCAACAAACAATTCATTACATTTGAAATTTACCACGGAGCTTTACGGTGAAGGATAACATCGTGAGGAAACCTGCACAAACCTGCGAAGCAATTCAATGGTGTGTGTGAAGTTCCCAATCCGCACTGGGCCCGCGTGGGAACTACTGCCCAAGCCCTCTCATTCTGAGAGGAGGCCTGTGCCCTGCAGTGGGACGTATATATAGGCTGGGATGATAATGATTTCGCTATACCACTTTGTTGGCGTGGTTAACGTACATAATTACAGCTTTCTAGCATTAACAGGCAGGGCTAAACTATAAGAATACCTTGTACAGTCGAGTTTATAAACTTTATCAAAAACTCTATTGTCTAAAGACTCTATTGTCAACGACGTAGAAGCGTGTTCAGATATTTTTGATCAAGTTTTGGCTCACAAGTTTATGAACTCCACTGTAGGACTACGTAACTCTAAAAACCTGTAGAACTGGCCCCTATTTAATAAAAGTTACAAGTGCTACAATCCCTACTTATATTATAAATTCGAAAGTAACTCTGTCTGTCTGTCTGTCTGTCTGTTACCCTTTCACGTCGGAACCACTGAACCGATTTTGATGAAATTTGGTTATAGGTAGTTTAAACCCCAAGGATCAACATAGGATACTTTTATTCCGGTAGAGGCGCCACCGCGCGATAACCTAGATCCGCGCAGACGTAGTCGCGGGCATAAGCTAGTTCTACATAACTATCACTTTTTTGTATGCGAAACTTAACAATTATGTAAATTTGTAGCACTTGTAACTTTCATTAAAAAGGGACCTGTTATGGTGCTCCCACATTGGCTGTTATAAATTAATGTAATATAACGTTATAAAACACTATAACATTTTCTAACACTTTATAACTTTTGTTACAAATTGTTACATGTTTTAAACGCTCCCACATTGTATAAAAATGTTCTATAACACCATAGATCAAATTCGAGGTTTAACTTTGTTGTATAACATTTTAGAAGTTATATAACATGATAACAATGTGTAACATTTGCTACAATTTGTTATAAAATGTTACAAAACAAATATTTTGTAACGTTATAGAACATTTGCTAAATAAGTAAAAGCAAATGGCAAACTGACTGTTGTGGTATTTATGGCTAAAACGTAATAAACTGAAATTATATAGAAAGAAAGGGATGCTACGAGTATTGAATAGCTCATGGACGGCTGTAGTTACATTGGAATTAATTTAGAGTCATCATAAACGCAACAAGGTCCATTGTACACGAAAATGTCAAAAGACCTACGCAACGGGGAAAAAACTAAATATCATGGCTGTTTTAACCCTTCATGAAAATTTCCCCATAGATGGGGTACAAAAGTTTCAAACAAGATATTGAATCAAAAAAAGTAGTTCGTATTAGTAATAGTAAGTACTTTTTTTCCGCAGCCGAGATACATTTATGTTATCTTATCCAACTCACTGAAGCTTTTGTTGGGAATGTTTCCGAATTATTGTATCAAGATCTGTTGGAGGTATTATGTTTGTCGGATAAACGCACTCGGTCGGAACTATTCAATATTACGTATCATGCTTAGAATCTTAGGAAAATGTATAGAATTCAGTAAAAAAAATACTGCTAAGTTTCTTAAGGAAAAAAGAGAACAAATATGATAGTAAACTAACACAGTATATATAACTAAACTGACAAAATAGCAACTAAAAATTTAACACATTAAGTTACAAATATTAATAAAAAAGTAGGAGAATAAAACTAATTTAAAAATAAAAACTTAGGTTGTATTCGGGGCTTTTTTAATTATATAAGTATTTCGATGTTTCGGCCAATTATCAGCGAATGTAGTTACGAGTAGTCTTAATTTAGGGTATCACGTTTTCTACAATATAGCAAATAGGCCGGTGTAGGAATAATAATTAAAATAATAAATATAAAACAAATCCATTATAGAGTAACTAATTGTCGATCAAAACTTAATACTAAATATTTTTCACATATAAGTACAGAACCGTACACTGCGCGTAGCCCGACACGCACTTGCCCAGTTTTTTTTAAATTCGAAAGTCCACAAACCACAAATCATCAAAATAAATCGCTAACAAAGATTCATCGATTCCCAACTACGCACGTTAACCGCAATTCTATGTCGCTCAAAGAGATTTGTCGACAAATCTGTAGTCGAGTCGGAATCGGCAGTTGGTTCGCATGACGACACAAATCCGGATGATGTCTGTTTGTTATCAGCACTGCGCAGTCGACTGTACCCAGCAGGGTTGCCGTTCGTTACGGAATAATCGTCTTATTTATCGATTCCTCCTGACTTCGCCGACTGTTGCTGCGCTCATTAATTTCATCTTCATTTTGTTGATCGTTTTGGATTACGTTGTCAGCATCATTCGGCTTATACATTTTCAGTGTCATCGTTTTTCTGTGTAAGCAATTACGCTTTACTAATAATTTCTAGATAACTTTTTTATACAAGCCGTAGTAGCCTAAGGGGCTGTTTCACCATCCATTGATTAGTGTTAACTGACGGTTAAATGTGATGCTGTCTCTATTTGTTTTGTTCGAATAGACGGAGACGGCATCACATTTAACCGTCAGTTAACACTAATCAATGGATGGTGAAACAGCCCCTAAGAGTCATAGCGGTGTATTCTAATGAAGGAAATTTTCCAAATTTGGATGAGGATAGCTGATATACGGGTGTCTCTGACCATGGGGCTTTAAGTTGAAGGTTCGATTCTACTCGCATAACTAACCTACTTTTGATTTGTAACATTTTGAAATAACGAATTTAGATCATTTATAGGTCCTCAAAGTTTAATCGTTAAATCAGTGTATCGGACAGTGTTATAGCTGTGTCTTGGTACTGGGGCCTTCAAATATTTTTTGACATTTATTTGACGTCTCTAAGATAAACATTTACCAATGTGCTTGTATGTTTAGTAAACTTTAGAATTGTATTTCATTTTGACATCAAGTCTGTTCGGTAATCGTAATTTTAAATTTTTATGTACATATTTGACATTTAATTTGATTTAAATTGATTTTAATTATATTCTTTTATTTTATTTTTTGTGACTTTAATTTTAAAATATGCTTTTGTTTTCTTTCACTGATTATATTAATTTTAAACAAAACTAACTTAGTTTTTAAGTGTATGTACTAACAAATGAATGGATCTATGTTGTCTGATAAATAAATAAATTATTATTATTAGTATTGTATTGCATACATTGAAAATTACATTTAATCTATATGAAAAAAATTTAATTAACAGTTTTCAAATTTTAAAAAGTTCAAATTCCACGTTCCATGGTCAGAGACGCCCTGTAGATTTCTTGAGATCAAAGATACTTAAGAAGGGATTTTTCGATATTTTTGCTCTCTTACCATCAAGAGACCCACTTGCTCGTTTGCCATCCATTAGAATAAAAAAAATAAAAATTGACTCTGGCCCGACACGAACTTTGTCCACTTTTTGTAGGAGTTGTGTCTTGGGATTATTCGTTAATGGAATCCTAGTTATACTTTAATTTATGCTCATGCAATACGCAGCATGTCTTCTTGCCTTGAAATTCGAGATAAAAAAAATATTAACTGAGTGTTACTGCTTTTCTACCAAAATTTAAGTTGGACAAGGTCATTTTTAAGGTAGTACTTTGTAATAAATGCGATAAATTCTTACTAAGATACAGCCCTGCAGGAATCTCGTCTAGGAGAGCTTATTTCGACTGCAACACGTATTATCCGCCTGTCAATATTATCAGCCATCGCAACTTCCCGCCAAATTGCTCCGGTCGGCACACAAACAAAAGTTTTTCGACTCTTATTGGTTTCGGTGGTGTAACGAAAAAATATTAAGCTTGCGAATGTTTCCTGTGTATTTCGTCACTAGTTTTAAAAAAGCTCCTCGTTTTATTGATTTGAGATACGACATTTTGTCATAGTAGTATGATTTGTCACACTGATTGCATTGTACAAATGTTTTTTAACTGAATGAAAATTGCAAGGTTTTTTTATATTGTTTAAACGTGATATAAGTGTCTTTAAATTGTCATAAAACACATTTCTTGCATTTCGGTGATCTTCTATAGTAAAGTTGTTGTTAAAGATGCCAGAGTATGCCCACTTATTTAGTAAAAAATTCAGTTGTACCTATACGTGCATAATATTTCGATTAAAAAACTATGGTCCTGTTGGAGACATACTGATAGAGAATAATTAAATCGAGTCGAAAGCTTTAATAAGAGATTAATGAAATGCTGAATTAAAATTTAACACAAAAACGCACACAAATAAATTAAAAAATTAAAAATAAAATAAATATTTAAGGGGGGCTCCCATACAACAAACTAGATTTTTGCCGTTTTTTTGCTTATGTCTAATATCGTATAGATAATGGTACGGTTTTTTAGAAAGCCATGGAAATAGTAAAATCCAGAATATGCGTGCAAAGCCGCAAGTAAACTTCCCAGCCATTAATTCAGCTATGGCTGATCGCAACAAGCACTTAGTGTATAGTGTTATCTTTAGCGTTAGTGTTTAGTGTATAGCAAGTTAGTCTATACTGACCAAATACATCCATCATGACGACGGAATAGCCCAGTGGTTAGAGAACCTGACTACGAAGCTGAGGTCCCGGGCACGATCCCCGGTCGAGGTAGATATTTGTGTGGAAAATACGAATGTTTGTCCTCGGGTCTTGGGTGTTTAATATGTAATATCTGGATGACCGAGCTCCGCTTGGTCTAAAACTCGGTGCCAAGCGTTTCCCTGTGATAAGACCAAGCTAGATCGATTTTTCATCCCCGAAAACCCCTACGTACCAAATTTCATCGAAATCGTTGGAACCGTTTCCGAGATTCCTGAAATATATACATATACATATATAATATATACAAAAAATTCTCGTTTAAAGGTATTAGATTTAAGATTGTATCTATATGTTTAATTATGTTTTTCCCTTGCTACCCAAGTGTCCCGTGATATTTATGTATTTATTCCCAATTTTATTTATTATTTATTTATTTATCAATTACGCCTTCGTATGCTGAGTCTGATCACACAAAGAGTAATTCCCCATTTTTCTTGAATTTCACCTCTGACAGTTTCTTAGTTGCACAATGGGAAACACCCCCCTTAATAGGCTGCCTCTAAATCCAGTATTAGAGATAAACTTTGCTAAACTTGCAGGTGGTAGGACCTTGTGCAAGGTCCGCCCGGATTACTACCACCATCTTGCTCGCTAATCCTGCCGTGAAGCAGCAGTGCTTGCACTGTTGTGTTTCGGCGTGGAGAGTAAGCCTCTATCGCATCTTAGGCCTCTAGGTTGGCAACGCATCTGCAATACCCTTGGTGTTGCAGATGTTTAAAGGCGGTGGTGATCTCTTACCATCAGGAGACCCACTTGCTCGTTTTCCATCCAGCCATTAGGCTAAAAAAAAAAACTTACTTGAATAAAAGGGGTTTGTTGGCGAAGAGGCCTGAGGCCTTCTCTTTCGCGGCGTGGAGCCCCTGCATGCTGGAGGCCCGGTGTCCCTCATCAAACTGTACCACTAACACCTGCCACAGACAAATTATTACATTTATTTAAGATGATAATACAATATAATAATAATTTATTTCGGACGGAGTCCGTAGCGTGTTAGTAACACTGAATAACTAATGTAAGGGTAAGGCACACAGAACTATTACACACAGGGATGTTGACACCACCAATCGATTGACGTACTTTTTATGAGCTGTCAAAACACAATTCTCCCATAGAGTTTGAATGGAAATAGCAACTTATGACGTCACTCGTTCGCACACTCAATCAACTAACTATTTATTTGTTTTAAAGCAACAAAAAAACGTTTTTTTACTGGAGTCGTGTCTTCAAATAATTTTTAATGGTGTCAACATCCCTATTAGTCAGTTAGTTAGCTACATACAAAGAGGGGCAGTATAGGAGCAGTAGGGGTAGGGTACGAGGTTACATAAATAATACTAATAATGTAGCATAAAGACCATGGACCTAGATGTTGGCAGAAGGTCGCGTGTCATTTAATTATTATTTTTTTTATTTGAATTTTGTGCCAATCGTTTTTGCATGTAATGCGGTGCATACAATCCCTAAATTTCTAACCTAGGATTAGAGACAGGAAATTCGGAGCAGGCATTTAATGCATCGTTATTCAAAATCTACGATATGGAATTTTTGGGAATATGAGAGAGAGAGAGAGAGAGAGAGAGAGAGAGAAACATTTATTTACACATATTTGATACACACAAAAATACATTTTACGGCCTCGCAATGTAATGTAACTTGCGCGATTTCATGCAGGTCTAAACTGAGCTTATAAACGGAGATCGATTTTTCAAAATTCTTTTTCACCATTGTTAAGTTCAGCTAAGGGATTCCATAGGGTGTTGATACTTAAATAATACTTTAAATGATACTTAAATGATATACTTAGGGTTTTATTAATGTCTCTCTCTTTTAAAGACAATGAAAAGACAATCGTTAAGATTGTCAACGACTTTAACTTTAAGAATAGATATAGTCAACTAACTTGATGCCTAAACCGCGTCGTAATGACATTTTACGCCATTTTATAAACAGTCCCGGGGCGACCGAGCTTTGCTCGGGCTAAAACTCGATAACAAGCGTTTTCTCAGAGATAAGACCAAGCTAGATCGATTTTTCATTCCCGAAAACCCCTACATACCAAATTTCATCGAAATCGTTAGAGCCGTTTCCGAGATCCCGGAAATTTAATTTATATATAAACAAGAATTGCTTAGGTAAAGTATAAGATTATTATACACAAATAACTATTTACTATGATACGGTTCTAGTGGCCTAGGAATCAAATTGGTATTATTAAACTACAATGAGACTAGGATTAAAGATCACCATTCCATTTGCTTTAATCAAATTTTATGGAATACCTTAGTTCCTTAATTCCTGGTCTCATCGCGGTTTACTAATAGGTCTCTAAATACAAAAAATACTACTTGTAGTTACTAAAAACATAATTAAAATAGACAAAGCTAGAGGAAAGAAAACTGGATTATAGAAAAAACAAAAATTCGTGACACATTTTCTTTCTAAAGATAAATTTTCTTAGACTGAGAATATGTGTGAAATAGTAGACAGGAGTTATTAAATTTAAAAAGCCGTGGATAGAATTAAATTCTTAACTTTCAAATGTCTTTAAAAAAGCTTGTCTTAAGATCAAAATTGAATTTAAACAGATTTAAATGTCAGAACGTCAGTTACATAATGTTGGGTACTGTCTTAGGTCATCATTACATAATGTATAGCTACCTGCTAATGTATACCTTCACACCCCACCCCATACTGTACCCAAAAATCGATACAAAGACGAAATTCATTTAGAATTTGGATTTTTCTTACAAATCATAAAAATTGGGGATATTAAATGAAAAAAATATGTTTTTAAACTTACATTTCTTCCAGTTCGCGGTAGAAGCAGCTACACGGCAGCGTCTGCCGATGCCGTAGCACCCCGCGCGCCGCTACGCCGTAGCATCACGGCTGCGCGTAGCCTCGCCCGCCATTGGCCCCTGCGTCTACGTACGTAGCCAGGTTTCAACCAATCACAGATGGAGCTGCAAAAGAGGCGTGGTTTTGAAATTTTCAGAAATTTTCAGGAGGTCCATGCAACCCCCAAAAGGCACCCCCAACAATGTTTCCACATGACTGCAGCGAAGGGAGGCAAAGGTTTTGTATGCAATTGATGTTGAAGCTATTTATAACCTGTATGAGTATATGATATAAATATTACCTGGAAATTCAGACATCAAACGTGAATCACACTGAACAACCAATTTACAAAATCTGTACTCCAAAGCACAAGCACTCCAAAGTACGAGGTTTATTTTTAATTTATTATAGTAAATCAGTCATAGTTACTTGTTACTTGTTACTTTATACTTTTTGACATAAAAAAATATTGATTTTAGACAAAAGAGTAAAGCTATCGATGCGAGACAGAAACTAGATTTTCCTGATTATAAACGTCCTACGGTGTGCTTTTTATAGAAATCAAAGACCCACGTTAAATTTTAATCATTAGATGAAGTTGACATAAGCTTTGGCGAATGTCCTAAATTTAGGACATTTGGCCTTACGAGGTTAACCTATTCATAATAGTCACAAGTAAAATATTAACTTATTGTTTCCAGGATGTCAAAATCGATACCCTATATAGTTCACAATCGTACAATTTATTTTGTTTACTTTTGTATTGCCATCTATTACCATTGGCGTATCTAGGATTATTTTTCAGGGGGGGGGGGGGTGCCCTGGATTTTTCTGCGGGCTAGTTCAAGGTAAATTTCAAGCAGAGGGTCGTGGGTTCGAACCCCGGCTCGCACCTCTGAGTTTTTCGAAATTCATGTGCGGAATTACATTTGAAATTTACCACGAGCTTTGCGGTGAAGGAAAACATCGTGAGGAAACCTGCACAAACCTGCGAAGCGATTCAATGGTGCGTGCGAAGTTCCCAATCCGCCCTGGGCCCGCGTGGGAACTATAGCCCAAGCCCTCTTGTTCTGAGAGGAGGCCTGTGCCCAGCAGTGGGACGTATATAGGCTGGGACGAGGTAGCCTTTATAATTTTTAAGTTTACATTTGAAACTTATAGAGTCTCAAATATGTATACACATAATAAATATGCTGAGAAGAAGAAGAGTCTCAAATTTGAGGTATTTATACCTATTCTAAGATATAAATACATCATTTGTAATTTTTCTTTCACCATTTTTATAATATTCATTTAGCATAAAAACAAAATTCCTGGAATAATCGTCAAAATGTAATTAGTACGACTGAGAACTAGGGTATGGATGTTTTAATCGAATAAGATGAATAACATAAATAAATATAAGTACATAGATTGTAAACAATCTCGAAGGTGCATCATGTGTTATTCACCCAAGAAAATTATTTACTTTTTACTCGATGCCGTACCACAGGTGGCAAAAACAGATACGTAATACAATTACTTTGTTATCCATCTGTCTGTCTGTACATCCGTCCGTCTATCAATGCCCTTTTTCTCAGGAAGACGTAGAGATATCAAGCTAAAATTAATATCAAATCCCTAGACTGCCCCCTCTTGGAACAGTTAAAAAATCAAAGTTCTAAGTCAACTGGAAACACGCGTTTACATAAAAACTGCGATTTCAGATCCATTTATTTGAGAGCTACGATTCCAGAGGTTAAAACCGGCCAAGAGCGTATCGGACACGCCCTAAATAGGGTTCCGTAGAAATTACGAAAAAAATAAGTAATATTTTTCTAAGGATTTCGTATTTTATACGGAATCTTTCAAGTTTAGGTATATTTTATACCTTAGGCTGCTAATTACTCTTAAACTACTAATAATTCTCAAGCAAACTTAGCCGTTATAGTTTTCCTTGAAAGTTTGATATACTTACTACCATCCTGAATTTTTTCAAGTTTTTCCACCTACCGGTTTAGATTTTAGAGGGACGCTCGATTTTAATGAAAATTTGCACTTTAAAGTTGAATATTTCGCAAACAAATCACTGAATCGAAAAATCGTCTTAGGAAATGATTTTAAAAGATCTATCCAACGATACCCCACACTATAGGGTTGGATGAGAAAAAAAAATCACCCCCACTTTACGTCTATGGAGGTACCCTACAAATTTTTATTTTTAATTTTTTATTGTACCATATTGTCGGCATAGTTTACATATATATACCGTGCAAAATAACAGCTTTCTAGCATTGATAGTCCCTGAGCAAAGTCGCGGACGGACGGACAGACAGACCGACAGACAGACATGGCGAAACTATAAGGGTTCCGTTTTTGCTATTTTGGCTCCGGAATCCTAAAAACAAGTAAATATTCCAGGAAATAGAAAGTTTATGAGTACAAAAATATCTTTTACGCAGATTTTACTCAAAAGACAAATCAGAATAAATTTAGATCAGGGTTGCGGTTCACTGCTCACACTTCAGATATCGGTATCGGTATAGCGTATCCACCGCCGCCTTCATTTCACGGCCAGTGGCGCCCACAAATGAAGTTGCCGCGGTCCACTGATCACGCGCAGCTATTCAGCGTTATGAAATATACCCATCGTCCGATACAGTTATAATCAGATAAAGTTTGAATATTTCTGAGATAGGTTCGAGAGATAAGAAATAAATAAAGAGGAATGCTGGGAAGACCAAATTTCAATTCTTACATTTGTTGCGGGTTGCAGACCGTAAGTAATTTAACTACCTTAAATGAATTTCCAAGATTTCGGCGCAGTTCCACTGTTGCATGTATCATAATCACTGGTTGAGTCAATCTGTTTTCCCTGTATTAAATCAGTTTGGATTTTTAATCTGGAGCCTTTAGTCCAGCCGACACAAATTCTGACATAATCAATACAAGAAAGAATACTTAACTTAATTAATACTTAACTTGTTGTTGTTGTTTAGTTATAATTTATTTTAAGTCTGAGTATAATTCATTTATTACTATCCCGCGGGAACTATGCAATTTTCCGGGATAAAAAATATCCGATATCCTTCCCCGGGTCTCAAACTAAGTGTACCGATTATATCGAATTTCATCTAAATCAGTTCAGCGGCTTAGACGTGAAGAGTTAACAAACAAAGAGACTTACAAACTATCGCGTTTATAATATTAGTGGGATTGTATGTTACTATGATTAATTTGTTGACATTGTTTGCCTATGTTTTATTGATCATTGGTTTGGTCCATTAAATAATAACTTGAAACATAAAAAATAATTCTAATTCAAAATTATAATAAAAAAATACCATTCATAAATCTTAAAAATATTTAGCATTAATATGTTCACGCTAACTTGCTTGACAAACTACAGCTAACCCTCCGTCGTGATTAATGCATTCTTTTATAATCTGAAACGTCAGACAGGGGTGGCTCCCGATCCAGTTAAATAGATCCGAAACCGCTGACGTCGCGACTCCGTCATGCAGATCATAATGAATAGAGCGTTTAGCATTTCGCTTCGTTTGCGGTTTCGGTTTCTGCGTCGGCACTGCACTATACTTGGAGCAAAGCGTATTTCGTGTAAGTACCTACTTATTAGTGTTATAAAGACAATTGCTGTACATTGCTATTTGGTAAGTTTACTAACCACGTTTGGTTCTTGGCACTTAAAATGATAATGATTTTAATCTTCATTGACATAAACTATGATTTTTTTGGGTTCGCCCACTGACCCCGTAGCGTAGCTCAACCTTGTTGTAAGCAAATAGGGTCCATACTTGTTAAAAATCCGAATTTTATGTTTGTCAGAATGATCGTTTTTCAAGTCTTTTTTCTCTGAATCCAATAATTGTTCAGAATTGTTAGCATAATAATTCATCACGCATCAATAATGCATTACCAAAACGCACCGACGTTTAAGTGAAATGGCGTGGCGCCTGCAGGGCTACTACGAAACTCGAAACTCGAAGTTCGTGTCGTGTGGTCCCTCTGACACTTATACTTACTACTTATTGCCAACGTGGATCGGAATTATTTCCAAATATCCTGTCCATGATACGAGTATGATCATAAATTTTATAATACGCCTTAGATAATACGTCTACTTGACTTGACTTCTCTTTTGTATGTCTATTGATCAGTTCGAATTCATTTACTCAAACAATGTTTCGCCTTTTAATCGAGTCGTTTATTAAATACTAACAATGTTTGTTGGTATGAATGTAATGCGATTAGTTAAATTACTGGGTTTTTAATAAAGTTCAATATCTGTATATTATTATGTACCAATTTTTGAAAGCACCAGTGAAAATAACATTCGAAAATTATTTGATATCTACACAGTTTTAATTTTCAGAATTGTATTTGTACCGCACGGTTTAAAAAATTGCATCTCTGATGGTATTATTTTATATTGCATGGGTTATTTAGAGTTCTAGTTAATGGTACACAATTTGATTACAATATTTTGATTGAATGGGACATGAAACTCTGCTTGGGTACTGATAATAAAACTAAAATATCGTTCGACTTACAGCTTTTCTACCCAGCGTTGTTTTAACCGTTATAGTTTTCTTGTAAGTTTATATACTTACTACCATCCTGAATTTTTTCAAATTTTTCCACCAACCGGTTTAGATTTTAGAGGGGGGTACGCTCGATTTTAATAAAAATTTGCAGTTTAAAATGGAATATTTTGCAAACAGATGACTGAATCGAAAAATCGTTTTAGCAACCCCCTATTGGTTTTAAAATACCTATCCATCGATACCCCACACTACAAGGTTGGATGAGAACAAAAAATCACCCCCACTTTACGTCTAAGGGAGGTACTCTAAAAAAAATTGTTTTGAATCTTTTATTGTGCCATTTTGTCGGCATAGTTAACATATATATTCGTGCAAAATTACAGCTTTCTATCATTGATAGTCCCTGCGAAAAGTCGCGGATGGACAGACAGACAGGTTCCGTTTTTGCCATTTTGGCTACAAAACCCTAAAAAGGTTAAGTATGGCTGCTATAGATTCTATAAATGAAACCTTCGTCCCGCGTGTCGCGTTACGATCCCGACGGGCACTTAGCCGTGATCGACCACTCGCCAGCGCTCACTCAGCGCTTATCGGCCCTCGGCGCTCTTCAGAGGTAAGTGTAACACACAATACACCCTCGCCATCTTTGTAACGCATCTACCGATAACATGGCAGTTTATACTTATAAATATTTTATAAGTGGCTGGAATTCGTAGATAACTTGAGACAGTTATTTGGGTGTAGAAATTTCAAGAACTCCCAGCGCGAAGAAATTGACAGAAATTTGCAAAAAAAAAGTATAAAGCAGTATAAACAGTATAAAGCATTTTGACTGCTAAAAAGTAGGTAACTGTTATTGTTTTAAGTATTTTTTTTTTATTAAACGATGTATTTTTACGAGAGATCTTAGCAACAAAATTCCACTGATAGGTACCTAATTAGTATTAATTAATGAAAAATAAAACTCACCAATAACGTACAATAGGTATTATTGTTACAACCATTCTAAGTATTTCTTTATTTTTTTAGTTTAATTGAGGCATTATTTATCAAAAAAAAAAACAGAAATTACTTCATAACTTAGGTAGGTACCTTTTGTTGGTTCTGAAAATTGCTTCAAGATTGCAATAATTGGAGTGGATCTTTTATTCTTTAATACGTCCATTATCTATCTAGATAGTGAATTATGATCCACTTTCAGTCGTCGAGTTAGCTTGAAATTTGGTATCATCATCATCATCATCCCAGCCTATATATACGTCCCACTGCAGGGCACAGGCCTCCCCTCAGAATGAGAGGGAAATTTGGTATAAATAGGTGAAAAATATAAAAATAATAAAGCAAGAGTAAACAGTTTAGAGCTGCAAGAAAACTTATGCAAGTTGCATTACATCGCGAGGCCGTAAAGCGAACGAGTCTGGGGTGGTCAGTCGAGCGCCGCAGCATAATGTAACTTTCATGTTATTTTTGCGACGGTAAGGCGACTGGATGGCCAAGTGGTTAGAGAACCTGACTACGAAGCTTGAAGTCCCGGGCTCGATTCCCGGCCGGGGCAGATAATTGTATGAATAATACGAATGTTTTCTCTGGTCTTGGATGTTAATATGGTATTTATTTCCAGAACAATACAGGTCCAACTATAAAAAGGTATATTAGTTACAATAAAATTAAATAAACTAAAACTATAATAAATCTAAAATGGACCCTGCGGCATGGTACCAAAGATGCTGGCAGCATTTCCCCGCTGGATCGCAAGACTGATGCGTTGAGCGAGGAAACTGCCAGCTCTTTGGTCTCCTGTGGTATCTCTGAGTCTCTTTGATAGATCTTTGAAGAGACTTAGAGCGCCAGGTATGTATTTAAGTATGTATTTATCTATATAAGTATGTGTATACGTTGCCTAGTATCCATAGTACAAACTTTGCTTAGTTTAGGACTCTAGGTCAATTGGTGTCAAGTGTCCCACGATATTTATTTATTATATTTACCTATATTGTTGTTCTAAACAGGGTTTTAAAACGGTTTTCACCAGATTTTATTTAACTTGCAATGTGTATTTATGTGTATATTCGAATAATTTTTCAAATAAAATTTTAAGCATTTCGAGTGCTCGGATTCACTTTAAATTCGATGTACTTATCTAAATCTGATGACAATACAATAATCTGGTAGTGGCATTCTAGTGGTCCAGCCAGCATCGTCTCCGCATGACGGAACTCTTCAGCGGTTAATGGCACGACTATTCAAATTTGTTATGGAAATGTAGTTTGAAAGACAATCAAGTACAGTCGTCATTTTTAACAAAAAACAATCTTTTGCTGGAAACTTATAGATACATCCGATAATAGAGTCATCTATGTCAAAATCATCAGTCTAGCAACACCTCATCGCCTCCAAACGAACCTTTTTCCGGACGATTGCGTATCACCAGCGGCACCTGGGGGTGACACCCTCTCTCTCTATCAAAGAGCGAAACCCTCGCCCCATCCCCCTCTCCAGCTATTCATGACTTATTAACTTCTCTGAGGTATCATAGCAACCTCCCGCGCTTCGACGATTTAATATAGAATATTGTGAACTCAGCCGGAAATAAGATCTATACAGTTTATTAAATTCTTTAGCCTCGTGTCGATTTAATTTTAAGCGAGTTTTATTCCATTGAATTAGCAGGTGTGTTCATGTACATAGAGTCACTTAATCACTCAAATGACCAATAGCATGTCTTTGATCGTTAATAAACATAATATTCCGACTCTATGAACTTTAGCTACGAAATGTAGCTCATACTACGCGGCGCTACGCATGTTGATAAACAGTATTCATTGGCTACGCGTTTAACATAGCGGTATATTAATTAGGAGTTAAACATTAATTGCAAAGTGCAAAGATTAATTAGGTTATTTTTTTAATAATCTTGTGAAAATGCTGTAAGCAACTGGCAGCTTGGCCTCAATGTCTGATTAGTTAATTCATATTTTATACTCTTAAAATTACGAAATATAATAATATATATGGAGAGAAAAATGTTTATGCCAAACATTTAGAAAGAATATTCAGGTCCTGACTTGACCACATGCATCACTATACCAAAATATCTAGAACAAAATTACCCTTGATACTAAAAAGTATTTTCTTTTAATTTACACCTGATTTACATGGTACCTATGGGCGAGAATTGTAGCATACAAGCGCTAAAAAGTAAATTATTCAAAAAGCTTCAGCTACATACTATAACTAGAGACGTAAAATGTCGAAATCTCATCTGAATTAAGTGTCCTGAAATTTGGCGCTATATTTCATAATGCAACGTCAACAAAAGCAACGGATAAAGTCTTCTAGTAAAACAATGACAACCATTCTAAAAACCAGAAAAATGCGCTTCAAAATAAAAATTTCGAACTTTAAATCTTCACAAATGCAATCTTTTAAAATGTATCCTTATTTGTTTTAAAATATCGATAGCAGGGACGAAACACGAAACATCTGAGTCGTGTTTGCCGACCGATCGCTCCTGGGGGATCGCGAACCAATAAAGACCGAAACTCTTCCAGTTGGGAATACAACGATTTACTGGAATACCTGGAGAGTTCAGTGTTTGCTAAACGTTTTTGAAACGTGCATCTTTGCAGTTTACAATTATTAGACGCTAAAAATATAGGTCCCAGTTTATTCAAAACTAATGCCCGCGACTTCCAATACGTAAATCTTGATCCAGCAATGGGATTGAAATTCCGGGATCGTAGTAAAATTCTGTGGGAATTGCCAAAAATTACATCGTACATTTTTATAACTGTTTAAACCTTGCGGTTGATATTTCGATATTTTATTTCTATCCCGTGGGAATATCGGGATAAAAAGTAGCTTGTGTTATTCCAAATGACTTGCTACATACATACCAAATTTCATCCAAATTCGCATAAAAAAGTAACAAACACACACATACTCACAAACTTTCACATTTATAATATTAGTAGGGTTGTAAAAAAAACATAAATCGTATATTGAATGCGTTGGATTCGTAAAAAACCTTTAGATTTGTTTGAAAAATGATTTTAAGTGATACTCGTATGATAGCATAGGATTGAGAAGTAATCACATATGATAAGATGTATGTATGTAAACTCTTTATTGCACATAAAAATAAAATACAAAGAAATACAAATACCTACACAGAAAGGCGAGCTTATCCCTAAAAAGGGACAAGTAATATTTATTTCATTAAATCTATTTTGCGGTGGTGATTTAAGATTTTTATTAGCTCTGTTATAACTGTTCTTAATATATAGGTTAATGTCTTTACTCCAATAATTATTCGCGATAGACTTTTATATTCTTTAAAAACGAACAAATTTTTATTAACGGTTTTTAAAGAAAATAAAAGTATCACGAATAATTATTGCAGTGGACACATTAACTTAAATGATATGAAGAACAGTTCTAACAGACGACATTTTTAATTTTCATTCAATTTTTATGGAATAATCGAGAAAAACTAACAAAAATGCAACATTGCCAGCTCAGCAGGTATAAACGCTCTTAAAAAGGAACAGACGTTTTTTGAGAACGATACTTGAGAAATTTGATTTTTTGAATTCATAGTTTGAGATATTGGCGTCAAACTCATAACACCCCTATTTTTGCGTCGGTGTTTAAAACAAATGATCAATGACTTAGAGTATTAAGTTAGTTGAGTTAGTCAGTACTAAAGTCCGTTTCTGCGCTCAGATCCTATTACGGCAAATCGCATTATAACCTAATGACGTTCCAAAGTCTCCCGTCTCATTCTACCCGATTTTCCAGGGCTTGAACAGTAACGATCGTGATTTCAGGTTTTCAGGTGAGGACGGGCGGGGCCGCCGGGGCTCCGCCCCTCGCCCATTGTTTTGTCCTCGGCCAAAATTGAATAAATTAAGTTAAAATTTATTAAATAACTCTATTAAGAACCCGTCGGCAAACAAGCTCTGACTGCACCTACGTCAAGTGCAGTACTTACCGAAAATTGTTGGCTGATTGAATTTGGAACGGAATGAAGGGTAAAAGCGTTGGATGGTAAACCAAGTTGTAGGGATGGTGGATTGTATCTAACAAAATACACGTGCCAGGCAGCTAAGGTTAGTAGTTTCCGAATATAAAAAATTCAGCCAAGTACGTGCCGACACGCCCGAAATAGGGTTTCGTAGCCATTACGAAAAAATTAAGTAATATTTTTCTAAGGATTTCGTATTTTGTACGGAATATTCCAAGTTTAGGTATATACCTTAGGCTGCTATTTACTCTTAAACTGCTAATAATTCTCAAGAAAACTTAACCGTTACAGTTTTCCTTGTAAGTAAGATATACTACTACCATCAAATTTTTCCACCCACCGGTTTAGATTTTAGAGGGGGGGCGCTCGATTTTAATGAAAATTTGCACTTTAAAGTTGAATATTTTGCAAACACATCACTGAAACAAAAAATCGTTTTAGCAACCTCCTAATGGTTTTAAAAGACCTATCCATCAATACCCCATACTACAAGGTTGGACAAGAAAAAAAAAACACCCTCACTTTATGTTTATGGGAGGTACTATAAAAAAAAATTGTTTTTATAGTACCTCCCATAAACATAAAGTGAGGGTGGGTTAATTTTTTATTGTACCATTTTGTCGGCATAGTTTACATATATATTCGTGCAAAATTACAGCTTTCTAGCATTGATAATCCCTGAGCAAAGCCGCGGACGGACAGACAGACAGCTAACCGAGGCCACGCAAAATCCTCAAAATTAGGATTAAGGACTCGCTTTTATTATCGTGAAATGTTTTTTTTTATTGAAATAAACAGCTTAAATTTTATTTATTTTTTTATTTTCCTTAGACAGACAGACAGACATGGCGAAACTATTAAGGTTCCGTTTTTGCCATTTTGGCTACGGAACCCTAAAAAAACCACAGCGGTCGCAGGCCAGGCGTACTCCAAATAAATTTGGCATTTCTGAAGTGAATTACATTTATAATTAATTAAATAAGACCCCACTACCTCGATACGAAGTATTACGAAGGAGTTCAGCAACATTTATGGTATTTGTAATTGAAGTATTGAAGGCCACCGGTAGATCCCATGGCAAAGAGAGTGTTAAAAGATAAAAGTCTGGACCATAAATCATGTTTTATTTGGTAAACTCTGGTAAAGCATAAAATAGAGATAGTTTGGAAAAACTATGCTCAGTAGATTAGATTTATGGTGAAGGAAAACACTGGGAAATCTGCACATTACTGCAATGAAATTCAATGGCGTGTATGAAGTTACCAATCGGCGCTAGGCACGCGTGGGAACTACAGCCCAAGCCCTTTCATTCTGAAAGGAGGCCAGTGTCCTGCAGTGAGATGCAAACGCTATTTTGTTTAAAGGGTTGCAAGGAGACGGTCGTGTAAAAGTAATTACATTTTAACATTTATTAAAACATATATGTTGAATTAAATATGTATCTTCGCTTGTTTGCTTGTAGGTACTCGTAGCACCTATATCAATCAATCATTTAAAACTTACGTGGCTTGCGTTCGTTCGTTACGTACATGTAAAAATTACCATCATAATGTTCACCACTACAATAGAAACTCCATTAAGTTATATTTATATTACCTACCTAAAACATTTGGCTTATTGAGAAAATGTCAAGATATTATTGTTTTTATTTGTATTTTTCTTGCAAGAATATTTGAAGCAGCAGTCAAATATTATTCAATGTCTGGAATGTCTAAATTAAAATTGCGTATAATTTAAATCTGTCGCTTGTTACTCTTGGAGTTATTACATCGCCTATCTCTCACTTTATTTTTAAATCGTAGAACTTAATTATTAACTACTTAAATTCTATAATGAATGTTTAAGAAAGTTGTGTTAAACGTATTAAATAAATAAGGGAGCAAATTAACCTGGAAAATCTTGTTCCTCTCGGAAAAAACCGATAAAAAAATATTTAATACATGTATAATTTGTGTATACTACGTTGTTAACTATATGCAAATGAGCAAAAGTGAATAAAACATCAGCTTTTGAAAGGATAGACAGCATGACATTTTGATAAAAAAAATATAGATTGAAACGATTATTTTCCTTAATATAAAATTATAAGCGCTCAGCTCAATAAAAAAAATAGGTACGGCGTAAATACTAAAATAATATATTGATGAAATAAAATAAATATTATAAAAAAGGTTTTATTTTAAAGTTATCTACCAATTTATACTACTTGGATATTTGGAGTAATCAGGATCAAATAGTAAGTAATAATGTTAAGTTTTATACCTGCATATTATTACATACATAAAATAACAAAAAAAATGAACAACATTTATTTCTTCGCTAAACTCACCTGTTTATATCGCATACGAAATTTACATCTTATATGTAGATAGCATAGACACCAATATAATCCAGAGTATAATTTACTAATTTTACGTTTAAACTATTTAAGTATCAAACAAAATTCCTTATAATTAGATATGTGAATTTATTTGATATGTTTTGTATTGATATTCGTTAGAGTGGTTGTTGTATTACATACAATTACTCTAATTCAATACTAAAGTTTCTAATGATATTTTTTTTAATTTACACAGCACAAGTCCGGGGGTTCATCACTCTTAAGAGTTTTCATCACAGACATTTTACTTTTTATTTTTGGTTAAAGACTTTTTACGTTTGTTTTTGGTTGTCTATGGTCCGTTTTGCGCGGGAAAATGCCTTAAGAGTGATGCGCCCCCGGCGGACGCACCACGTGACTGCCGTGCACAAGTTTTGTGTTTACATCCCCCTAGCCATCTGACTCCGCGCCCCGCACCCCTCCCTTGCCGGAAAATGAAGCCATACTGTTTTACGAAAGGTTTGCTCCGTTTTTGGAAGGTTTGTTATACAACAGGGGTAAAGAAGCATTGGCTTGTTTAATGGTAAGCAACCTCTTTAGTGCAGCCTAAAAGCGCTTGCTGTATCAGTAACGGTTGCATTGAGACGTGACGTGACAGAATAGACTCATTGCGCAGGCAGCAAAAGTGAGTTATTTAACTGCCAGTATTCTATTGAATGTTATAGAGGATACTTTGCAAAGTAAGCAGTACTTCGCGTTGCCCGGCAACCCGCCAGTTGGTCTGGAAACGAAGATAAGAAGCTTTGGGCTATAAAATAGATTTTTCGCACAGGGGGAAAGCGGCTTATAACATAAGTACAAAGTTGTGCAAGCAAATAACCGTTTCATTAATCATATTACGAGTATTAACAGATAATAAGTGAAGTCTAAAAGCGAGAAATGCAGTTGGATTAAGAAATATGGGATTGATTTACATAGTGTCCCTTTTAAAATTTTAAACGTAGTTTAGAAATGACTTTTAAACTATATTGCATTCCGATCCAATTTATGACAAGCGTAAACAAAGATGACATTCCCGATCATAGATATTTAGTGATGTGAAACCTATTGCAAAATAATTAATCTGTTCAGTATATCGATTATTTATTAATTGAATAGATCAACGTATTTTCGTATATTTTATTATTTACAATACTTGATGTAATTCCAAAGACTGTTTGTTTAAATATAAAGCAGTCACTATTTTTTTAATTTTAAGGAAAGTAATAGAAATCGCTTAATAATATTAATCGATTTTTAAATGACAAATTTTTCCCCCATCTATAGGCTAGTCTATGCTACCTACTACTGATTAATGACATGTTTCAATCAAGAAATAACGTCAGAGTTTTGAGGAAAAATTTTGAAATGAAAAAATAAATATTGAAATCAAACAACCAACCAACCAACCGTACACCATGCTAGCAGTTGTTAGACTCAACATCTCTAACAACTGGTAGCATGGTGTACAGTTGTGTCACTCTGAAGATGAGCTCTGGTTGAGTTCGAAACGCGTCAGTGTATTGTGGTGGTGGTGATAGATGGGTTTTGTGATTTGTGTGTGCTCTCACGTTTGGAGGAACTGCATGAACACGCATATTTTGCATAAGCTTAGCTATCGTAAGGTCGCGGTGAGCAAGGAAATTATTTTAGTTCATTGATATGGACCTCCGCAAAGTAACGCCTGATTCAATAAATTATCTAACATGGGTCACTCTGCTTCGTGGTCACTTCACTAGCTTTGTTATTTGAGATATTAAGTATCCTATTAATATTATAAATATGAAAGTTTGTGAGTGAGTGAGTGAGTTTGTGAATGAGTCAGTATGTTTGTTACTACTTCACGCTGAAATGGCTGGACGGATTCGGATGAAATTGGGTAAAAAGTTAGTATAATCTGGATCAACATACTTTTTATCCCGATATTCCACGAGATGGGGACAAAATCTTGAAATAACAACGGCTGGGCTTATCATGAAATTTGGTATGTAGGTAGCTGGACCTCTGAAATAACACATAGGCTACTTTTTATCCCGATATTCCCACAGGATAGGGATAAAATCTTGAAATTCAACCGCTGCGTTTAGAGTTTTGAAATTTTGGACAGTTTGTTCTTAACACAACCTCAATGAAGACCATGATATAAATTTGGGAATTCCCAGGGGAATTTTTGTAAAATTCAGAAATTCAATTGTAACTACCAGATCGAATAGTTTACGCGTGCGAAGCCGCGGTAAACTCTAGTTTTTACATAATTAATGCCACTGTAATGTGTTCGAAACGTCGAGTTGATTATTACTCGTTTCTTATAGTGACAAGTCCCGAATGTAGTGCTAAAATATGAGTGAAAATCACGAAATCTTTTTCGCAATCTTCTCAAATCTTCAAAATAATCTTTGCAAGGTAGCTGGCAAGAACAGCAGGGCTACTACGAAACTCGAAACTCGAAGTTCGTGTCGCGTGGTCCCTCTGACACTTCGAGTTTCGAGTTTCGTAGTAGCCTGCTGGATGAGAATGGCCAATGATCGTGCTCAGTGGCGTGCAATTGGAGAGGCCCTATGTTCAGCAGTGGACTACGAATGCGATGCATGATGATTATTTTTACTACTGAAGCACAAATCTAGTTTCTATGGTGTCTTCTGTTACTGAATCGAAATATTTCGATACAGCTCTGTAAACAGACCTAGATATCTACAGAGTTTATTCCTGATTGGTTGAAATAAATAAAATGCATATTCCCTAGCGGTAACAAGAAATCTGGCGTGTGTGAATTAATCTACGAGTAAAACCAATCCTACCTAAAGGAAGTTTTTAGAGATTATAGATTAAAATGAGAAAAGTTTTTCCACGCCAAAGTCTTTATGCATTAGCCTATGATTGACTTTTACTTAGCCTGTGTAAAAAACTTTTTTTTACTACATCTGTAACCTTACATACAAACATACAACGATCTATATTTCTTATTGTTCGTTACCTCGATGTCCGTTGCTGGTACTGCACCACACTTCACTTACACTATAACTATCACTATTTATATATTATTAATTACTACACTGCACTGATTGTTTTTTGAACTGATGAAGGCTCGCGACGCACTCCTTCTCAGTGAATTAAAACGGAATGTCATTAGCTAGTTTATTTTAGGGACAGCGCCATCTAGCGGCAGTATTGGTACTAATTCTCAACATTCTCCGCCGCCAAGGACAACGTGTCCTTGCACTAATTTGGAAGACGGCACAGCTTGGTAATAGATCGTTGAACCACCCCCGAAGCTGTGCGTATGTCATAGATACGTGTCAATCCGTCTGGACCAGGATATTTCTTCAGCACTCTACCAACTCTCCAGGTGGACACAGGGTATCGTGCATCCTTAATCAGGACGAGCTCATCCAAATCTAGCTCTGGCTTCGGAGTTTGCCATTTTGGACGCAATTGCAGACGTGATAAGTATTCACTCTGCCACTTATTCAAAAATCTCTGACCGTACGTTGTGTCAACTGCCATCTCGATAGATAAGACAAGTTGCTATGTTGCTCAGGGCGATCGGACAAGCAAATCAAAGGTTCCCCGACTAGAAAATGTCCTGGAGTTAAGTAGTTCAAGTCATCACCCCAATGGTGTCAATGGACGCGAGTTGAGACATGCTTCAATTTGGGTGAGGACGGTGTACATCTCTTCAAACGTAAAAGTCGAATTCCCTAACAAGCGTTTTAAATGATATTTCGTGGATTTTACGCCGGCTTCCCACAGTCCTCCCTGATTAGGCGCAGCGGGCGGTATGTATTTCCATCTGGTGCTTTTATCATCCAACGCTGCGGCTATTAACTCCTTCTCTGCTGCGATAAAGGTGGTGCCATGGTCGCTCCAGAGCTCTTTACAATGTCCACGTCTGGAGATAAATCTCTTAAAACATGCTAGAAAGGCGTCGGTAGTCATGTCGCTCACTAATTCTAAATGTATGGCCTTGGTCGACATACAAATGAACAAGGCGATGTAACATTTGTGGGTTTTGGCTCCCCGTCCTTTGCTCATGCGGTAAGAGATTGGGCCTGCAAAGCCTACTCCGCTTACTAAAAAAGGTCGCGAGGGTTTAACCCGAACTTCAGGTAAGCTTGCCATCATCTGATTATTATTTTGTATGTTGTATCTTGCACACTTAAAACATTTTTTATAGAAGCTCTTGATGGCAGGAACTCCCCGGATAATCCAATATTTGCTTCGCAGGTAGGCTGTCATCAGTTGAGGTCCTCCATGAAGTGTGTTTTTGTGAGCATCGTCTAATAACGCAGGCAAGAGCAAGTTGTCTTTAGAAATAATAATTGGATGCTTTTGCTCTCTACTTATGTCAGCATGTTTTAACCTTCCACCAAGTCTCAGTATGTGTGTTTTCATCAAGAAAGGGCGCAAATGGAAGTAACCGGCTGCTTTTCTTAATTGGCCTTTTATTTTTCAGGTTGGTAATTTCTTCGGGAAATTCTATTCCTTGGGCTATCTTCAAACATATGGTAAGCGCTTCATCTCTTTCTTCACAGGTTACATGCTTGCTTTCTTTTTCCTTTTTCAGTACTTTCAGCCATCGTCGGCAATATGCAACAACCCCCAGAAGCTTCTTCAAGGACGAATACTTCTTCAGGAAGGTAAGATTTTCATTATTTATTTCTAGGTTAGTGGCAGCACACTTTACTGAGACTCGTTTCTCCAATTCCGTTTCAGGTATGGCGTCTTCAGGCATTGTGAAGTCGGGTTGGTGCAGAAATTTTGGCCCTCTCCACCATAGCTCATTTTCTTTTAGATTGCTCGGTGAAAGACCCCTGGATGCTGGGTCTGCCGGTTTTTCTTTTCGTGTTAATATATAACCAGTGAGTATCCAAATTGTTTCTTATTTCAATAACCCTGTTTTTCACAAAAGGTACCCATCGATTGGGATCACCTTTTATCCATGCTAATACAACCTTTGAGTCACACCATGCATATGTTTGATGTAACTTTATGTTCAATACAGCCATGACATGTTTCATCAATTTACTAAGTAGGGTGGCTCCACATAACTCTAAACGAGGTAAGGACAGCTGTTTTACAGGAGCTACTTTGGTTTTGGCTGTTATCAATGTCATTTTACATGGAGATTTATTGTTGTAAGTCACTCTGGTATACACCGCTGCTGAGTAACCAGCTTCTGAAGCATCTGAGAAACCGTGTAACTCGATATTTGTATTTTGACTACAGCCAGTCCACCGTTCAATTTCTATGTCAGATAAAACAGATAAGTCTTCTTGATACCGAGTCCATTCAAGCCTTAAGTCTTCAGGTAAATCTTCATCCCAATGGAGTTTAGCCAGCCACAGCTTTTGCATGAACATCTTCGCTATAATAATTGCTGGTGCTAACCCCCCAAGGGGTCGAAGAGTGATGCAATTTGACTGAGAATAGTTCTTTTGGTTACAGGTTCTATTGATTTATGATCAATCTGCTTCTGTGTAACCTTTAGGTTGTCTTTGTCCGTTTCCCAAATGATGCCCGTGTCTTGATGCAGTTTTTTCTATTCATATCTAGTGTGGGTGATTTTTCTCTTTTTTCAGGTTGTAGAGCGTTCATAAACTCTGGGCTGTTTGATGACCATTTTTGCAAATCAAAACCACATTTGCTCATTACTTGTTGCAGCTGTTCATGTGCCTCTATAGCTGAACTCTCGTCATCAAACCCTGAAAGTACGTCGTCCATGTAAAAGTCTCTGTCAATAATTTCAGATGCGATTGGAAAGTTTTCTTTCTCTTCTTTGGCCAGTTGTTTTAAGTTCTAATTGCTAGGAACGGCGCTGTCAGCTGTACCAAACGTGACCGTCAGTAGTTTGAAATCTTGAATCTCTTCTTGTGGTTTGAATCTGTATAATATTCTTTGATAATCAGTATCTTTATTTTGTACTCTAATTTGGCGATACATTTTTACAATGTCCGCCACGAAGCATACCCTATGCATTCGCCATCTCATGATGATGTCTCGCAATTCCTCTTGCAAGGATGGACCAATCAAAATTCATCATGAGTGACACACCGTTTTGTGCCTTTGCATGATGCATTCGCCACTACTCGTAATTTTGTTGTTTCCTTATCCTCTCGGATGACTGGGTGGTGTGGTAGATAAAACAGCGTTACTATTCTCACTAGGTTTGTCCGCCGGTTTCCATATGTTTCAAGGTTAGATATTCCTTAATAACATTGTCATAATCCTCCTTTAATTTCGTATTTGGCTAATTTTCGTTCCAATGGTGTAGTCGTTCATTGCTATTTCTCGGGTTGTTCC
>NC_133481.1:4922342-4932888 GCF_025370935.1 Choristoneura fumiferana | reverse complement strand
CTTTGGACAAGGTATTCTCCTAAACAAATTCTTGCCCGCCAGTGTTACATTTGGGATGATATGCCGATGCATTTAAATTTTGGAACATTGCCTGGCATGCCTTTCCTTGTCTTTGATATCTCGACTTTATAATAATGAATAAAGTGCCGCCGATCCAAAACAGCAAAAGTAATAGGATACATAAATTGTTCCTTAGAAGTTATATTGCCGAAATGAATCCATATGTTTCCTTCTGATAATGAATATCAGTTTTCTGAAACCCGAATTTCACCAGGGAATTTAAGAATTCACCCGTAGAAAATTCTCCCTTTATGTGCGACGACGACACATTGTCGAGCAAGAGGTAGACTGATAATACAAATAGAGTTTTGATATACATTTCGATCACTATTTTATCATTCAATACTCCATTCTAAATACGCAAACCACTGACTTTTTATGTAGTTGGTATCATCACTTAACAAATACTCTCAACAAATCTTCCCATACAAAACATTCACTTGGTTGACATTTCTATAACTTGAACAAGGGAAACTAATTTATCGTGTATTTTCCTCCCTTTGGTGATCTCACTGAACGGAACACGAATCGTGTCAAATCCCTGGGAACCATCTCGACTGGTTTGACATTTGACGTTTCAAATGTTGCCGATGCGGAATAACAAAAAACGAAACCTGCGCTTTAAAACACGGATTTTTATATGAATATACGTTTAAGGTTTTTTCTGAGTATACCCTTTTGCAATAAAAAAATATATTACCGTCCAAAACGTAACGCAATTGTATTTTTGTACAAACTAGTGCTTCCGATCCCACAACGTTCATCTGATTTCGTTCGTTCGATATTTTGATTTACGACGATAGTCCTACGAGCAAGTGATAATCATTTAAAAGTTTTCGTATATATTTTCAAAAAAACACGTTTTCGTTACGAATACTTAGGGGACCTTTTTTAAAAACCTTAACGCCAATTTCGGTAAAAATATGTTTGTACACTGGCAACTCTGGCAATTTATTTTATCAGATTCTTTGGCGGGAATTTGAAACGAAAGGGCGTCAAACTTGAATTTTTTGAAAAGAAAATTCATAATATTGTATATATTTGTGTTTTAGTGTTTTTATTTGTCTGTAAATATCTAATATTAAGTGGAGTATTTAAAAATGGTGGGTAACGAGGGCGGGGGTGGCGATCCCCTCGCCCCGGCACAAAACGGAGCAGGACAATGGACAGTGAAAAGAAAAGTGGTGGAGGCGGTGAGGACAATCTTTACTTACCTTATCACAAACCTGATTATAAGAGACTCTATCCGGAAAACTCGGCTTCCACGGAATTTAAAGTATTCGTCGAATCTAGTACGAACGAAAGACTAGGAAACAAAAGCCCAATTTATTTGAACCACATATTCTCAAATGGAATCAAAGGTGTAGTGGCTATTCGCAGAATAAATGCTAGTAAGATTGTGGTGGTATTTAAACAATTTAACACGGCCAACAACTTTATTAACAACACGGCTTTTCTGGAAAAAAATGGCATGCGAGCTTTCATCCCCGCAGCTCATATTGAAAAAACAGGAATTATTCGATTTGTTCCAGTGAACATTTCTAACAAGGACTTGTACTCCAAGCTGTCGTCGATATATGAAATAATTTCAGTCAGACGTTTTTCGAAAAAGGTAGGTCAAGAACGAGTGCCTTTGCAAACTGTGAGCATTACGTTTCTGTCAAATTCATTGCCTGACAATGTTCAATATGACCTGTTCTCGTACAGGGTATTCGATTATATTCCTCCTCTGCAGCAATGTTACAGATGTTTTAAGTTTAATCACTCGGCCAAGATCTGCAGCGGCAAACAGCGCTGCAGTTGTTGTGCTGGTGATCACCACTATAAAGAATGCGATAAACCAAACGAGCTTTCTTGCGTAAATTGCAGCGGGCCACATATGGCTATTTCAAGGACTTGCCCAATAAAAATGCAAAAAATGATGGAGAAAAAGAGTAAAATTACTTACTCTTCTATTGTAAATACCAAAAACGCTGTGGACTTTCCCCCGTTAAAAACTACTCAGCAAACTGTACAAAATGTAAATTCGGATGTAAATAAGCCTTTATATACCACTGTAAATAAGACACAGAACCAAACGAAAGTCACTTCTGTTGCTGATGTTAAAACTCAGCTATTAGGTAATAATGATCTGACTATGGCTATTGTTCGTACATTAATCCAATTGGCTAATAATGCTGATGACACTCCCGTTACTACCACAACAATTAAAGAGATGCTTTTTAAAAATTTATCTTAAATGGATTCTAGTTCTCATAATTCACAGTTAAGAATCGCTCTTCATAATATTCAAAGTGTTAAAAACAAAAAACCTTTAATTATTAAGTTTTTAAAAGAAAATAATATAGATATCTGCCTACTGAATGAAACATGGCTTAAAGAAAATCAAACTTTTAACATTCCTGGTTACAATATATTTTATAAAAATGCGAAAAATGAACATGGAGGTGTAGCCATCCTGATAAAATCATTTTTTAAGTGTAAATTATTACAAACTGATTTTTATGAGGACATTCAAGCAATTGCTTTATCGCTGTCTGTTGAAAGTGGTAATATGTCAATATTATGTGTCTATTGTCCACCAACTGGAGGCCTTATGCGTATTAATAATTTACGGAAATTAATAAATGACCTACCTAAACCCATTTTTGTAGCAGGAGACTTTAATGCTCACCACATAGCTTTCGGCTGCGTTTCCACTAAGGGTCGTGGCCAACAATTGTTCGACATGATTGACGAGTGTAATTTATGTATATTAAATGATGGCAGCTTTACAACTCTTAATTATCCTAATCGCAATCCTTCTGCTATAGACGTTAGTCTAATCAGTCCTTGTATTGCCCCTCTTTGTGAGTGGTCAGTACATGATGACAACATGGGAAGTTATCATTTCCCAACTATAACAGACATAACACTCTCAATAGACAGATATCAAATAAACCCTCCTGTTGACAAGTTTTTGTATAACAAGGCAGACTGGGAAAAGTTTAAAAAATTATCAATTGATATGTTTAACGATTTGACTGTGGACAATGAGAACCCTTTGGAATCATATAATCAGTTTTGTATTCGACTCAACACACTTAAGCAAGAATGCATACCTAAATTTACTAAAACTTCAACTTTTCGAAGTAAACCTCCGGCACCCTGGTGGAATGATAAATGTGAACAGAGTGTTGTCAACTCTTATGAGGCTTTAAAGTGCTACAGAGCTACTCCTACTATTGAAAATTACATACATTACAAAAAAATTGATGCTATTAAAAAAAGGACTATTGCTGAGGAAAAAAAGAATGGCTGGCAAAGACTTTGCGACAATTTTAATAGAACTACACCAATAAGCGTTATTTGGAATTACATTAAAATGTTTAAAGGTATGAATAAAAGTAAAAACAAATCATACAACGATGAGTTTATCGCATCCTTTTTAGATAAGTTGTCAGAAGACAGCACAGTTAGTTTCGACAATCTAGATGTATACTTTAATCTTAATAATAATAATGAGAAATCCAAGTTTCTGTTAGAACCTTTCTCAAGAAATGAATTTTTACTAAGCCTTCAATCTCGTAAAAATACAAGCCCTGGTTTAGACGATTTTCCCTACATACTAATTAAAAGCTTGGATTCAACTGTACAAGATATTTTATTAGATATATTCAATGCACTATGGTCAAAACAAATAATTCCTCAGCCGTGGAAAACCCAGTGCGTGATTCCAGTTCTCAAACCAGATAAGTCCCCAGATTGTGCTGATTCATATCGGCCTATTTCCTTGTCATCATGCATTGGTAAAGTTTTTGAAAATATGGTAAAATGTCGCCTCGACTGGTTTGTTGAATCAAATAGCATTATTCCGCATGTGCAATATGGATTCAGACGAGGTAGGAGCTGCGCAGACAGCTTCTTATCCCTTATAACAGATCTGAAATATGCAAAAAATAGTAATGTTAGTGTTGCATGTGTTTTTTTGGATGTCAAAGGAGCATTTGATAATGTTCATCCTGGAATATTAGTTAAGGTGTTAACTAACTTGGGAATACCGGGTTAGTTGCCAAGTGGGTGCATGAATTTCTAGTTAACCGAACATTATATGTGAAACATAATAATATAATACATGGCCCAAGATCTGTGTCTAGAGGCACTATGCAAGGTGCAATTCTGTCACCTTTGCTATATAATTTGTATACTAGTGAGATTTGTAAATATGTAAATACAGATTTTGTAAATATTTTACAGTTTGCTGATGACCTTGTACTATATAGTGTCAATAATGATGTAGACATAGCCATCCATAAAATTAACTATGCTCTTAAGGAACTACATTTATTTTACCATAACAGATTACACCTACAAATTAATCCAACTAAAAGCAGTTCTATGATTTTTAGTAAGGACTCTCCTTCTAATAATATTATATTCAATAATGAAGTAATTTCCCAAGTTAACCATCATAAATTTTTAGGCATAGTTATTGAGAATAACTTAACTTTTGAAAAACATATTAAATATATATCTCAAAACTCCACAAAAGGGCTAAATATTATGAGGTGTCTAGCGGGAGTATCTTGGGGGCAGACCCAAAGATACTTTCAATTTTGTATAAAGCAATAGTTAGAAGCCATTTTGACTATAGTTGTTTAGCTTACTTAGATAGTAATTATGTACATAGACTAGACATTATTCAGAATAAGGCTTTGAGGGTGATTTCAGGAGCTTTCTGCTCAACTCCCATTAGAGCAATGGAGGTTGAAACAACAATCATGCCTCTTGTATTGAGAAGATTACTACTGGCAGAAAGACATAGTGTGAAGCTATTAGCTTCAAACAATCAAAATATAATTAAAAAAATAATACCTTGTGAATTAGACTGCCATGATCCTATGACTACAGGTGCCGATCTTCTCAATGGCCAGGCTCCCAAAGTCTCTCGCATCCTGCTGGAAATGAGGAAGAAATTCCCATCATTGTATGCAATATCACCTTGGCCATGTTATTCACATTCATTCAGTTCTTTATTCCCTCAAGTTTCAGTAATTAGGGCTTCCATCACCTCTAATCAGGATATGTTAGAATTTTTAAGTGAAAATGAAGATTACTACAAACTTTATACAGATGGCAGTAAGGGAGAAAATTATGTTCGTAGTGCTGTTTATAACCCTCAAAATAAATTTGTTCAAAGCTTTGTTCTGAATAGTAATTGTAGTATATTTACTGCGGAGGCATATGCTGTTTTAGAAGCACTCAAGTTAATTGCATTTACTAATAGTTACCATAAATTTTTAATTCTTACTGACTCTTTAAGTCTAATTAAAGCTCTGGAAAGCTTTAAAGTTCATTTTAAAACATCATACATGATTTTTAAAATAAGAGAAATCATTAACAATTATAGAAGAAAAGGATTGGAAATTTCTTTTATGTGGATACCGTCACATAAAGGAATAACAGGCAATGAAATAGCTGATAAGGCTGCATATGATGGAATCAATGCGATAGATGTGTCCTTAATTGTCAATATTCCGGTTACTGATTGTTATGCCGCCATTAAACATGATGTACAAAAATTGTGGCAAGAATTCTGGAAGAAGGATCAGGAAGCCAAGGGGAAATGGTATGGAAGCATTCAGCAAGACTTACCAGTCAAACCATGGTATAATAAGCTCAAGTCACCCAGCCGTGATTTTATCACCACAATCAATCGTCTTCGTTTTGGCCATACTAAGACACCTGCACATCTGACCAGACTTGGAATTGTACATAATAATAAATGCAACAACTGCGGAGGTATCGGCGATATAGACCATTTGATTTTTTCCTGTCCGGCATACTCTTTGGATAGGTTAATCCTGGCTAGTGAAGTTAAAGTGTTATCATCAGCTAACGACCCCTCCCGCCGCCTCAGTGAATTGTTAAAAATGTGGACTGTTTTATACCAATCTTTAAATATATTAAAAATACTTTCAAAGAACTTTGACATTACAGTGAAATGTGAAACATACTCTGATGCTCCGATTAACGATTAGTACCTCTGATGTGAAAATAAAAAGTTGTGAAGTGAATGACTTACGTGACGTTTAATAAATGGTGTTACCAATGAAGAAATAACTGATATGACAACATGAAAATAAAGACTTGGCTTAAAGGTCTAGTAACCAGGCCATAAAATTACAAAAAAAAAAAAAAATTTTTAATAGGCCGGGTATTTTTTTTACCATGACTTTGAAGTTATGTCAGTTACAAAAAAAAACGAAAAACGATTACACACACTGAATAAAAATAGCGCGCAATAAAATAACAGATATTAATTAAAAAATACCGTGGAATCTCAAAATGCACTCCGCGTAAAGGTGGACTCGGATCCTTGGATTGCGTTGGAAAATATGGCCGCTACCTACCCGTGAAGTCATACAGTACGCCACCTATAGCGAGTAGAAGAGAATGTGACGTCGCAACATAATATATGGTTGCTAGTGCTGCTGCAGAGAAATAAGCAACCTGAGATATACAATGTATGATAGGAAAAAATAGTTCTAGAATTCCTCCCCATTGTCCAGCAGTATGTAGGGGTTATAGCACGCAGCACAATGCTGAGGACTTGTGTTCGATGCCCATGCTGTCTCTTTTGGGATTTTCTGTGCATCCTGTCTCAGTTGTAATTTTCGATATTTTTTTCGAAGAAGCAAGCTTCCTCCATGATAATTTTCGATATGTGGTCACTCTTATTATTATTCAGTGAAAATAGTGTAATGTCTCAACTCGAAGGTCAGTTGGCAACTTACTTTATCTGTGGTACAATGGAATTGTCGGGTGACACCAGTGACACGGTTGACACTTGTTACCGGCAAGGATAATATTGACATGGAAATACCGACCGATATTTCGTGTACACGCCCCCCCATATAAACTGTGTCAAACTGACAAGAGTTTATAATTATATTTTTTTTTTTATTTGACTGGATGGAAAAGAGCAAATGGGCTTTCACAAAATATCACGTCGGTATTTCCATGTCGGTATTGTACACGTATCGTACGTCCGGTAAATAGCCTACCCACCCGAATTGTCAAAAGCAGCATGTCAATTAATTTAATTTAGTGAATTTCGTCTGCGAGCGAAATGCAGTCAGTGCAGCAGTGCGAGGCGAATCATTCGATATTTAAGCTTAACACAATGAAGTATTTTACGACTCGATTAAATTCAATTTCCGTTCCTATCTGTTGCATTAAATAACAATTTTCGTGAGACGTGTGTAACTATTGAACTTCGTTATAAGTTGCGTATTCAAACACTCCAAACTACTCAAATAAGTAGTTTGGATACACGATGTCTACACGGAGAGCTAGAATAAAAGCCGTAGCATCACTGCCCGTAAGGCGGAAAAATACAGAAGGCCAATTAAAAGAAGAAAAACTAAAGAGTCCTGAAACACCACGCCAACAACATTGCAGGATGAGATTTTTAAAAATTAAATCACCCGTCAATAAAACCGCATCGCCGATACAGCCGCTGCAAGAAACAAGACCTAGTGATGTTCCTTTGACTGCAGATGTACTTTCGCCCTCACCTAAAAACCTACCCTCGGTTGTAAGAACTCCAAAACGCAGCGAAAAAGTGCCTGTAATCACTTCAGTACCAAGACCAGCCACGAATCCATTTGTTTCCCCTCTACAATGCTACAACCCAGCGCGAAAGGCTGTGCCTTCCCCTATAGGGCTCTCTCCACTCTCCAAAACTCTGCCAGTTTCTACGGAAGGTATTGAGAGACTTGAATCTCCGAATAGCAGCAAAACTAGCCCATATGTTGCAGATAAAGCTAAGACTGACACTCCATGTGTGGAGCAACCTGTAATCCCAGCAAATTCCTCAGAAAGAAGACTTACTTTATCATCACTAGAAGGTAACATATTTATTATTCTAAATACTTTTACCTACATTTTTGTGCATAAATTGGCATATTGAATAGAGCAAGAATTTTTTTAGAAAATCTTCTACCTTTCTATTTAAGTAGGTTGTTATTGAAGGTAGTAGTTTGTTATTGAAAAAAATATGTGTCCTTCCAGAGTGTTTATTAGTGTTTCAACCACCTCATTTATCTGGTCACATTTTTTAGGAATTGGCTGTAGATTTTGATGTTTTATGATTATTTGTTACAGTTCCTGAGTTTCTACCAGATAACTAAAAAACTATCAGAATATTCGGCGATTTTTACAGAAGTGACCAGAAAAATGAGATGGTTGAAATGCTTGAATAATCACCCTCCATTTATTTTTACCCACTTGAAAAGTTATAAGTGCATAGGGCACTCATACTGATGAGTGATGAATCCCGATTTTCAATTGGTGTATGATTTAATAATACAAGATAAAACTAAAAAAGTCCATCAATAGGTTAACCATTGTGCTTAACCTATAGCGTAGGTCAGAACTTTTCTGCACACTTGAGGATGCATGCAGGAATCACTAATTTTCTATGGATATATTGACCCACGTCAAGAGGCACTTTCCGAGCATGTGCATTGTAATAGTACATTACTGTAGAGGCCGAGAAGTAGGGGGTTGCCGGCCAAGCAGATTTAGACCAAGAGAGGATAGGGATGCGAGGCCGGCAACCCCAGGTTTCGGCTGAGGCTTGTATAGTGCTTTTCTCAAACATTACATGAAATAAAATAAAAAAAAAAAACAAGAAATGAAGCTGGCGGGACGCTAGTCTGGTCGCGGTGTTGTGTACGCGTGTGTCGCGCTGGCTGCTGGCGGTGCTGCTGTGCGTGCTGTGGTGTTGCTGGGCGTGGGCCGCGTGCGTGTCGCAGAGCGCGCGTTGAAACAAAAGACGGTCGCATTGCCGGCCAACGGCCTGCAAGGTTGTATGAAATCTCTTTGCAGGGCGCTAGAGTGACCGCGCGCACGCAGCTGAGCCACAGCGCCTGCAGCGCGATACTTCTCGGCCTATTATTTGTAACACAACGTCAATATTTCATGTAATGTTTGAGAAAAGCACTATACAAGCCTCGGCCGGAACCTGGGGTTGCTGGCCTCACATCCCTATCCTCTCTTGGTCTATATCTGCTTGGCCGGCAACCCCCCACTTCCCAGCCTCTACAGTAATGTACTATTTGCGCAGTCAAGCAATAGCTGATACAACAAAGCATGAATAAATATCTGATAACATTTATAAGGCCAGTAGGATGGTCAGATATTTTTGCACACTCTGCTGTCGCAGATATTAATGCAGGTACATGCTTTTTTTTTACTCAAAATGTTTTTGTTTTTGACGCAGATTACAACCCACCCAGCATTCCAGAAAGCATTACCGATGAAACTGGCATGGATGGTATAGTCCCATTGCAGCCAACACGGAACATACCAAAACCTTTAGACTTATTAAAAAGTGAGATCATATCAGAAAATGCGCCAGTGTTGTTTGACCCCATCATTCCATTGCCTTCTCCGAGTAAAGTGCGCCCCAAGTTACGGCCAGCGCCAAGACTTGCTCCCCACAGAAGAAACAGTGTTCAGGTAAACCCATAAACTGAATATTTTGTAATTACTAACTGTAAACCGTGACTCCGTCCGCGTTTATCGCTATCCCGCGGAAACTATGTCATTTTCCAGCATAAAACTATTCTATGCCATTCCCCGGGCCTCAATCTATCTGTATACTGAATTTCATCTAAATTGGTTCAGAGATTTAGACTTGAAAGGGTAACAAAACAAAATAAACAGACAAACTTTCGCATTTGTAATATTAGCGGAATTAGTAGGGTGATGTTCTTTGAGCCATCTATTTAAACATACTTGTATGTTGTGTCTCTAATAATTATTAAGGTATCAAGAACTTTGGGATCCCCTCATTTCCTATAACAAGCTTGATACCTGTTTTTTAATCCGTAATCTATTGTGTGGTACGCCATCATTAGGGCCTCGCAAAATATACCTTTCCTTTTGTTCTTAGTTCTGTGTTAAGCTTGTGTTTGTTACGTCTCAGGGCAGTGCCAGCGAGTCGGAGGACGAGAGTCGGCGCGCGCTGCTGACCGGCGGTGCGCCCACGTCGGTACCGCCACGGCAGCGGCACGACTCACACACTTCACACAGCACTATGCATTCTTTGCCTAACAGGTATAGATAACACTATATATAATGTGCCTCTATAGGGGCGATTCCATAACTTGATTCCGCGGGTGTATAATTTTTTTTTACCAAAAAAGTAGAAAGAAAATATTGAAAACCGCCTAAATATAGCGGAATCGCTTATAAGTAGAAAACTAAGGTAAGTCCCTCTCCCTCCAAGTCCCTCTTAAGAACACGCGTGGCCGACATTGAGGAAAAGACTGCAACTACAGAGGTGGGCTTACACAACCACTTGGGTGGTGGGAGCCAGCCAGACGGACCAAGAATGGAGGGGCAATTTGTAATGTATGTAAATAAATGCGGAAACTATCATTTCCCCCGATTTTCATTTCGCAGACAATTAGCGTAATGTTTCGTTTAGCAGAAA
>NC_133481.1:4905815-4922242 GCF_025370935.1 Choristoneura fumiferana | reverse complement strand
AAAATCAGAGTATTGTTTAAAGTGTCATATTAGTTACAAAAGGTGTTTTAAAAATATCAATTTTGTAGTATATTCTACTGACTGGAACAGTTTACCTAATATGCGAGTGTAGGCACACTTAACTCATTTATAAAACCCATTGCGCCCTCTACTTAACTACCAATGCTCGCCTACGACTTGGGTAGATATAACGGCTCGGGTAAAATGACGCGTTTTATGCACTTGTACAATCTGCATTGCTTTATTGTCGGCAGGCGGAGCGCGCTGCGTGCGACCCCGCGCGGTTGCAGGTGTTAAAGGTGCGCTGTGAGCGCGTTGTGCATTCCTGCATCGCTACGCTGTTACTGCATCTCACTCAGCACCAGTTCACGGAACTAGAAGGTTAAACCTTTGGATGTAGTACGACAAATTGGCGGTGATAATAGTTTTTCTTTTGAATTTTTAATACTTTGCTAACTGTACTTATGTTATCCAAATCACTGTCATATTCGTACCGTATTTAAAGTCAATCCAATCACTAAAAGTGAACAGAATACGACTCGCAAGATTTAAATAGATAGAGTACCTACTTCCAGTACAGTCAACGTCATAAATAAGTGTTCATTTCGGTACCAGTGATTTGCTTTGTGTGGTGATTTAAGTATGTTATTACGTATTTTGTAGCTCTAAAAGGGGTGGGGGGGATCTTTGCTTACATAATTTTTGATGACCATGTCATCCTCATGGGCGGGATCTGAATAGTGATTACACCAGCAGTAGGTAGGTATTTATTTTTTACTCGTCTATGTTCGAAAGCGAAAAGCATGTCCGGGATTACCTGAAATAATTGTGTTGCTGTGAAGATGAGCATTGGTTGACTTCGAAACGCGTCAGTGTAGTGTGGTGGTGTTGATAGTTATCATGAGGTCGCAGATGAGCAAAGTAATTGTTTTAGTTCATTGTTATTACTTGCCCGCTTTGCTGACTTTTACTTACAAGGGGCAGGGTTTGGTCAAAAATTAAAATTCTGCGTACGTAACACTAGAACGATGCCTGTTTTAAAAATTCGAGTGATTCGTTTGGTGAGTTTATTTGGTGTGTGCAGAGGAGATGCAGCGTGCGGTGTGCTGGTACCTGAGCTGCGACCGGTACTGGGAGGACACGGCGCCGAGCGCGCGCGCCTTCCCCTGGCCGCTGCTGCTCGCGCTCGCCACCGGCCTGGCGCTCGCGCTCTGCATGTGTTACTACATCATCTGGATCGTGTTCGAGTGAGTTCTACGAGTTTCTTGACATGCGAAATGTCGCTAGATGGCGTTAGTATCGAGAGGCCCTTTGAGGCTCCGTTTTCACCGGAGATGACAATGTGTTGCGAGAAATGTGTTTTTCATGAACCAATAGAAACGCTTCACTTACCTACCTAGCCTCGCTCCGTTCAGCTGTTACCACCAGAGATGTGCAACCAACCTGTGACGTACGTATTTGCCAACTAACTATTTATTTAATAATAAGTTGTTTTTGTAAGCAATACGCTAGTTCAACGAAAACTAAGATTTAAAAAGCGAAAAGGGGGATGACTGTAAAAGTAACAAAATTTAGAGTTGAAATAAAAAATACAAAAAGACTCCAAAAACCAATCTTAATTTGATTGAGCAACGCTTAACGACATCTCTTGTCCGGGTGAGCGGTTAGTTCCAATGGAATGCTGAAAGTTTCTCGATGAGGGCTACAGCATAGATGTCGCTAGTGTCGCTGCTTAAGTGACTAAATAAGAAATAAACAAGCTGAGATATGTGGTGCATAGGAGAAATTCGTGTTTGTACCCTGTCCAGTGGTGGTGTATCGGTATAGCACGTGGCACGGAATGCCGAAGACCTTGGTTCGATTCCCAGCGCTGGTCTATTTTTCTGATTTTCTGTGCATCTATGTTTCAGTTTGTATTTTCGATATTGGTTTTACGGGATGACCGTAAAAGTAACAAAATTTGGAGTTGAAATAAAAAATACAAAAAGACTCCAAAAACCAATCTAAATGTGTCACACACGTTGAACACGTTGTACGGCGCGCGGTTTGCAAGTGTTTAAGTGGATCTCCCTTTCTGCCGCAGTTCGGAGGAGGGCAGCGTGGGCGGCAGCGCGAGTGTGTCGATGACGACGCACTCGTCCCCGGCGCGCGAGCGACTCCCGGATGAGGACGAAGACGACCATTACATCTACGTGACCTACCCGCCCGAACTCAAGCGCCGCTTGCTAGAGAGGTACGCGCGCGCCACGCTCGTGCTGCTCACGCCGCTCGTGCGGCAAACGCGCGTTGACTGAGCCAGCGACATTCATTTTATCTAGCTACTGCGAGTGTCGTATCCTCGCTTAACCCCCACCATCTTCGAGTTCGCTGTAGGGCCTACGCTAGCTGGTGGCTTTGTGCGGAGCGGGTGGACGCCTATTGAAAAGTAGTATGAGCAGCGCTAACTGCGAGCGTCGCGTCGCGTGCACCCGTGCCAGCTAGCGTAGGCCCGTAGACTTAGCTCATGAGATGACAATATATCAACATCACATACCACTTAAAAATCAAGCGATGCTGACATGTATTCGGTAAGTGACGTTACCAAGGCGTCGAAAATGTATCTACACAACTGTATAGCACTAACCATAGGTATCATATATTCGACTCGATAGCTGTATAGATAATTATGTTCTCGACTGTACTTGATGTTAGTTATGTTCGATGCTGATGACAGTCTATGTCATCACTCATCTCATCAGCAGCGAAAATAACTTCCCTGGGGCGACAATGTAAGCGCTAGTCGGGATGGTATCAATGTACTAAAAAAACCTAGCGATTTACAATTAATTCTTTTATCACCCTATAAATAAGTATTAAGTAGTTCAGAAATGTCTAATAAATGCACATAATATTTATGTATTTGCACTCTAGTTTTCCAATACGATTAGATGTTTGAACTAATAATGTCGTTTATTGTTTTAGCTGCTACAATAGAACAACTCGCCTCTGAGATCCGACGTGTCCATCTTATTTCGTCGTGCATGCACCTCACATTTTATGTCCGAGCAATTAGATTATTAGTTGTAGATATTCATAGAAATACTCAAGGGCCATACCCAATAGGATGTTGTCGGCATGTTCGAAAAATAAATCGGACGCATTTTATTGTTAGACTTCACTAGCCATTCGTCAAAACACGCGCCGTGAAATATTGTATTTGCCTTTGAGAGATGAAAATCTAGTACGAAATGTACCACTCATAAATAAGTTAAAAAGGGCTTTAAGCTTTTTTTATTATAAATAATTTGGTAGGTACTAGACTAGAGAATAATATCTCATGGCATGTTCTTCCCGTTCATGTCCCGTTTAGTAGGTACAGCCGCTTTTGGCAGTGATGCAAACGCAATGCAATTCAACAATCGCGATTTTTCGAATCGAGAAAATGTATGAACTTGCTCCGTATGACAAAAAAAGCGCGGGTGATCTGACCTAAAAATCTGACTTGCACCCCCCTAGGCCAGAAGCTGGGTACGCCCATGTCTCTAGTCCTTTCTAATCCAAAACATACGGGTTCTTCAGTCACAAACACACACAATATACCTAATATACCTTCCATCCGGAAAAGGGAAGGAGATTTATAATATTATGCTTTAGGAAAATACATACGCGAATAATTAAATTTTGCACGCTTTCGCGGCGACCCTTGCTTAGCGACTCGCACGGGCCGTGGTGGCTTTAAAGTTGTGGCGAAAAAACATTTGCCAGGGGTTAAATATGCGTTCCAATTAATACGATTTAGCGGGTACCCATCCAATAAAATAAATTAGGTATTGTTCCGGTACAGACTATGTAGTAGCTAAAAGCTCTAGTTAGCTCACACAACCTTTTTGACATACCTACCTATTTTCCGTTAACTTTATTTATATACTAATCTCAATGTTAGTAAACAAAAGTAACTACTAAATATATTATAAAATATATTAACTGAATCTCTGAAATATTTCAATTGCCAACAGTGTACCTAAATTAATTTTAGTACACTTTGTATCCATAAAGAAAGACTCGCATTTAATTGACCAAATATGTAACTTTATGTGCGTTGAGTAGTGTTTATCTCAGTAAAAAAAAAAATTATTTATCATTTGGAAGTGCCTCAGGCTGTAGTAATCGTTTAAAGTTGAATAATTTCAGGAATTGTGTGAAGTCAATCTAATATTTTCCTGATTTTTTTATTTGTTATAGGTAGAGATGATATACTTTTTTTAGTTGTATCCTACGTTTAATTTAACTAGATACCTACCCAACTGTAAGTTCAATATGGAAAAAATCAAAAATATTAGTTTTATGTCGGTTGTTAGCGTTATTTATTATTAATTAGATTTTATTATGATTGTAGCAAGGTTAGCATTCAACATCGATTAATAAAGTGCCTTTAAGGCATTGAAGCATTGTTAATCGTCATTTGATGTAGACTGCACTTTGGTTACCTAACGTAAGCTTATTATTAGGTGTGCTAACCGGTTACTTGGCCACGATAGAGTGAGTCGCCTTATCGTCGTACCTACTGAAATAATGTCATAGTACTTTACCTCCCTAGCCGTAAGTTAATTGTAAATGTATAGAACCTGCTGCAAAAATGTAAATAAGCTATATTTTTTCCAATTACTGTAATTAGGATTAAATACTATAAGATTTCGATAACCAGTCCACATTTTAACCTATGGCTTTTTTTACGCTGCGGGCGTCGTGTGGCGTCAACAACGCGGGATCATGAAAGCTGCTCATGATAGCTGCAACGACTTAATCGATAAATATCGATTTGTTTACACTTTACGCCGCGCTCACAGTGTCATAAAGCCTTAAATTATAAAAACTACCAATACCATTACCACTTCATACTTTCTACCATTCTGCCCTAGAGAAGATTCAAGAAATTGCTATATCTACTGAGCTTACATACCTAATTATATTTAATATTCGTCTCTGTTTTCTATAGTTTCATTTGTTATGACATTGGAAAACAGCGGCCTAAGACTGCGTATTATGACACCAGGAAGAAGAATTCCAACTGAAGATTATTTTAGAAGTTCAATCGGAAACCGTCGTAGCTCACAATATTTTAGACTATCGCGGTCATTAGTCATTACTAATTTTATGTATTAAATTCGGGTTTTGTTCCGCGTACCTTGATATTAACGAAGATCGATACTTCGGAACAGTCGCATGCGCCATAAAATAACCACGGGCTCAAATATAACTTGCAACATTTGATCACCGACACACACAAATATCGGGACAGGTGAAAAAGCTTGTGAAAACCGTCTGTGAAGTTTAGCACTTACTAAACTTTCGAATTCGAACTGAACACAACATAGATGGACGTATTACAAATAAATAAATAAACTACACTGGCAGATGGCATCCTTGACGCACAGATTTGAAATATTGTTTCGTATTATTCTGCAGCTTTTTAGCAAAAATAGTAGTGTTTTTTTTAGTTATCTTAATTTAAAACTTAAAATGTCGTAACCAATAAACTATATTAAAATTAAGAACTTTTTGCTATCCCAAGGGCCTTGAATTGGTAACAGACATTAGAGTGAAACTACTTAGATCTGAATAACGACCAAACAACAAGTATTTAGGTGCCCAAACTTTACGGCTCGCTTTTTCATTATCTTATGAAATGCTTTAACGAGACTGAAGTAAAAGCATACATTTTAGGAATTGCACTAAAATTTACACTGGTAACTCATTCTCATTGGATAATTATAAAATTGTAAAAAGTTTGTTAAATAAAAACATAAATCGATTTCAGTGTATTTATTATAAATTATACCCAAATGGCAGTATCAGTAGCAAATAAGACTTATAATATTTACAATAAAATTATACATTTAAACTAGGTATTTCTACCTAATAGGAGTAAGCTGTCATTTTGATCCTCCATAACTTGGGAGCGACTTGGGAGGGAAAAAAGCGACTTATTGGTTTGATCACGTTCCAACATATCCGTATAGGTATACTATACTATACAGTCTAGCTTCTTGTTCGACTTTAATAAAGCACTTCGTGTTAACATTCTATTGCAGACAGTGCCGGTTGAAGGTATGATAGCGGTGTTGCACAGAATATCTGTTGCCACTGATAGATTAATGCGTAAAGGAAGTGTCAATATTCTCCAGCACTGTCTGCAGGGATTGCAAAAGAAAGATTAAATCCAAATTAAAAACTTATTTGGAACTAAACAGTATAAAATTTCAGAAAATTTCAATCGTTGTAGAATTAGAGATGAAAATCAGTTGGATCAACACGTTTTACCTGATTTCAGAAGTAGAAGATTGAGAAGCGTTAAACTGTTGTAGACTGCTATTATATTGTTCATATTTTTATTTAAGTGATCGCCACATAATATAAGGGAAAGTTTTTATGCGGTCATCATATTTGTTCAGTTTTGAATTTGTCCACTCCCACTAGCAGTCGGAAGATCGTACTTATATACAGCACTTAACTATAACCCCACAAATGCGAGAAATGGCAAAGTTGGCTCACGTTGTTACGCGTACTTGACCCCTTTCCAGAATGCGTTGCTGTCGATCAGGCATTTGCAGCCGCAGCCCGTGGGACACGTGTCGTGCTTCTCGAACCTGATAAATAAAAGAAAATGATTCGTATACAAAGAAGAAAAATTATAATAATCTGTAAGCAGTTTGCTTATTCCCAATTCGTTGCTTAAATAGTGCGATGAACGCTCGCCACAAATACACAGACGCTTCGCTACGCTGACGTTGGACAGATACGACAGCATTTTTGTGTCGGTATTAGCGTTTGAAACTTGTGTCGATAATCTGTGGAAATTATGAGTCCAGACGTACAAACAGACGTAGATGAGCTTTTGATTCAGAAAAGTATTTAATATTGGACAGTGTTTAGTTTTCTTCTATGGAAAGACGATGGAGGCTAACTTCCTCACAACGAGTTTCATCATCGAAAAGCTAGGCCTCACTACGGCTAAACCACCGCGCTATTTAGCGTCATGTATGTCTTTATCCGTTCTATGTTTGTTTTATGGCGTTAAATAAATGTATTTTCTTTCTTTCTTTCTTTCTATTAAACTTAAGAGCTGGGCCGCGCTACGGCTAAACCGCCGCGATTTTTAACCGCGTGCTGACTTTATGAATCAAGTAAACTTAAGCTACTGTTACACATTCTAGTTACTAGCACGAAAGCATTCTACTATTGAGCAAATGCTGCCTACTAGCATGTGTGTATGTATATAGGACACGTGCTACGCATGCTTATTTAGTGGCATACTGGTACTTCAGGTACTAGCACGCTTATAAACATGCTAATAAGCATGCTTATAAACGAGCATGTGTAAGGGGGCCTTTAAAGCCACCAGTTTACTTGATTCACAAAGTCACGCGGTTAAAAATCGCGGCGGTTTAGCCGTAGCGCGGCCCAGCTCTTAAGTTTACTTGATTCACAAAGTCACGCGGTTAAAAAACGTGGCGGTTTAGCCGTAGCGCGGCCCAGCTCTTAAGTTTACTTGATTCACAAAGTCACGCGGTTAAAAATCGCGGCGGTTTAGCCGTAGCGCGGCCCTGCTCTTAAGTTTACTTGATTCACAAAGTCACGCGGTTAAAAATCGTGGCGGTTTAGCCGTAGCGCGGCCCAGCTCTTAAGTTTACTTGATTCACAAAGTCACGCGGTTAAAAAACGTGGCGGTTTAGCCGTAGCGCGGCCCAGCTCTTAAGTTTACTTGATTCACAAAGTCACGCGGTTAAAAAACGCGGCGGTTTAGCCGTAGCGCGGCCCAGCTCTTAAGTTTACTTGATTCACAAAGTCACGCGGTTAAAAATCGCGGCGGTTTAGCCGTAGCGCGGCCCAGCTCTTAAGTTTACTTGATTCACAAAGTCACGCGGTTAAAAATCGCGGCGGTTTAGCCGTATAATTTTTTGGTAGAAAACTAGAGTTCAGAAAAATGTGCGGGATACTTGCGCATTAATATGTGCAACATTAAGTTTGTTGGAGATGAGAAGTGCTTTATTGATCACCAAATCCGGCGCATCCGATAGATCGCTCAGGAGTCGAAAGAGCTTGATTCACAAAGTTACGCTGTTAAAAACGCAGACATTTATGCATTATATATATTATTTTTTGGTAGAAAAACTAGTGAGTAACTCAGAAAAATGTGCGGGAATACTCTGCACATTAATATGTGCAACACTGTTGTGTTGTTGGAGATGAGACAGCCGGTGAAATTACTGCAATGAGGATCCCACTTAGATCCGGCGCAACGCGTCTGCAATAGGTGTTCAGATGTTTATGGCGGTGGTGACATCGAAAAGAATTCACTACCGTGGCTAGCGTCAAAAACGTCAGACATGGCAGCGAGGTAATAAAAATTATAAAATATGAATACTTAAAATAAATAAAATAAAATACTAATGCAATAATTATAACTTATTAGGTACATGCAAATGAAGACGCGTGCTCCTTCCATTACTCACCAGCAGCCAGTTACAAAAATATAATACTTATCATCAATTTGAACAGAAAATTTACTAACAACAATTATTTACAGCAAAATAACACGTAAAATAACGTGAGTACATATTATATGAACACAAGTAATAGTAGAGAGAAATAGAATAGAAATTAATAAAGAAAATATAATATCATGGTAAAATGCTGACAACGAAACGCAAGCGAAACATCAAGTTTGACATCGCCTCGATTGACACTGAATCGAGTGACAGCTGACGTCGCTGCGATAATTCACTAGCCTCCCGTCCCAAACGAGATTTATTTTTTTAATTGAAAGGGTATTCTTCTGAGGTGGTCTCATTGTGACCAAGTCAAGATCTGATGATGGGATCCTAGGGAAATCGAGGGCAAACCTCAAATTTTATAGGCACACCTATGGCGATTTTGGCATTTTTAGCATCAAGATGAGCATTTACATTCAGAAAGTATCATTTGGTAACCTGGACCTGATGAAGAAGACCGTGATGACCAATGGAACTCATCAAAGCTAAGTAATGCTCGCTCGTCTATAAACGATCATGATTAATATACCTAGATAAGCGACTAAGAAGAAGCTTTAAGTTAATGATTGTTTCAGACTGATCTGATGCTGAAGCCAGAAGCTAGGCAACGGAACTCTGTTATAAAACAAAGTAACTAAGTCGTGTTTGGGCTTAATGGAATCGTTGTGAGATGTACTTTGGCTACGAATCACTAAAAAGTGAGAAATAAAGAAATTTTTTAACAAAAAAGTAAATCAGACTCCAAAAAATAAAAAAAAATAACAAAAAATGGAACCGACGACAAAACCCTTGAAAATATTTTTCTAGGTACGTACTAGCTCGAAGTCGGTGACTCAGCACGACCCAATAGGAGGGATTGAAACCCATAGTAGTTATGTAAAAGAGGTAGACGACTATATTGTCCCACTCCTGCTGTCTCGTGCTGAGGCACCGACTTCGAGCTAGTACGTACCTAGAAAAATATTTTCAAGGGTTTTGTAGTTGGTTCCATTTTTTGTTATTTTTTGTTAAGTCACGGATGGCCGTTGGGCTCGTAACTTCTCAAATGGAGACCACGGATCGGCAAGCGCAGCGTACGACATCCACCAACGAGATGGACGGATGACCGGACGGACGCCGGTTCACGGTGGATGCAAGCCACTTCCATCTGAAGCAACCGGAGGTCTACAGGGGACGCATATGTCCAACAGTGAACGTCCTATGGCTGAGATGGTGATGATTTATTTAAGTTCCTATATCTATATAATAATGTGTATTAATGTGTAATTGTGTAATAATTGCTTAATAATAATAATAAATTTATTTCAGACCAAGGATCCATATTATTGTTAGTATGGTTTGTGCAACCTTAAAACTAGTGTTAATGGTAAACAATTAATACACGTGACGCAGAAAACAACAACAAACAGAACACACAGATAATTATTATTTATGGGCATGGAGCCCGATCCACCTCCCCAGCACTGGCGAGTCCCAGCGATCAACAACAGCGCGCAGAAGCGTGTTGCGGCTGTCGCGCACGCGCTGTAGCATGGAGGCGCTGCGCGCGCGCATGATGGCGGCAAATCCCGCCGTGTTGGTCTCCAAGAACATCGCGGAAGCGCTGCAATAGCGCGGCAGCCGCAACAACGCTCTATACGCGCTGTTGTATTGAACTCGCAGGTCGCTGTATGCCTTCTGCGTATAGTTTACCCATAGGCTGCATGTATAAAATGACTGGCAGTATGCTTTAAACAGCGTGACTTTTACTGGCACAGAACATTTCGAAAACCTACGGGCCAACATGTTGCATCGGACAGCCAGCGCCCTGCGCTCCCTCTCAATATCAGTGTTGTCCCTTTGATCAGCAGTGACCCAATGACCCAAATATTTGAACTTATCCACTCTTTTTAATTTTACACCAGTAAGTAAAAAATCAGGAGCATCAGTATAACGGATGTTATCTGGTTTGAACATCATAAACTCACTCTTTTGAGCGTTGTACTTAAGTCCATTGGTCACCGCATAGGACTCGCAAATACTGAGCAGTTTCTTTAGAGCTCCGCTTGAGGGGCTCAGCAGCACCATGTCGTCTGCGTAACTAATATTATTTACACAGACTCCATTAATATGGCAACCGATACCGGTGCCACTGAGCTCCTCAATCAGCGCGTCAACGTACAGGTTGAAGAGCGTGGGAGAAGTCAGCCCCCCCTGTCTCACCCCGCACTCCAACCTGTACTCATCCGAGAAAGTGCGTGCCCATCTCACACAATTGTTTTGACTACCATACCAGTGCATAAACAAGGATGTTATTTCTCCAGGTACGCTTGTTTCATTTTTTAATTTCTTCCAAAGCACGTCATAGGCAACAAGATCAAAGGCTTTTGACAAGTCAAGGAAAACAGCGTACACTGGCGTTTTCCTACTGGTGTAGTACTTCACCGTCTCCTTGAGACACAGGACAGCACTTTCACAAGAAAGATTCGGTCTAAAGCCAAATTGCGCATCGTTAAGTTTAATATGCTTATCCAAATACTTACCAAGGAGACTGTCAAGCACCTTGGCAATGACCGTGGCTAGAGATATCGGTCTATAATTATTAACATCTGAAGAATCAGCGGTTTTATTCTTAATTATAGGAACCACATAGTACGCATCAAGTTTTCAGGTAGGTATGAGTGCTTAGACACAAATATAAGCTTTGCTTAATTTGCTTAATTATCTAATATCTTTAAAGGAGCAATTTTCGTATATACATATATATATTTTGGGGATCTCGGAAACGGCTTCAACGATTTCGATGATGAAGGGGTTTTCTTGGATGAAAAATCGATCTAGATTGGTCTTATCTCTGGGGAAACGCTTGTTATCAAGTTTTAGCCCGAGCATAGCGCGGTCGTCCAGGTACTAATACCTTTAAACGAGCAATTCTATATATATATTTCGGGGATCTCGGAAACGGCTCCAACGATTACGATGAAATTTGGTTTGTAGGGGTTAGCTGGAGCAAAGCTCGGTCGCCCAGGTACTTATTATTATAACGTTACCAGTTGAGCATGTGCCTGGCGTGTCCGGCGTGTCCGCAGTAGGCGCAGGCGGCGGCGAGGCCGCGCACGCCGAGGGCGCACACGGCGCAGCGCAGCGCCAGGCGGCGGCACGGCGCGCACGCCGCCGCGCGCGTCGCGCGCCCGCAGTACGCGCACAGCGCGCCCAGCTCCGGCCCCACGTGCGCGCTGCTCTGCTTGTTCACTACCAGCTTCATCACCTGTTTATTTATTCAATGAAATTACAGTAAAACTAAGTTAAGCACTAAAGCTTAGACCACACGTCAAAGTCAAATTCAAAATATCTTAATTCAATTTAAGCTATAACAAGCGCTTCAATGACAAAAAAAACTACCACCGGTTCGGAAAAACCTCTGTTGAGAAGAATTCGACAAGAAACTCAACGAATTATACGATTATACGTACTATCGAACCAACTGAATCGTGACCCACTGTGGAACCTTTTCTTAGGAAAAGTCATAGTGATATCACATTGCTTGACACTTATGCAAACGCTCTACGGTGGATCAGGAATCAAATGGTGCGACTGTATATAAAAACAAGTAACACAAGCAGAAAAACAATAAAACATTAATGAACAAATAAAGGCCGTTCATCGATCATCACACAAAACCTCGAACATTCGTCTCTTTCCCTGCCCATCTGCGTGCAAGCACACATATGACACGGTCTAAAGGACGTCTTTATCAGTATCGTGGACCAAAATTTTTCATAGGCATAGGGAGAAGCGTGCGTTAGATGTGTTTTCGGAGGCAATCCCTTGCAGTAAACATTAACAGCATAAATGTATGCTTCCACATCATCATCATGTATGTTTGCTTTTTCCGTTGAGTTTCTTGTAGCTTTGCAATGGCAAAGGTTGCGTACATACGCATACTGGTCATCATCACTGACGTCAAAAAAATGTTTTGCCGTGCCGTGTTTACCCTTTGAAAACCGTCTTCTTGCTGTTTAGGAAAGGATGTTTGTAGCAATTTCTATTTTTTATGTTTTATACTGCTCTCCTGTTAGGATACATTGAACAGACAAAACAACTAAATCAATCTCGAGTAGAATAAATAATGTTCTCAACTTCAGATGTTGATTATACATGGCGTAACCATCTCGTTACACTTGCTTACTTAGGCATGTTACTGTGGCCAAACAGAAGCTATTTACAATAAAACATAACATGTAATTCACAAGTAAAGTCACCAGTACAAATATCTGACCCAACAAAGAAAAAAAAAAGGTTACATAAGAAGTTTATCTAACCTCAGTCCTCTTGTACAGCAGCTGCCACCGGTGCAATATATCGGCATAAACGCGCTTAAAGCAGTGGTATTGGTGTCCAGTGGCGTCGTCCAGAACGCAGTCCTCGGGTTCCGGGCGCTCCGCGGCCAGCGGGTCGGCCTCCGAGCACGAGCTGCTGCGGACCGTCGTCCAGCCGTCTGCGATCTCGCTAAACTGGTTCACCGTGCTGTACGGAGATGTGCCGTTGCTCTGGAACCCATTTCATGCATTAAACGACCATCTTTTTTTTACATCAACACAGTTAAGTGGTGGTCATATAATTAGAAACACTTAGTTCAAGCAATACTTTAAGAGCATTTTTTGTGTGACATCAAAGAATATTTAATACTTGTTAGTACTTAAACAGCTCTAGCTTCAAAATTAAGTAACATTATTTAACACTCAATGGAAATTAAAAAAGAAAACTCGGTACATAACAATTATCAATTTCTTAACCCTTTGACCATTATTTTTTTAAAGCAATGAATCGAGAACTTTAACGATACGCACAGCATGAATGATTTTTTTTATGATTTTTGAGCAGAGAAATGTATATATTATTGCAGGGTTTCCGAATTATGAGACGGCAATATGTTTGCCGCTATCAGCCAAGGGCATTAAGTGACAAGACCGTCATGTCAGTTTGCCGGGGAACTACGGGTGGCACGACGTATCTAAAATAAATAAATTAAAAACCAATAGATGATAAGAAATAATTAAAACCTTTATTTAACTTAAAACTGAATTCTTTCAAATAAATAACCGGGCAAGAGCATATCGGGCCATTTGAAGTATTGAATTAAGCTATTGCTCCATATATAAATCAATAACATTGTAGCCTAACCCCCTTTCCTTTAATAAACACCAGACACTTAACGGATAGTGGCAAATATATTGCCGTCTTCATTTTTTAAAATTATCAAATAACAGATTTTTTTTCTTTAAACTTTATATCGCCAATCTTGTCTCTGAAAGTAGAGATTGTGATTCGGACAAAATTTTTATTTACAAACATTTTTGTTCAATTGTAAGGAATAGTTAAAAATCTAAGTTCAGGCCTAAGAATCATCATTTAACATGGGTTGGAATAACGTTTATCTGCTATTCTTTTTTTCCGTAAATTGGTACGAGTATGTTCTCTTATGCGACCAAAAGTTATATTAACTAACAACACGTTCATTGAGAAAAAAATAAAATATCTGATCGTATGACGGCAAATATCTTGCCGTTACCCACTAAAGGGGTTAACACTGGCGGCTTGAACAACTAATTATGGTCTGTCCAGAATTCGAGATACTAAAATGACGTTTCATGTGTTACCTGTTTTTTGCGTCTCATAAATAGTGATGTGCCGCAACCGGTTATTACCGAAAGATTTTGTAGGTACCTATGTATGTATGTCGTAAAATATTAAGATATGAACGGATCCGTGATGTACTAAAATGTAGGGCACTTAGGACATTCTAGAAAAGGTAAAATAGGTCTAATAAAAAATGCGACCGTTTTCGAGATATTTCGACTTTTTATAGATTTTGATGTTTAAGTTTCAATTTCATTCTAAGTAAGTTTTACATTAACTAAATAATATGAGAATAATGAATATTTGATTTATTATTCTATGATATGAATATCTAAATAAAAACATGAGAAAACGCACTGATCACATCCGATGACAATACGAGTAAAGTAACGAAAATCGGTTGAATACCACTTGAATACGAAAAACATGAACAATGACGTTGTGTGATGATATCTGAGGGCCTACTCCGGAATTCGAAAATCAAAGTTCGTACCGTAACGTCCTCTCACTTACGTATTAAATTAATAGTAGTAGGTCATAAGGACGGAACGACACGAACTTCGATTTTCGAATTTCGTAGTAGCCCTGCTGGCCTAACTACGAAATGCAAAACTCGAACTTCGTATGTTGCCGTCCGCTGACGCTTATCTCATTCAATACGCGAGTGAAAGGGACGGTGCCATACGAACTTCGTTTTTGTAGTTTTGTAGTAGCCCCTCTGTATTATTTTTTGATTGATTGATTGATTGATTAAAACTTTATTTTCACCATAACACAAAAACACAATATCGAACTATACATAGGTAGGTATTAATAAAGTTTAAGATTAACCTAATAAAGTTAGCTAAACTGAAAAACAAAAAATAAAACAAACATCTTAAAATATGTGCATTAGTGGATACCATGTGCTATGGAAAAAAAGGCGCTGACTCAGCATAAAACTGCGGGTGACCGCAGCGCTGGTATTCTGCCAGAACCTTAGAGAGAGATCTGTGGAAATGGTTTATATGCCAAAGTATAAAAGTTTCAAAAAGAAATAAGAAAAAATAGATATAATTTATGATTAAAGTCCAATAAGTGAATAACAAATAAAATACTGAATTAAACAATGCACCTACTGCAATGCTTAATTGTATAATGCCAAAAATAAATGCGAAAGTTTGTAAGTCAGTTTGTTTATTACGTCATCACGTCCAAGCACTGAACCGATTTAGATGAAATTCGGTATACAGATATTTTGAGTCCTGGGAAGGATAAGATAGTTTTTATCCCAAAAAAACTGCACAGCACCCGCGGGATATCGATAAACGAAATTCCACACAGACGGAGTCGCAGGCAACATGCACACAGTAAGGGAACATTTTAGGGCTGTTGAATCTTTTGTAAATTTAATAAATGCAAGCGATATTTTGTTTTAAAAGATTTTTTTGACTTGAGTTCACGAAGCGGCGGAGGTATATTATTCCAACACTTTGTGCTGAATATCTAAAACTTCCCCTAAATGCGGCCGACCCATGAGGAGGCATTGCCAATACACCGCACGAGAGGGCCTTAACGTCACAGAGCCTTCTCTGCCCGACCAAGTGAATTTTTTGAAGAGGTAGCTTGGAGTTTTAGTATTGACAATGTCAAACAAAAGACAGGCCAACATAAGCTCCTGTCTACCCGAAACTCTAAGCCAGTTTGCACTGTTAATAAATGGGGAAACATGGAAACGCGGAGGTATCTTAAGCAGTACCTAGCACATGCATTCTGTACCCTTTGAAGGAGACGCCTCGAACGTGCCAGGAGGCAGGGTCCAAAAGCAGTTAGACAGTAATTCAATTTAGATAGTACAAGGGCTTCACAAAGTCTAACACGCACGTTCACACTCAATAAGTCACGCACATTGTATAAGATTTCAAGCGATAAAAAGAGTTGCGAGCTATTTCTACGACGTGTTTCTCAAAACGTAAATTACTGTCCAACAACAACCAAGATTACGTGCTTCCTCAGCACGGTCAACCTCAACACCATTTATTACAATCCTAGGTCCGCACGCCAAGACCCTGCTGACCTGACCTGAGGAACCGAGTATCATGTATTTTGATTTTGACGGATTCAAAACCAGAGAATTACGCAAGACCACTCAAAGATACTCTGAAGATCTGCATTAATCTTGGAAACAGCAGCGTCCAAATCACGTGGATGGAAAGATAAATAAATTTGCAGATCATCAGCGTACAAGTGATACTTGCAATGCCTGATACATTGAGTGATGTCCGAGCTATACAAAAT
>NC_133481.1:4839985-4895862 GCF_025370935.1 Choristoneura fumiferana | reverse complement strand
CACTACTTCTTGTTTATTATTTGAATTGCACACCACGTCAGAGGGGCATTCCACAAGAATGTCCCCTATGAAATGCTTTTGCCTTGTATAGCAGTTAATTCAGTCAAATCCATGAGGTCCTGGAATATGCTGCCAATTTGTTAGCAAAGACATGAAATATTACCAGACTTAATATCATTTTCTCAGCCTTTTCAGAACTATTAGAAGAATGGCATTTCCTAAGGGATATTCTCGTGGAATGCTCCCAGAGTTGCCACCTGTCCTGATTCTGCCATGACAGTCCTGATTTCGATGATCTTTTCTTGAAGCCTTTAGTCTTATTGATGACCTGAATTGGATTAACCATCTGATTGCCCCGATTTTTTTTCCCAAAAGTGGCAACCCTGCACCACATCTTCATCTTGTAAATTTAAAAGTTAGGTAGTTAGTTTATAGTTAATTTTTATTTATGGTATTTTTTTTTAGTATGTGTTTTCTCTTTAATAAATTAATAATATTTTCTAAATTTCCTCGGGATTAAAAAAAAAATTGTAAATACTTACAGGTACTTTTGTGGTACTAATTTACTAGACTAGAATGCTAGTACTAGAATGTGGTTTATTTCAGGTGATCTTTTTGATGAAGGAGATAAAAGCTCTGAGAAAGAGTTCAATGAGGTGGTGCAGAGGTTCCATCAGTTGTTCACAGTTCCTGAGGGGACTACCTTGTATGCAGTTGCTGGGAATCATGATATTGGATTCCATTACAGGTATGCAAATAATTTATGGTAAGTATAAATAATTCAAGAGTTTTTTTTGAGATATCACCTTTTGTCTTACGAGTGCAGAAGGATGGTGTCAATTACATTATTAAAGAAAGTGGTTAAAGAAAAAATGTGTTTAATGCCCACCTTCGCCTTCCACTGCAAGCGGAGCCGACTCTGTACAGAGTACTTTTAACTTGCAATGGCAAAGTGCACACATGTGCTTCTACTGAATAAGAACTCATAACTCGGTGTTTGCAGATGGTTGGGGACCACTTTTATCTAAAATAATGTTATTTTTAGCATAGTATTAAGTATTTAACGAGCTAGGCGTTTTGGTGCAAACTGTAAGCCTGACTGTATTGAAATAAATAAGCGTTTTTCTCCAGTCCGCTCAGTCCGTTACAGCTCATTACCCTTGTCAAAGCCTTTATTTGCACTATGCGGCTAACAATGTAGTTTAATCGCGCCGTCTCTTCCTCAAGTCATATTTTGAAGAGAGACGACACGCTTAAACAGCGCGGCTAACCGCATAGTGCATAGGCGCTTAAAGGTTTTTTCATCACACTTGATCGTAAACTGTGTCGTAACATGCAGGCTACCTTTGTTGCAACCCCCGAAATAAAACCCTCGACCTTTTATTGTTGTCTTGTCATGAAACCCAAGGTCGGTAATAGTAGATTGATAACCAAGGGTGGAAAGTGACCCATTTCACCCGAGATATTTCTGGCGCTCGAACAAAGTGAGAATACTACAAAAAAATAGAATAATAATAAATTGAATTTACTTATATCCAACCTCCAACGGTATCTTTTCGACTGGCCACTTGCCACGTCCAACCAAGTACCAAGTACCAAGGAGCTTATTTACAAAACTGCAGGTTGAACGCCGAACGAAGAAGTTTGACCTTTATTACTTATATATAATATATTCCATCTCTTTCTTTCACATTTCACGAATGACTTCCATCTCTTTCTTAACCTAACTAAAGAAAGAGATATGGAATATGTTTGTGACGTAATAAAGATCAAATTTCTTGTTTCAAACGGATGTTCTGCGTTCAACGTCCAGTGTTGCATATAAGCTCCTTGGTCACGACGTGCATCTAGATGGCCATGCCGAAACGTGAAATAAAAGTGTCAATGACGTAACTCAATTATCTTCGACTCTGTGGCTAATCGAAAAAAAAATACTTTCCACCCTAGAGATGAAAACGCAATTTTCCACCGGCTATTTATCCATGAAAATTAAACTTTCCGAACAGGAGAGATGAAAATATACAATTGTGCGGGTAGGATAACGCCGCAGCTGGCAGGGCGGTTCGAGCGGCGGCTGCGCGCGGCGCCGGCGCGGCTGGCGAGCGTGCGCGGCGCGCACTTCGTGCTGCTCAACTCCATGGCGCTGCAGGGCGACGGCTGTTCGCTTTGCGCACGCGCCGTCGCCGAGATCGACAAAATAGCTGGTTATTATTTTTGGTCGATTATTTTTAGAGTTCCGTACCTCAAAAGGCAAAAAAACGGAATCCTTATAGGATCACTTTGTTTTCCGCCCGTCAGTCTGGGTTGCGGCGGATAGAAATATATAATTTGTTCAGAAGATTGTTTTATTGGTTCATAGTTCGTTACAAGAGTCACCGATACAAATCGCCATCTTTCTTTTGGCAAAGCAGTGTCAAGGGGCAACATCCCCGAATGCGCCATCTATCCACACAACTCCGAACTAGTAGAGAAGCCAATAGTTCTCTCGGTCGATGACACCTCTTTTAGTTCGGTTGAAAGTAAATAGATGGCGCTGTGTGTAACAGTCTGTCAAGACCCTAGAACTCGGAAACGCGTGGAGATATCGAGTTAAAATTAGAACCATATACACAAGTCTACAGTCCCTTGAAGCTGTGAAATGATCTAAATTCTAATTTCATATATTTTATGGACCCAATTTCATATATTTAATGGATGCCCAATATTTTATGGACTATCTCTTAAGCACATTAGTAGTCTGTCGTCACTACTTCACTCAGAAAAATATTGATTTTGAAGCCTTCTTAAAAGTAGTGAAAAACTCACCAGTAGTTGTCAGTCGGGTCATTTGCGATAGTTGATAATGGCAATAATAAGCAAATAATAGATCCGGTTTGAAGGACCATGTTATAGGAGCTAAGCAATCTTAATTTTGTGTTTTGTTGCTTCCAGATATTCTGAAGTGTAGCAATGGATCAAAATTATGCAAAGGCAAAACCAAACTCGACAAATATACTAAACCAATTCTTATTCAGGTAGGTAAGTCAGTATAATATAAAATAAAATTATTATTATTATATATATAAGAAAATAAGTAAGTATTTTATATATATATATATTATATATATATATATATAAATACTTACAGGGTGGCACATTTAGATCGGTCAGTATGGGAAAGTCTGAAACTATAAGTCATACGAACATCACATTACATTAAAAAAAACTTTCAGTTCGGGAATCGAACGCAGTCGTTTTGAAAAATAAAACCTATACAAGCAATCAATATTATTATAAAACATGGTATCTTGAAGTCCGGGATCGATTCCCGAGCTGAATACAAGTTTTTTTAAATGTATGAATGCAGTTTTTCTTGTTACTAAAATCGATGACATGGTTCCTAACAACAGATCTTCGTATGTCTTATAGTTTCAGTCAGACTTTCCCATACTGACCGATTTAAATGAGCCACCCCATATATATAGTTTAATTTAGCTATCATATCCACTAAACCATTGTTTCCTTCGACTGACCGCGTCTATAATACATGAATACCTACTTCTATTAGATCTTTTTTCGTTAGACTTTGTCAACCTATGCATTTTCTGCCTGCCATTTTCTACAAGCGCTTTTGGTTTGATAACTTTTCTAACTTGACTGTATTTCTATGAGTTTGAAGCTTGATCTTTCATTGTGTGATTTTTGATTTGCCACACAAAACCAAAACAAAGCACGTCAACCATGCACATTCTGAAAAAGGGCCACCGAGTAGTCCGAAATACGTTAGGCATATTCAGTTCATTCATATTCTATTTTAACTTAAAGCAATCTTTGCTTCCAGCACTTTCCCTTATACAGAGCTTCAGACAGTCAATGCACGGAGCCCGACGCGGCTCCACTGCCAGAAAGAGACAGCTTGTTTGTAGAGCGATGGGACTGCTTGTCGAAGGAGTCGACAGAATACCTCGTGGAAAGCCTGCGCCCGCGCCTCGCGTTCGGTGCGCACACGCACCATAGTTGTGTTGCCCGGCACAGCTTCGTGCCTACCCCCGACCATAAGATAGAGTTCCTGGAATACACAGTTCCTTCTTTCTCTTGGAGGAATCGATTGGATCCTAAGTATTACTTGGTAAGCCTGTTTCAATATAGATCTGCCACATACTTACAATAATGCTCTTACTAATTGTTTACTACACTTGGGCGCTGTGAAAACTTAGTCTGATTCTTTAAAGGAGGTACTGGGTTAACGAGCTTCGCTCGGGCTATGATTCGTAAATAAACACGCGTTTTCCCAGATACAAGACCAAGCTAGATTGATTGTTCGTCCCTGAACCTCCCAAACATAGCAAATCTTAACAACTCAATCAATCATCTTTTTAATTGTTAGAACGTTTCCAGGAGCCCTAAAATTAATCCAATCTACTCGTTATCGACTTTTTAGTTCTTACTCCTATACCAGTGACACGTATTTGTGACTACTGTGGGATATGCGTAGGCATAGCGTAAGAGCTTAGTAGATCGTCATATTCGGCTCCGGTAACGTTCCGCTGAGCCCTTAGCCTATGCCAGCCTTTAGGAGGTACGAATTCTGTTGACACACATGCGTGTCACCTGTGCATAGGAATGAGAACCGGAATGTTTTAAGTCTGTTACTTTTTAGATCTTACAAATACGTGTCACTGGCATAGAAGTGACTGTTGTGGGATATGCGTAGGCATAGCGTAAGAGCTTAGTGGATCACTGCTGAGGCCGAACGTGTTAGCGAGCTATTAACTACAAGCAATTGTTAACTCATACGCTCTTCCTCCTGTCTCTTTTCAGTTAACAGTAAGCGGCGAGGAGGCAAGTGTGTCCAAGTGTGAACTGCCTCGCGAGTGGACGCTGCAAGTGACTGCGCTACTAATGCTAATTGCTCTCGTGGTATACCTTCGCTACTTCAACTCCAAGCAAAACGCCTTCAACAACAAGCATTTGTGAGTATTTTATGTAATCTAGCTAAAAAAATCACAAAGATAAAGCACGTCAAAGTGGGGGCCTGTGACGTAGGGGGAAGTGTCGCGCGACATGACGTCACGCGGAGGGTTACTGGCTATATCTTCATATTGTTTTTATTTAATTGACCAAATACGAGTAAATGAAAAATACGTCTTCAATCTATATTTTCTGATCTAAATGATGGATTAATTAGTTTTTTTTGGAAACTCGTCCATAGTTCAATACTTTCTCCGACTTTTGTAACTATGACAATCCAAAAAAAATTAACAAAAAAATTAAACCGCTGAAAAAAACTGAAAAGCACAAAATAATAAACCTTTTTCACTAACCGACTTCAAAAAAGGAGGAGGTTCTATGTTCTAATGTTTGTATTTTTTTTATGTACGCCGAGTACTCAGTGGACCGATTTACAAAACACTGTCACCAAGTCAAGATCTGATGATGGGATCCTAGGGAAATCGAGGGCAAACCTCAAATTTTATAGGAGCACCTATGGCGATTTTTGCATTTTTAGCATTAAGATAAGCATTTACATTCAGAAAGTATCATTTGGTAAACTGGACCTGATGAAGAAGACCGTAGATGACCAATGGAACTCGTCAAAGCTAAGTAATGCTCGCTCGTCTATAAACGATCATTATTAATATACCTAGATAAGCGACTAAGAAGGAGCTTTCAGTTAATGATTCGTTCGAACTGATCTGATGCTAAAGCCGGCAACGGAACTCTGTTATAAAACAACGTAACCAAGCCGCCGTGTTTGGGCTTCATGGAATCGTTGTACTTTGGCTACGAATCACTAAAAAGTGAGAAATAAAGAAAATTCTTAACAAAAAAGTAAAACTGACTCCAAAAAAATAAAAAAATAACAATAAAAGGAGGATGGATTGAAACGCATTGTATTTAGGTGAGGTAGACGACTATTGTTTGATTCCTGCTGGCTCGTGCTGAGGCACCGATTTCGAGCTAGTAGGTACCTAGTGCTAGAAAAATATTTTCAAGGGTTTTGTAGTCGGTTTCATTTTTTGTTATGTTTTTATTTTTTTGGAGTCGGTTTTACTTTTTTGTTAAAAAAATCTTTAAACCTTAATCTAGGTACTAGATTGAAGTCGGTGCCTCAGCACGAGCCAGAAGAAGTGAGAAGCCCATCAGGTAGACTACTATTGGGAGGGTGCGAAGTACTAGTTGGGGGTAATGAAATCTATCGCAGCGCTCATAGTGGCCAAAAGAAGAAATAATCTAGGCTCTGTCATCTGTCATACTCATAAGAATCTGTCATTAACAAAGCAATTTGTATAGACTTTAACTACCTAATTTTAGTAATAGATGTTTGTGTTATGATGTGAGCTTGAATTATTGAACACTGTCCCTGTTTTTTTCTTAATTCCTCTACATCTCGGACATGTCCAGCAACAATTTTCCTTATTGTCAGGCGGAACAAAACGTAATGAGTGAAAGAGACACAATGAGAGAAAATACTGACGAATGAGCGAGATTCAAGGTAGTTGAGATTGAGGGATGTATGAGAGAGATAAAAATAGGTTTTTAGTATGTAAGAAAGAGATAACAATAAAGAGATCATGGCGGAATCTGAGTTTCAATCCTTACATTATGAAACGGTTTGTGGTTGATACTCATAAAACCGGTCGTTAAAATAAAATGATACTCATTTTGATCTGAAAATTTATTACTAGCGATATAAGAACAATTACAGTACGATTACTTGGAGTTAATACTTGACAGATGGGCGTGCCTTCAGTCAATTTTCAACTTTGAGGTCATACAAATACAATGGTTGTTACATAATCTGTAAACGTGGGTAGCGGTATACTAAAAATGACTTTATTTGTATGACGTCAAAGTTGAAAATTGACTGAAGGCACGCCCATCTGTCAAGTGTTAACTCGAATTAATCAAACTGTATATAATTTTACTATTATTCAAAGAAACCAATAAGATAGCTTTATCTTTTCGTTTTACAGTAAAAGTACTAAACATAAAGTACCTAAACAAACCCTGACATAACGAAAATATTACCCAATTTTTAATAAATGTTACTTACCTCATTTAATTTTAATGACCAAAAATGAATTCACAACCTTTTGTCCACCCAAATCACGTTTGCTTTTCAGTTTTTTCGGCGGTTTAATTTTTTTGTTAACTTTTTTTATTTTATACCTACTTTTCCCACTTTTTTATAAATTAAAAGATGGGGCATATAGGTATATATGCCATCCCGTCGACTCCTCCTCCGTTTTTTTTCATCGGTTAAAAATACAGGTTGATTCACAAGAACTGGCGCGAATATATTGAATGAAAGTAATGCCATTTATAAATTTTTGTATGAATGATACACGTCATTTTTATATTTGTGTGAAGTGTATTCAAATAGGTAACACACAGATACCTTTATTCACTCATTCAATCCATTCATGCCAACTCTTGTGATGCTACATGTACTTAAGTACTTTAAATAAAACAACCAGACATGTTTATTTAACTTCTGCTTATTTAACGTTCGCTATATTCGCCCAACTAGGTACATTCTCGATATTTTCGCGTACAGAGTTTATGTTATGTTTCAAGTTGTGCGCGATAAGGGATGAACTTGCAATCCACATGGAGACAGTGGCTTGTCAATAACATGTTATTGTATGAAGATCTTATTTTGTTACAGATCAGGGAAGAAAGTGTAGACGGAATGGAAAAGACTGGTAAACTTTATTTTATTTCATCATTATTAATGTATTACAATTAATTTCTAAATCTTAGCTAGTAAATTACAATAATTATCTACCTACTCGAGGTGTTTTTTTTACAAATTGGACTTTTACATCAACGGTGGCCATTAGCGTATCTAGGGTTTATTTTCAGCGGGGCCTGGCCTGGATTTTTGTGTGAAGATATCAGTATTATAGAATTTCGGATCTGTGGGGTGTCAACATCTTGGGGTGGGCACTAGACCATACTGGGGTGGGTGGTATACGTCCCACACGCTCCCCCCCCCCTATACGCCTCTGACGGTGGCGGTGATATTATGTGATTTTCAGCTTTTCATTTATTGTATTTTTAATGGAAAAAACCTTCTTTCCATAGTTTTCAGATATCTATGTGACAGTGAACTAATTGTAGTTTATTGTGTAACTTTTTATTATATGTAAATTACATGGAATTAACTAATAACAAGAGAATAAAGATCCTTAAGATACCTAAAAGATCTCTTCAAAACTTATCTCTTAAAGGGGTCTCTCTCTTCCAGTTAATCTTCGAACGATTGAAAGGAGATCAGAAAGAAGAGTAAACAATAAAGTGAAAAGATGAGAGGAGGATTTTTTAAGTTAATCCAAACGATGCATTATATTATATATATACCTAATACACTTTTTTTGTAATAGCCTAACGTAATGTTTCAATGCTGGGCAAAAGCCTCCCCTCTTGATCGCCACAACTCCTGTTCTGATGCTGTCAGGCCAGTAATTTGCGTACATGTGGAAATCGTCCCGCCATCTCCTTCTCCGTCTCCCGCTGCCGCTCTCCGGGATCCAACAAGTGAGTGTTAGCCCACCTTTGTGGGTGCATACGACAGTCCTGTCCAGCCCTGTCCTATTTTAGCTTTCTTATTCTCAACGTCGGCTATGCGTATATTTGAGCGCAGCATGTTGTTTTTGACTTTGTTTATCCGTTTTACACCTTATATGTTGTGCTTATGCTGAGTGGGCAATTTATATTATTCGATTTTTTTTTATTATTTCTCTCGCTCTCTCTCTGAATTCCACGCGAGCGAAGCCGCGGGCAAAAGCTAGTAATTTTAATAATCCTACTAATCCTACTTCCTACTAATATTATAAATGCGATAGTTTGTGAGTGAGTGAGTATGTTTGTTACTCCTTCACGCTGAAACGGCTGGACTGATTTGGATGAAATTTTGGTATGTAAAAAAACAGTGTTCATCACTTAGTGCCAACGTAAAAAAATCATAACACAGAGGGGCTACTACAAAACTGGAAAAACGAAGTTCGCATCGCACCGTCCCTTTCACTCGCGTATTAAATGAGATAAGCGTCAGCGGGATGGCAACATATGAAGTTCGTGTTTTGCATTTCGTAGTATAGGGCCAGATATCACACAACGTCATTCATGTTTTTCGTATTGTGATTGGATATGTTCAATGCGTTTTCTCGTGTTATAGACTTAGAATGAAATTGAAACTTAAATATCAACATCTATAAAAAGTAGAAATGTCTCCAAAACGGTCGCATATTTATTAGACCCATTTTACCTTTTCTAGAATGTCCTAAGTGCCCTACATGTTAGTACGTCACGGATCCGTTTATATCTTATTATTTTATACATATAACATAAGTACCTACAAAATCTTTCGGTGATTACCGGTTGCGGGCCGCAACTTGCGGCACATCACAATTTATGAGACGCAAAAACAGGTAACACATGAAACGTCATTTTAGTATCTCGGATTAAAAAACAGACCATAGAAATGTTTAAAAATTGCTTGTAGCTGTAACCAATCCAAAATGACCCCATACTGCGTAGGTACATTTAGGTACACACCAGTACACTGGATATTCATTGATATATACAAAGGAACCCTCGGTGCGAGAGTCCTACTCGCATTTGGCCGGTTTTTTTAAATTTATAGGTATCGATCTCCCTGGGATCTACTCGTCAGGGTTCTGACTATTTCTGACTAGGTTACAATGAGAACATCTTAGGAGTACCTATACGTACTCATTAGGATAAATATAATTTAGAAAATCAATCCACGATTGAGGGAGAAATCGGTGAAACATGCATAGCAAAAAAAATACAGTGGAATATACAGGATGGAAAGTTGAGATGGTAGCAAGGGCAGCTACTAGATCCCTTGCTGCTACGCGAAAATGCTCCTAGGAGACCTTTACTAACTTTTTGAGTGATGAAAATCGACATTCACAGATTTTTGATAAAATGTACAGTCAGCGAGAAAATCGACAAATTTGACTTTTTTTTTAATGCCAATCGGTCCCATTTCTATCAAGGATTAAAACACTCTTTGAGACTAACTAAGGTTAGAGTACTAGAACACCCACAAATCAAAGAGAACTTTTTCCATACAGTTCGTAGGGTACTAATTTGCAAAGTGAAACTCGTATGTTGTTTTTTTACGAATATGAATCCTTTATACTTACTTAAAGAAAATTAAACAGTATGTAGACAACTAAAAACTGAACATTTTAACTAAAGTTCGTGTCTCAACCCAGTATTGCTGCCCCACCTCAACTTTCCACCCTGTAGAACCTTCTACCTTTTTAGGGTTCCGTACCCAAAGGGTGCCAACTATTACTGAGACTCCACTGTCTGTCTGTCTGTGTCTCACAGGGCTCTATCTCTTGAGCCGGCACTTGAAATTTTCACAGATTATGTATACTTAACTGTGGCCGCTATGACAACAAATACAAACACATACAACAAACGTGTTTTTTTTGCCGTTTTTTCCTCGATATTAATAACAGTAACAGGTAGAGGCTGGAAATATTATAGAATATTTATTTGTATAATCACATTAAAAATAAATAATTAATTTAAAGTATAATAAATATTGAAGGGGGCTGCCATTCAACAAACTTGTTTTTTTTTCTGCCTTTTTGCAAATGTTTAATGTTGTATAGATAATGGTACGGAACCCTTCGTGAGTGAGTTCGACTCGCACTTGGCCGATTTTTAAAGTCCGCTAAAGAACGAAACAAATAGGTATACTGAGCGGCAAAAAATCTGGCCTTCGAATTTATGCAGTTACAGGTAAATTTGTATGTAGGGTAGGCCAAATTTGGTGCCGCTGAGTATATCTACATTATTTTTCTAACCCCGAATAAGTATGTATTAGTAGGTGATTCATGATGATGATTTACGTCGAAGGGTAGGTTAGCTGATTTAACATTAAAATATATAATATAAGTCTTGCACAGACGTAGCTGTCTTACACGTAGCTAATGTCACTTAGTTCATTGGACCTAGTTTATAAGCTGTCTCTGTCTGATTGTCAATAATTTTTCCCACAAGTTCTACTAACAGATCTTGAATTTGGGGTTTATAAGGGTATGAGATAACTTTAAACCCTTTTAAAATTTAAAGATACTGTTCGGAATGTGATTTGTAGGATCTGTGATCTTTAGTTCAACTTGTCTGCTTCTATTAAGTACCTATGGTGTGCTCAGGGTCATATGAGTTGATATTATATTACACCTCTACGAATAGTGAGTGCTTCATACATAATCTGTTGGTATGATACTGTTGTGTAATGAAGCATTCAGTCGTAAGGTATACCTTGGTATTATGTATAGGTTCAATTGTACAAGCTATTTGGTATGCAAACTGATGTGGCAATACAAAGCGTTATTAACAAAATTAAGTAAAATGACCAACACATTTTGTGTTAATGAATAGAGGATATTGGGGATACATCAAAAGTAAGCCGTAAATAAGTAAAAAGGTTTATTATATTTATTTTTTATTTATTTACAAAGAAACAATAGGAACTTCATAAAATATAACTACTAAATTGCAAAAGCAAGGCTTGTCTAATCCTGCGAAAGTAATACTGCATTAAAATTAAGTGTGATCCTAAATAATTTGAAATAAATAAATGCAACAACACGTGTAGGTACTCACAATACTTATAAGAATCTTACCGTTAATCACATACCTACAGTCAGATATTATATATAAATACAATGGTCCTTCGGTAGCCAGCCGCTTATCTCACAGTTTCATATGCTGTCTGAAGAGCTTAAAGTTAATTGCCGCAATTGACATCTATAAATTCATTGCCAGTAGATAAGAGAATTGCCGTAGCGAATTATATTAGTTGCTTACTTAACTATAAAAACAATTTTATTTATGATCTATATTATGTTACTTTGAACTTATGGCCTAAGTAAGTAGTACTGGTTATAGAGAGATAATTCAATCCCGTCCAATATCGGTTGTATTTGTGAGCCAGTGGCGAATATCAGATCTATATGGGACTCGTCCACTAAAGGCTTAGGTTTAGCAGGACCAATTGTCTTCCTACGTAATTTTCGGACTACACTTGGAGAACTGGTTTATTCTGGTATGTCGCTGAGCCGGATGCCGCCGGGGCGGCGGTACATGCGCTCGTTCATGGGTAGCTCGCCCACGAGGAACCGGTCCAGAGCTTTGGCGGCCATGCGCGAGTGCCCCGAACTCCTGAACGCCGTGCTCGCGTCCTGCCCGGCGTATTCCAGCATTATGTCTCCCCCACCAGGGTGCTACAACAATAATAACAACACGTTGAAATCTTGTACATAAACTTAGATTTCTTCTTTATAAAACAAAACAAATGACCAGCTCTTTGCTTAGCTGGCATAGAAGTGTTACTTTTATTTTTGAGAACTCGTAAGTATTTCGGCCGTGAATACGGGACAAGTATGTAAAAGGCAGGAATGTTTTTAAGCTCACCTCATCCAGGAAAGTTGAGATATCATATACGCGATCGTATATAACCACCCAGCAGTCTCGCGGGGTGTCGTGCTGGCTGACTTCGGCGAGGGTGATGACGCGGTCCCGGGGCTGCGGCTCCTCGGGCTCGGGCCGCGACGGCCACGCGCTCGGCTCCGCGGCGGCGGCCGTCCAAGGGTTCACTAACCGTAGAGCGGCCATGGTTAGCGCGACTAGGTCCAGATCTTTATTTTGGGGCACGGCCAGCGGTTTCGAAGGCAGGTTCATTTCATGAGAAGATTGTACTTTTGCCATCTTGACTTCTTGTCTTTCTAAACTTTTAGTTACAAACAACTTCTCTTTCTCCACTACAACGTGAAGGTAACTTCAATCTTTCAGATGCGTCAATATCTTCAGGCAGACTTGATGCGAATGAACAGCGTAGTCTCGCTTCACTGTGAAAGAATTATGAAACCTTATAAGTCCAACGATTTTTGCGTCCGTCAGGGTTGGGTACCTGGCCCGAATGGCATCGTCAACATATGTATATAAATTTATTCAAATATGTTGAATCAAATCGTCTTTGAAATGTTGAGTCTTAAGATTTTATTATCTATGATCAATGGAATAAAGTAATTATACATAGTAAATAAGTACATGTTTGTGGCACAGTAAATATGTATGAGTAGACAACCCTATTAGTGTTCAGCAAACCGTGAATCGATAGGTGAAATAGGTAGGTATGCTAGATACAGTTACTGCGATAGAATTACACGACTGTCGACCCACGTGTGGATTTGCAGCAGTTTCTGTCTGCTTAGAGAATGTAGATTTGCTTGAAGTAAAAGTTTTTGAAACGCAGTAGTCTTCTTGCAGGTAACGGTTAGTAAAATAAAGAAACGAAAAAGATCATTAGGTAGGTACTAAAGCTTCAAGATCTTCGCTTTTTATCAGAAAACAATGCCAAGTGACATGTTGGCCGTTATCTGGGCCTTCTTGACGTAAATTAAACTTTATGATAATTCAGTGACTTGTGATTGACCTTTTCGTTATCTTTTTTTGTGAATTCCATTTTATTGTAAAACTGACAAAGCATCTGCGTTTGAGATATTAAGTTTAAATTTGCAAACGTTTTCGTTCACATTGAACTTACCTAAACCGATTATTTGTAGAATTTTGAAAGCATTTTTAAAAATGTGGTACTTAAGGGACATTTTTGATTTGATATTGGACACTTAAATAGGTAGATAGGTATGTAATTATGAATAATTATGAATTTATCAACATGAATGGAGTAATCCGCGTTTGAAAACTATTGTTTACATAAACACAATATTTACCTTCTAATCAATGCACTTTGCAGCTTCCAGTTGTGTTATCTCTGTTGATGCTCGAAACGTGGAGAATGGCAATCGCACCAGTTGTCACTGTACCACCACTGTTCGTATTGGGGCTGATTATTGAAACAAAATTTTACAGGATGATGCATGAGAGCGTAGATCATTTCCACAAAATTATTATTGACTCGACATTTATCAGTTGCGATCAGAGAATGAGTCGGTGTGGATAGCGCCACCGCTTATATACCGGGACGACGCGGCGGCGCACGCGCCGCCGTCTGATGTAATCGGGCTGATAACTTACCGCGCGCCCGCCCGCCGTGCGCCCCCCGCCCGCTTCTGTAGGTAGCATGATGAGCTTCCTTTTCAGGGTAGGTATCTTGAGCAAAATCCTAAACCTGGAAACTTTAAACGTTAAGTTTTGATCGGATTATTTTTTAGTTTAGGGGTCCGTAGCTACATCGATAATTATACAGTGGTTTTCATGAGAATTCGAGGAATAGAAAGATTCAAATGTGAGTAGGTAAACTCCAATTCAATAGAATCTGACAATCCTGTAGACACTTCCAGCCTACTAATATAAACACCGGGCTGCCTAAGGCTTTGTGATGTGACTATTATTCTTTTTTGATTCCTTTTAGATGATAATTGCAACAAAATGACATATATAATCAAGTGTGCCCACGATAGGGTGTCTTAAATATGTAGAAAATTGTCAGATTCTATTGAATTGTACTTTAGGTACATAAAGAAATTAAATTATGAAGCTGAAGCTCACAAATTCTATATGTAATGCTATAGTTTAGCATTAAGGTTTGAATTTGCCAAACTGTTGGTTTAAAAAATTTGAAAAAATCATGGTGGTAGTAAGTATCAAATTTACAAGGAAAACTATAACGGCTAAGTTTGCTTGAGAATTATTAGTAGTTTAAAAGTAAGTAAATAGCAGCCTAAGGTATAAGATACATATACCTAAACTTGGATGATTCCATACAAAATCAAAACATTGCTTATTTTTTTTTGTATCGGAACCTTATCATGGGCGTGTCCGACACGCTCTTGACCGGTTTTCTTATTGCTTCTTTTGTTTCTGTTATTGTCTGTTACTTTTGTTTAATTTATTTGTGTTTATCTACGATTATCTTTTATAATAGTTGTGCAAGTTACTTTGACATATTTCCGTAAATTGACAAATATTTTCAATTCGCGTATGACGTAGGCGGTGAACGAACCCTCCAGTACCACTACCATGAATTTACAGTGACCGTACCTACTCGATAGCGACGGCGTAAATAACAGCGCCTCTACAACTAATTTACGCCGTCGCTATCGAGTAGGTACGGTCACTGTAAACTCATGGTAGTGGTACTTATGTCCAGATTGTGCGTTAGACGCCAAACAGCGCCCGCGTCAACATCCGATATTTTCGTCATTATCACTAATAGATATTAGGAAAAACAAATTGGTATTGCAAAACATTTCCCTGTGATATTCCTTAAACGTATACCTACTGGACAATAAACCCTCGTGGTTTTACCTACATGATTAAAATTATCTTTAACGCAGTTCATGGCCGCGAGCAGTGTCAACCAGATAGAAACATAGACGAGAAAGGTACCTAAATTAATTGATCCAATACTAACTACTAAAACAAAATGCCGTCAATAGATTATATTTTGCTCACCTGATGCAACATTTTTTCGAGATTTCATTTTAACGTCAAAACACTAATTCACCATTTATTAGCGTTTATCGTATATACTCTTAATGTTATGGATGGATATGATGCAATTCTATAGAAAAGTTACGGCCGCCAGCTGCCTAGCCTAGCCGCGTCGGCAAATTTCTACTAGTCCACGCTAGAGGCATGTGATCAATTTCAACAGGTTTGAATTGTAGAAAAGAAGCAGCATTTTAAAGTTTTAACTGTACCTATTTGCTTGTCGCTATTTTTTAAAACGAAATTCCTGTAAACCTATTATTAATTTGAGGCCCTAAATAATAGGTAAGTACCTACCTTGAATGTGTAAATAGGTAACTACACGGTGTATCAAAACTAAAAACCCATTTTTGGGTTTACTAATGTTTCGACGAAAAACGTTTGGCAACCTGTTTCATTTCGCAACTTTTCATTTCCCAACTGTTTAATATTTCTGAAACTGTGAATATCAGGATTTTTATAAATCTAACCTAACCTAACCTAAAGTGTTCTATACGATGGCCCTGAAATAAATCCTGAGATATTTACAGTACTTATTAGAGTTTGCGAAATGAAACAGGTTGCCAAACGTTACGTTTTGCGAAAAGACAGTCATTTCATTTCATACGTTTTGCGAAAAGGCAGTACTCGCACTTTTTGTAATCTATATATATAAAACAAAGTCGTGTTAGAAACATTTTTATCAGAACAGCTAGACCAATTACATTTTTGACGTTTTTGGATTTGTCTTGTATGGATTTGAAATGTCAATAAAATAAAAATATTAAAATATTGAAATTTGACGAAAAAGTAAAAAAAAATGAATTTTATTCGGTTTCGTAACTGTCAAACATTAATGTTCATCCCGTTCGATACGGTAAACTCTCCCCTCAAATTAAAGAACGTATTTAAATAAATTGGACCCGCTAGATGGCGCTGTTGTTGGTATGTAATCATAATTTTAATGTAGTGTTTTTCGGGCAGGACAACGTTTGCCGGGTCCGCTAGTACCTGTATAATTCTTTCTTTAGTTAGACTGAACAGAGCTTTTTATCGGAACTTTTGATTCAAAATATAATCACGCCTTTGACGCGGTACACTTTGAAAATAGATCAATGTATGGAAAGAAATGTCAATGAAAATAAAAAATCTTAAAATACATTTTTTTGCCTAATAACGTGCTAAAGTACCTATTCCGGATGAATTTGATAAGAATTCGATGTTAAATGCTTAGCAATTATAGCTGGCTAGTTATGTAATTATCCCCTCCCCCAGGAATTCTATTTCGACACACACAAATATTAGGTCAAAAAAAATTTACGGTTACAGATTTCATAGTATAGATGTGTTACGTTCCTAGTAAACTGCGTTTGCAAAACATTCCCGTTGCATACAGATAGCTATAAAACTACATTATGAATGACGAACAAAGATACGGTGAGCGCGAGGGTAAAAGAGATAGCTATCTTTAAAAATCAAAAAAAAAATCAAAATCATTTATTCAGTAAATTGGCCGCAATGGGCACTTTTACACGTCATTTTTTAAAACTACCAGCGCTTTCGGAAAGCATCATTGCCAAGAAGAATGCGCCGCAAGAAACTTGGCAGAGCCATTGCGCTTCGAGTGAGATGACACTGATGACAGGGACATAGATGAAGAATTGTAACCGAAATCAGACAGAACTGATATTGGAATGGAGGTAGAAAACTGACAGAAATAAAATAGGTTGTGGTGTGTGGGTAAGGCCGCGAATTTTAACCAATGTGACATAGAAATAACATAAAAAAAATACGTGACGTTACCATAAAACGTAACGCAAATTTTTATAAAGCCTAGATCAAACTGGTAAAAATTCCCATTAGATAACGTATGTATGAAAAAAAAATACATGTCATATAATAAAGTGAAGTTTTTATATTTACTAGAACTTTCTGACGATACTGATCTTAAATTCGTCCTATATGAGATCTATAGAGCTAAACATGAGAATGTGGAAGTAGAAGTACCCTCTAGTTGACGAACATCTTTCCAAAAGTGTATCTTTACATGCCTCTCTAACACTGCCAATAAGGTGCTCATTTATAAGCATAACGAATTTGGATGTGGTTTTTTTTTATTCGACTGGATGGCAAACGATCAAATGAGTAAGAGATCACCACCGCCCATAAAAATCTGCAACGCCAGGGGTATTGCAGACGCGTTGCCAACCTAGAGGCCTATGATGGGATACCTCACGTGCCAGTAATTTCACCGGCTGTCTTACTCACCACGCCGAAACACAACAGTGCAAGCACTGCTGCTTCACGGCAGGATTAGCGAGGAAGATGGTGGTAGCAATCCGGGCGGACCTTGCACAAGGTCCTACCACCTAGTTGTGAGCATGCTTGTGACTTCGACTGTACAAGCTATTAAATACCTCAAAGAAATGGCCAAAACCCTAAATCACAGGTTTTACCAATTTAGGAAGTAGTATCTTAGTTAAGTGGACAATGTAAAAAGATGTTTTTGGAAATAAATTATTATGATTATTAAGTTTAGGTAACAAATGAACTAAGTAGGTAAGTGAATCTCTCCGTTTGTCTCTCACTTTAAATACGCTATGCATGTAGCAGGACGTGAACACAGAACTCGCCACAATTCTCTTGTGCCGATCCCTGCACCTACAGATTAAAATTTATTTAACTTCAAAATATCCATCTAACTAACTTACTGTGCGTGCAGTCATTGGAAACCTAATAATAAACTGGTGTAAGTTAGAATTTTTCTGTGTGAACTTCCCTTTACCACATTTTTTCGTTACGTTATGTACAAAATACGTAGCATTTTGTAAAAATGTAACGTAATCGTAACGAAAGTGTAACGTATTTTATACAAAAAATCGTTTATCATGGTGAATAACGACATTTTGAACATAATAACACATGCCACTTACATGGAAAAGATTACCTTATCGTATGAAAAAACAACCATTTAAAAATAATCACTACTTTCCCTTAAAATCGAACAAGCACTTTCGACGTTTTTTCGAAAAAAAACCTCCGCGTCACTTTTGATGGCTGTTTGTCAACAAACTGATGAGATTTATTTATCTCATCGATGTTGCCCTATTAGAGTATTAGTTGCCAGTGTACAAAAACAAATTTCTACGAAATTGGCGTTAAAGGTAGCTTAATTAAGCGTCACCTAAGTATTCGTAACGAAAACGTGGTTTTTTGGCACGTGAAAAGAAATAAATATAAAACATGAAAATTATTTGATTATCATGATTCCGCAATCGGTAGGACTATCGTTATATCATAAAATTTTGTTTAAACAAAATCATGATCATGAGAAGTTAAATAGCATGAAAATAATAAGGTATTAAGTACTCGTGGTCAAAAAAAATAGTCAATTTTCGTTACGTTTTGGACGGTAATATATTTTTATTATTTTTTTAAAAGGGTTTAAATCAATTATCTAATTTGCGACCTTGAGAGTTTATATCGTGGCATATAATAAAAAAAATTAAACCTCTAGGTGTTATCAGTTTTTTTTTATCAGCGTTCCAAATTTGAAACGTCCAAATTGGTCAAAATTCGCGGCCTTACCCGTGTGTTAAACGAAAAAATGTTTTAGTTTTTTATATACATTTATTTTACATACATTATGTTTTACATAAGTCACAAGTTCGAGCAGAAATATGTATTTATGTTAAATTTTTCACTAAAGTATATTAAACAACTTTGGAAGTTACCTAATACTATCTAGCTTCCGAAAAAATAATAAACACGGTATAAGGCACCGTACTAGAAGGACCTGACCTCATTAGAAGGAAATCTATAAAAAAGTTGTGAATAGTTAATTTTAACACTGACAGGGTACTAACATTCCACATAAGCTACCTTCAACATCACGGTTCAAACCAATCTCTGTATTAAAGGAGAATGCTCAAAGTTAGGCCCACACTTTGTGTTAATAGTAATAATATTATTATTTATAATATTTTTAGACGACTTTAGGAACTTTAGGACTTTTTTTTGTTCAATAGTAATAATATTACTATTCAAATTAATACCACTATCTGTGCCTTAGCACAATATCTGTATCATATCATAATATGATTCACCCGGCCATATTGATACCTACGTTGTCGCATCTGATTTTTTAATCTATGTTGCCGTCTTAGCATTTGTATTTTTTACGAAAAACTTATAAATTAACTAAAAATACGTAGTAAAAAACAAATACCGGGTGTGGCCTGTAATATGAGCAAATAATTAAAACATAGATCGTACTCGTCAAAATGAACAGCATTCGTATCGTACCGTCCCACTCGCTCTCGTATAAGTAGCAGAAGGGGACGACACGAACTTCGAGTTTTGAGTTTTGTAGTAGCCTTGCTGTCCTCAGCATTAAAAAATAATAATTAAAAAGCTACTTTGTCTCACGGAGTGAGCAAAATGCGATTTTGCTCACTGATTTTTCATAGAAAAACCTGCCTGTTTGAGCTGCTGAGGTGAAAAATATATTAAGCTAACTCATTTTAATTTTCGGCTCTGACTGCGTAGGTATAGCACAGCACCAGTAGGTAAAAACCAATTGGATATTGCATCTTGTAGGCATACTTTCATTATGGTGACGCACTTTCCGAATTGTTCAACGCCACCACTTTGTTTATCAATTGTTTTGATTGTCTACGTTACTATTGATTAATAGCATAAAAACATGTCAGTTCGTCGCAATCATATATAATACGAGTACGCTTACGTCACGAACGCTTGTCACTGTTCTTCATAACTAATAATAAAGATAACATAACATAATGATCAATCAGTGAAAAATATTTGTACACATCGCAAAGGCTCCATAGCTGATAACAGATTGTAGCGGAAGTATTAAACATAATTACGGACTATTGATTTGTGACGTCGTTTTACAATACAATACAATACAATGACTCTTTATTGTACATACACCAGAAATACAGAAAACAGGTAGGTACACAGAGAAAATTACAAGGTAAGCAATAGGCGGCCTTGTCGTTTAAGAGCGATCTCTTCCAGGCAACTTCATTTTCATATGTTTTCACCTTATTTAATTCTATACAAGCCGGTGGGTGGAAAAATTTGAAAAAATTCAGGATGGTAGTAAGTATATTAAACTTACAAGGAACACTATAACGGTTAAGTTTTCTTGAGATTTATTAGTATTTTAAGAGTAAATAACAGCTTAAGGTATAAAATACACTTAAACTTGGAATATTTCGTACAAAATACGAAATCCTTAGAAAAATATTACTTTTTTTTGTAATGGCTGCGGAACCCTATTTCGGGCGTGTCCGAGACGCTCTTGGCCGGTTTTTTTTAAGGATTGTATTACTTTGTAAAAAGTTCTCATGGAAAAAATCGCATAGAAAATTAGAACATTTAAGAAAACTTGATCTAGGTATTACCTACATATAAACTTAGTCAAAATACCACAAATGGGTCTTATCAGGCTAAAACACATGAGTAATATTTACCTCAACGTTTCAACCACATTACAGTGGTCGACTACCCGCACTTGATTTGAAGCGAGTCCTGCTAGGAAGACTTGACACCCTACACTTCAGTCTACTCGTGATATATATATATATATATATCTATTATATTTATAAAAATGGAAAGTTTGTACGTACATACATACATATATACAGTATGTAACATTTAGATCGGTCAGTGTGTGAAAGTCTGAACATATGTATAAGACATACAAAGATCTATGTCTGTTCTTAGAAACCGTCTCATCGATTTTAGTAACAAGTAAAACTGCAGTCATACACATTTAAGAAAAACTTGTACTCAGTTCGGGAATCGAACCCCGTCGTTTTGAAAAATAAAACTCATTATTTTTATTTGGATATCGATAGTGTAGGTCATATATCCTACTTAAATTATAAATGTGAAAGTTTGTGAAGATGTTTGTGGAGAAATCTCCAAATAAATTGATAAAAATGGAAATGGATGGAATGAATAAATGGATGTTTAGATGTTTGTCCCTGAATTACGCAAATAACGGCTGAACGGATTTACATTAAACTTGACGTACAGATAAACAAAGATCTGTATTGAGACATGGGATACTTGATATCCCCGTAATGCGTTCCCGTGGGATAATATTTTAAGTTTAAACAAGAATAGAGGGCGCTATCAAGAACGGTGACGTACCGTACCTCGCCTCAAGATAACGTGTTAACTTCGTTTGCAATCAATAGATGGCGTTGTGCAAGCAAACGTTGTCCTTTCAAATTGTTACCGTAACCTTTTTCAGGCCAAACTCTCAGCCTTATTCATAAAAAATCCTTAATTGAGGTTTGATCGGTCTGTTACTTAGCAGACTGATTAAGCTTGTTAGACGGTTGTCAAGAAGTATGATTCATAAACGCTTGCTAGCAGTCTGCTAGTTGTTGAGCTGCTGATAACGGATTAACGCGTTATGTTGGAATCTTGACAAATCAAAGACAAAAAATGGCCTCGTCGATAATTAAAAAAAAAATGGACAGCAGTAACCAAATTAGCAGGAAAAAGCGTGATGTTTGTTTTTAAAAAATTTCATCCGCATGTTTATGTTTAAGGGGGTTGCTCTTCCATACAAACCTACGGACACCCCGCATAGCTTCCACGGACATGTTTTCTTAGAGGATTTTTTGAGAATAGTAAATTATGGATATGCTCTTCAAGCAAAATCCAAAAAAAAGTAACTTTATTGCATCAAAAGTGCAGCGTGATGCAGTAAATTTTGATGCATTTTACCATTGTATGAGTACAACTGACAGTGTTCGCAGCGAGCATGTAGTGACATCTTATATGGGTGCGTGAGTCAATGTCACAAAATCAAACTATTGTAAATAGGTATCGACTATTTCGTGTGGTCACGTGACCATCACCTTTGGCTCAGATAATACGACAACTAAATGAAGAAAGCATGAGATCACTGAGAGATCAAGTTCAAGTTTCTGAGTCTAGTATTTACTTTTTTTGTTTTTAAATCTGTTATTTTCGGAAGTTGAAACGCCTAAACTATTATTTCTGATTAATGCAAGGACACAAACTGTAAGTAAGACGAAAAATAGGTAAGTTACTTTTAAAATTGTCATTTAAAATAATAATTATTTAAGTAACAGACCCAGTCCTCGGCAAAAATTATAACATTGCATACTTTACATACATTATAATGCGGTGCTTCGATCTAGGACAAGTGGTTTAAATTCAACTTACAAATTCTGAACAGATATTAGTTATTTACTCTTACGTAGACAGTAGCGCCACTAATTTATATAAAGCATATTTATTCTCACAATAAAAGGTGCTAGGTGTAATCACTAAACTAATTAGTTAAAAAATAAGGTCTACATTCAACATACATTGCATGTGTATGTATTAATATCAAGTTTTACAGTGAGGCTCAAATAAATTCCTACATATCACGGCATTTTTACGGCCGCTAAATCTAGGCTCGGTGAATAAAAAGGTTTTCACAATCGAAGTAGTTTTCGTACCTTTTTTATTATTATAACTGGCTAGATAAGTAAAATTTAAACGTCATTATAATACATTTTTGTCACAACGTCAAGTCAATGAGATTGATATTCAAAAGCAATTATGTTTGAATAATTATGGTTTGAACACAAATCAAGAAGTCAAAAAGTTGGCGGACGAGAGGAAATTAGCAAGAGTGCAACTCTTAAACTATTTATGTATGTACGATTCGATGATGAAAAGAATACCTATGTAATTGGATACACGGGTATGTTTATTTTATCATTTTTGTCAGAAACATTAATATTTGTTACAAGAACACCAGAGGCAGGGCTGTAAGAATTTCATTCCTACTGGGTGGCCAAAGTATGGCTTATCGTGTGTACCAAACTTGTGGTCTGCAGCAACCTACTACGAAAACATACCAAATTTCCCTAACTCTTAGTAGCGTCGTGAACATGTTCACTCCATAGAAGTAAGTCGCTTCCCACCGTCTGTCTGCATATGTACGAGTATGTACTGTATGTACTCTATTATGAAGTGATTCAAGATTTTTCATTTTATTTATAAGTGTGAGAAACGGCAGGGGTTATGGTTTTGGAGCGTATGTATGGTCATTTCTTTCGCACGCTATGCAACAAGGCCTTGATGCATCTTAGCAAGTATCCGTCCGTCCGTCTGTCGATCCGTCCATCTGTCTGTCCGTCTTTCTGTCTGTCTGTGTTTCGAAGTGAACACTACATCATTATTGTCCAGTGATGACATATGGATCCGAGACGTGGTGCTTTACTTTAGGCCTTATAAATAGGCTCAGAGTTGCTCAGCGAGCTATGGAGAGAGCTATGCTTGGGGTTTCTCTACGGGACCGAATCAGAAATGAGGAGATACGTAGAAGAACAAGGGTCACCGACATAGCCAAGCGAATCAGCTCGTTGAAGTGGCAATGGGCGGGCTATATAGCACGGAGAGCGGATGGCCGTTGGGGCCGAAAAGTTCTCGAGTGGAGGCCGCGGATCGGCAAGCGCAGCGTAGGACGTCCACCAACAAGATGGACGGATGACCTGGTTAAAGCCGCAGGTTCGCGGTGGATGCAGGCTGCTGCCAGTTGAAGCAACTGGAGGTCTGTGGGTGAGGCCTATGTCCAACAGTGGACGTCCTACGGCTGAGATGATGATGATGATGATGGTGAATAAAGTTGTACCAACTGTACTTTAGTCGAAAATTTTACTATGACCTTTAAAATTTATAAGTATTTTATTGATAATTAGAAGCAGAGTCTTGAGAAATAGCTCATGTTAGGAGATAAAGAGATCAGAAGAGGTATCGTTAGATTTGTCTCTGTTAGGAGTGACACAGGTTGTTAATTTTATGCGTATGTGAGTCTGTCTGTGTACCTTTCCGTCGGCTCATCCGTCCGTCCGTCTGTTGATCTGTCCATCTGTCTGTCCGTCTGTCTGTCTGTCTGTGTTTCGAAGTGAACATTACATCATTGTCCTATTTTTTTAATTATTGTTTACCAACGCACACACCAAACCTTTTATCCTAAAAAGCTGAAATTTAAGATAAGGAAAAAATGGGATTTATTATGTAGGTACCTACATAAAATTCTACTGGTTCGTAACTATTATTTAGTTTTTAGGGTTCCGTACCTAAAAAGTGCCAACGGAACCCTATTTCTGAGACTCCGCTGTCTGTCTGTCTGTCTGTCCGTCCGTCTGTCACAGGGCTCTATCTCTTGAGTCGTAATAGTTAGACACTTGAAATTTTTACAGATTATGTATTACTGTGGCCGCTATAACAACAAATACTCAAACCAGAATAAAACAAATATTTAAGTTTTTTTTTGCTAATGTCTAATGTTGTATAGATAATGGTACGGAACACTTCGTGCGCGAATCCGACTCGCACTTGGCCAGTTTATTTTTAATACCCAGGGTATTCAATGTTATATATTTAATTTTACAACTCTATCTCCATATCACTAATCTCTGTAAATTTTACATGCAGGCAGAAAGGAATAGCAAAAATCTAAATTCAATATCAGGATATTTTGAAAAAGATAAGTATTGTTCACAAACCGATCTTAATGACGATGATGATGATGATGATGGTCGTATGTCATCGCTGCCGAATTCTAACTTTATTCAATGAAAGACATGGAGAAACTTTGTCACAAAGACTTAGTTCAGATAATTTGATATTACGCTGTCCGTCCGTCTATTTCTATAGGATTACTTAAAACTGAAGCAAACTGAAGTGGCAGTGGGCCGGCCATATCAGCCGAAGAACCGATAACTGCTAAGGTAAACGAGTAAAAGCCTAGCGTGGCGAGGGACGCCCTCAGACTAGGTGGAGCGATGATCTTCACTGGGTAGCTGACAGTAACTGGATGAGAGTGGCCGAGGGTCGTGCTCAGTGGCGTGCAATTGGAGACGCCTATGTCCAGTAGTGGGCTAAGATAGGCCGATGATGATGATGATGATGATGATGACTTAAAATAAGACAATAATCCCACTCATATTATAAATGCGAAAGTTTGTTAGTCTGTTTGTTTATTTCTTTATTACCTTTTCACGTCTAATTCGTTGAACCGATTAGGATGAAATTTGGGATACAGATAGTTTGAGTCCCGTAGAAAAACATAGGGTAGTTTTTTTTAATCGCAATATTCCCGCGGAATAGCTATAAACGAATTCTACGCTGACAGAGTTGCGTGCAACAGTATGTAGGTACATTAGGGGATTTACCTACTGATAGTCTGATTTACGTCCTTATGCTGTAACTAAAAAGCATCGGTCACTTTATTCGTACACCTAGGTATCTTATAGTCTGTCTGCTAATACTATTTCTGTATTTATTAATACACAATTCCTTTCAGATTCAATGCTAACTAACTGCATATAACTTTGCCTGGAATCATTATATTGCTGAAGTAGCCTAGGTGCTGTCATGCAATATTCAAGGTGAAGAAAAGAAGAAACGTTGAATGTTGATATGCAAGAAATTAAGGAATATCTGACTGATTAACTATGTTTGATTTATTTATTAACGCTGTGTTATAAAGTTTGTTCTAAATAAATATGATGTACACAACGAAATAAAGTCTTCGTAGGCATCTTTCTTTTAGCGTTCCGTGGGTGGAAATTTTAGTGGAGCTTCTAAAAACAAGAATACCAACAGGTATGTAGTTTTTATTTTTTGACCATCAGTGGTGTAGCGGTATAGCAAGCGGTACGGATTACCGAGGACCTGGGTTCGATTCCCAGTGATGGTCTTATTTTTCTGTTTTTTCTGTGCATCTATATTTCAGTTTGTATTTTCAATTTAGGTTTTACGGGATGACCGTAAAAGTAAAAATTTGGAATTGAAATAAAAAATACAAAAAGATTCCAAAAAACCAATCTTAAGTTTTTATTTGTCGAATGAAACTACAGTAATATCAGATGATGAGATAATAGGGGTACATATATATAAAGTACTATAAAACCGTACAACTTTGACCTTTGAGATAACTTTGCCCAAGTTGTCATTTTTTAAAATATCTGAAATAAAACAAAATTGACTGATTTGTGACCACTTTGTGACATGCACATTTCTAAATCATTTTTGTATATTTTTTTCCCTGTTGTCACGAATAAATCTTTTCTTTTCCCTTTATATCGGAATATTTCTTTATTCCTGACGGGAGTTGCTTCTCCTTTTTAGGGTTCCGTACCCAAAGGGTGCCAACGGGACCCTATTGCTGAGATTCTGCTGTCTGTCTGTGTGTTTGTCTGTCTGTCTTCTACTGGTTCGTAACTATTATTTAGTTTTTATGGTTAGGCCAACGGGACCCTATTGCTGAGACTCTGCTGTCTGTCTGTCTGTCTGTCCATCCGTCTGTCACAGGGCTTTATCTCTTGAGCTGTAATAGCTACCCGTGTGATGTCGGGTTAGAATTAGACCTCTCCATTTCTTCCGTGGATGTCGTAAGAGGCGACTGAGGACCGTAGGCCACAGGCTAGCAACCTGTCACTGTTGTACCGTTTTTGTCAAACTTAAAACCTAAAATTGCTAAAAGTGGCTCCGAAGCTGTAACGTTTCGTGTGCTTTGCCTACCCCGTTTAGGCATACATGTTTGTGTGTGCTAGACACTTGAAATGTTAACAGATTATGTAGGTATTACTGTGGCCTCCATAACAACAAATACAAATAATAAAGTAAGTAAAATTAAAAAATAAATGGAGTTGTCATACAAGAAACGTGTTTTTTTTCCAGCGTTTTTTGGTTACTAGGCGTAGCTAAAACTTATTAGTGAACTGTTTTAAAAACATTGTACGTACGGAACCCTTCGTATGTACGAGTCCGACTCGAACTTGACCTTTTTTATCCTGCCAAGGCCTTTTTGTTACAGCTTATATTTTAACTCCGCGGGAAAAATAAATATCAAGGGCAAAATTGGACGGTTTTATGGTACTAAAAAAATAGTCTTCTATTTATAACAGAAAACGAACGACCAATAATTGAAGGATTTTAAATTGTGTTTATATATGTAGGTAAATTATTTAATGGTGTTACATGACTGTCATGCAGCTCGTGAATTTGTTGCTCTGTATGTATGTGTGTTCTGGTGTTCTGAGTGACGATTAAATATTCACAGAACAAAAACAACCAAAATATGTTTATTTGTTAGGCCTTTACCATATGTAATTTGACTTTTTATGAAAGTGTAGTAGGGAGGATTACTGCATGACACACACACATGTGTCGCACAAACACAGTTGTCTTGCACTTGTGTTTGCGGAGTGGCAAAGGAAAACGTTGAAGTTATTAATATGACTCAATCAAATAAGTTTATACTTTATGACCTAGTCTCTCTCTATCACTTCGTGTTTGAACTTTTGTACAAAATTGATGATGATGAAAAATTATGATGATAGTGATGATGATGATGATGATAATTGATGGTAATGGTAATGATGATCGTGATGATGGTGATGATGATGAATATGACGATGGTTGATAGTGATGCGATGGTGATGAATATGGAGGTATATGATGATGGTGATGCTGATGATGATAATGATGATAGTGATGGTGACGACATGTCCCATTTTAAAAATACTAGTTAACTACGCCCAACACTGCCTCCAGCTCGCGTGCTGTTTGTGACGGTTTCCGAATTTTTTAATTTGGAACACGTGACTGTCCAGTAAGTAAGTATGAAATTCCATTACATATCAAGTGTACTTAATTTGTAATGGGATTTCATACTTACTTACTGGACAGTACGAGGTTACTTCCTGGACACTACTAGCCTAGTCTCTAGGATGCGTTACTTTCTACAACGTTTTTGATGATGATTAGATGATTGTTAGTCATTGTGATGATCATGGTGATGATAATGATGATAATGCAGATATGTATATGATGTATATGTGTATGATGATTAGATTAATGATGGTTGACGGTGACGATGATGATGATGACGATTGATGATGGTTGACGGTGATGATGATAATGATGACGATTGATGATTGTTGACAGTGGTGATGATGATGATGATGATGATTGTTAGTCATGGTGATGATGATGGTCGTTGCTAGTAATAATGAAAATGATGGTTGGTATTGATGGTGATGATGATGATGGTGATGATGATGATGACGGTTGATTGTGATAATTATGATGATTTAGATGATGTAAATAATGTAGATGATAATATAGATGACGTAGATGATGATAATGATGATGATGCAGATATGTATATGATGATATTGATGATGATGATGTAAATTATGTAGATGATGATGGTGATGATGCTGAAAACGATGATGATGATTGGGGCAGAACAAACATGACATGTACTTATGTAATATTTCTTCTGACATGTGTAATATTTGTAACACCTGTGTATGTTCCTGCGAAATAAATAATTTCATTTTATTTCATTTCATGATGGTGATGATTGTCGATGACGGCGATGTAGATGATGTAGATGATAATATAGATGACGTAGATGATGATGATGATGACGATGCACATGATGTATATAATGTAGATGATGATATATAGATGATGATGACAATGATGATGTAGATGATGTAGATAATTAAGGTGGTAATAATTATATTGATGATGGTGATGTAAATTATGTAGATGATGATGATGATGATGATGCAGATTTAAATGATGTAGATGATGAAAGTGATGTAAACGATGTTGATGATGAAGATGGTTGATTGTGATCATTATAACGTGTAAAAGTGCCCATTGCGGCCTATTTATTGAATAAATGATTTAAATTTCAATTTTTAAATTTATGATGATGTAGATGATGATAATGATGATGATGCAGATATGTATATAATGTAGATAATGATAAAGATGATGATCACGATGATGATGTAGTGGATGTAGATAATTTAGGTGATAAAAATGATGTTGATGATGGTTATGTAAAAGGCCCGCGTGCTTTTTTCAAAATTTTTAAGGAGCCCGTTACTGTCATATTACATATTTACTTACTGGACAGTACGAGGTTACTTCCTGGATCCTTAGCCTAGTCTCCGTGATGCGTTACTTTCTGCGACGTTTTTGATGTTGTATTGGCAACATTTCATACCATTTTTGACAAAAACATGTTTTCATATAAGTTATCGTAACCGAGGAATCTATAAGGATACTTCTAGTTCTTAGAAACTTGAATTTTAGTTTGCAGATAGCTCTTATGGCGCGAAGATTAGAAAAATCAAAAAATCGCCGGTTACGTTTAAGTTATGAAGAAATATAAATTTCATTTCATAGTATGTACCACACAAGTATATATCATAATCAACTTCGTGTCTTACTACCTGGCGGTGACATATTGTCACATGGAATTCAAACTCACATCAAAAAAATGTACGAAGAATTTACGAATTTGTGCGCTAGTTTAAAAAATATACTACCCGTAATAATAGTACTACTAATCACTACTAATAATAGTACTACCCGTAATAGTAGTACACCGGTAGTAATAAAGATACTTTCTGGCGGGCGCTATCTATTTTACTATGAAGCAGTCGAATTTTTTATAAGTAAAAAATCGGAATCCCAATCTGTCGGAATCCCAATGGGCACCTTATATAAGCGCTTTAGAACTTGAACGTTCATTTTTTTTTTAACTATAGCGTACAATTTCGTACATTTTTTCTGATTTACAAGAAATTTGAAAAGTCCGCCAGAAAGTACTTCAAACTAGTTGATTTTTTTTTGTTTTTTTTTATAGTCGGTTCCATTTTTTGCTAAAAAATTTTTTCATGTACAGTCACCAGCACCAATATCTGACACAATAAGCGTGCATAAATATCTGACACGACTCTATTTCTAGGGCCGGAAGGACCTGTCAGATATTTTTGCACGCTCCGCTGTGGTAGATATTAATGCTGGTGACTGTACCTACATTTTTTGATTTGAGTGAATTCCATGCGACACCATGTCACCGCCAGGAAGTATGACACTCAACTTCGAAGCTGTCTCACCCTGGAGATCGCATAGATCGATGTTTACTTGACATCTTATTCCGAAACTTATTTATTGTTTTGTCACTAGTAACGTGCTAGCACAAGTCTTTTCGCGATAGTTTTTAATCTTCTTCTGCGTGAAACATAAACATTGTAGTAGAAAAATAGTAGAATTATTATATGTTCATTTTTTTTAACAACCGAGTTAGTGTTATGCTCTATGTCACAGGATGACTAAATATTGACAATCGATATCGAGATTAATATCACTCATGTTTAGACTTTGCTCATGTCTAGCTTTAGATACATTCTTGACTGAGCCGGCCGCGATAACTGTAGTAGGTAGTATGGCGTTCTTTTTCGAGTGTCATTGCTACTGAACTGTCAGGTTGCCTTACAGAAGAAAAGGAAACTCGTGTAAAATGACATCGCATACAGATACCCAGAATCAAGAACCAAAATCAGAAGAATGGTATAAGTTCATATATTGATAAATTTTTATTGTGAGCTTACTTTTTTTTAATTATGTGTGACTATTATTACAAATTATATATTTTTAAGCTTCTGATACCTTGACTTTTGTATTTAGGACTATTGCATGGTAGGTGCACGCGGCTAGTAGCTAGTTTTATAAGATCTCCGCTTACAAATTGTATCTTTCGCGTCACTGCTTTCATTATAGTGGCATCATAATAATGTTTGATTTTGAGTTTGCATTATATTATAGGCTATGATTGGTTTTTTGGAGTCTTTTTGTATTTTTTATTTCAACTCCAAATTTGTTACTTTTACGGGTATCCCGTGAAACCATATCGAAAATACAAACTGAGACATGGATGCACAGAAAAACCAGAAAAAGAGACCAGGGCTGGGAATCGAACCCAGGTCCTCAGCAATCCGTGCTGCGTGCTATAACCCCTACACCACCGCTGGACAGGAATCTAGACACGAATTTTTCCTATGCATACATATCTCAACGAAACAAATACGAAATGAAATAAATACTTGAATAATTGAGTGGTTTCGGTGTTACCAGGTTCCTTGACCCTTGATGCGTGGCTTTACTGGTGCGTCCATGAGGCACATGTGCCATATGACCAGTGATGTAAATAATGGAGTTGTTCTTTCGAAAAAATAATAAACTTTATTACATACATTATAATAATTATTTTTATTCTTGAACCACATTTAGATAAACAATGAAAATTGCTACGGGGATATTATATTACCTTATCATTACTATGGCGACGTGTCAAAAGAACGCTGCACATTGCTTCGGGACAGAGAACTTGTTAATTTGCGGAACCTCATATAAATTGACAACAATATTTTTTACTTTACTTCTGCGCTACGAACCGTGCCCGACAACTACGTCCATGTGAAATATCTATACAATAAGTTTACATACACGCCCGCTCTCTTTCTCTTCCATGTAAAACAATATTTTATTATGTATGTATAGTATATGTCACACAAGCTCGACTAGCTGTCACAAATACCTACTATATAACTATTATTAGGTATTGTGTGATATATATATTATTTCATGTAGGAGGAGGGGGTGGAGGAGGGCGTGTACTGCATGTTATTATATTATGTAGGAACGTATCACATAGATCTAACTGTGCCGCACGGTTGACAGCAGAGAAACCTAGGGCAAAATTAAATACTGTAGGTTCTAGATACTGACTAACAGTCAAGCTCAAAAAAATTTAATTGCTAGTGGTACGGTTGGCTTGTTGATTGACTGGACAGCGGGCATATTTAACTTGTATCACAAAGTTTATACCTTTTTTTTGTTCTCAAAGTATTAGCTGAATCTAATGCCGACGTTGTTCACTAGCAGACCTGACCCCCTCCTGATCCTGATAATTATTCTCAAACGCTGTCTAATGCGACGTACTGCATTTTACTTACCCCAAAGAAAAGATTGTATGGTAGAACTGCAACTGTCACAGGCGGAACGGCAGTGATGGGCCTGGTAATTGCAGCCTGCTCGCGTGCTCGGACAGATGAGAGGAATAGAGCAACAAAATAATTAAAAGAAACTGGAATTAATCAAAATACCACGCACAGGACTTATCACGCTAACACACTCGAGTAATATTTACCTCGACGTTTCGGCAACATTACAGTGGCCGTGGTCACGAGTAGACTGAAGTGTGGGGTGTCAAGTCTGCCTAGCAGCGCGAGTCCTTCGAACTACCCGCACTTGGTCATTTTTATTTGTCACCCCACACTTCAGTCTACCCGTGACCACGGCCACTGTAATGTTGCCGAAACGTCGAGGTAAATATTACTCGTGTCTAAAAATATATTGTTTCCAAAATACTTACTTGATTTATAATGCATAATAATTGGCATGATTATTGGGATATGAATTTACTGTACCAGCGGGAAAATTACAAATTAATTATACCCCCTGCCCGGTCAACCAGACTAGTTAGCCGTAGATACTACAGGCAAAGAGCGCTCAAAAAGTAGCAAAGTAAAGACATTCCCTTTTTACTCTTAGTATTTGAGGACATGTAAAACTATTTGAGCATTTCTAAATAAAGTTTGTACATTTGATTTGCGACTCCTATTTGTGATAAAAATTTGCAGGTATGTAGAGTGAACGATACTGAGCCGTAATAACATAGTCTCTCAAAATGTCCCAATTGGTTTGTATGGAAATTTCCTTTTTTGTTACCAAAACTACGGATTTGCGGTAACAAAAAAGGAACTTTCCATAATTGGGACATTTCGGGAGACTATGTTATTTAAACTCAGAGTGAACGATTCACTCTATCTACCTGCAAATTTTTACCCAAATCGGAGTCGCAAATCAAATGTACAAACGTTTTTAGAAATGCTCATTTTAGCACTGTAGCTTGCTGTGACAAAGTATCAAACTGTTCAGCTACCTATGAGCTTGACTGCTTCGAATTAGGTTTGATGCAACATCTGTCTCCGATGATGACGTGTCAGCTAAACTGAACGTGCCCGTAGTCTGCAAGTACGACGGATTATTTGCGGTAGTTCTAGTTCCTTCACAAGACCTTGAAGAAAGAACTGCGGGATTTTTCCGCCTTTGTACCTTTGCAAGAACTGAAGATGCTACTGCGAAAGGAACAAAGGCTAAAAAATAAACGCAGTTTTTCCTTCAAGTCTTGTAAAGGAACTAATGCAAAAAAAACGCAATAGTTCCATCGCACGAACATCCAAAGGAAACACTGCCAATAATCCAGTACGCACGACTACAAACCTGCTGGATCGGAAAAAAATCCTAGCAGATAATACTTACTATAGGTAGTTATATGATACGAATCGACAACTGTTTTCGACTCGAAGGTAACAAAGGGAGTGTAGATGATTTTGGAACTGCTCGTAGTCTTCTGCTGATTGTGCCAAATCATCGGTTATGATATCCTAACAAAATCAATTTATATAAGTAGGTACAAAATTAGCACGGGATAATTTTTTACCGCAATTTGATACCAGTTATCGGCGAGTGGGTGAACTTTTGCTGTTATGTAAGTATTTCGTAAGTATTTATTTATACCTATAAAGGCAAAACATGGCCTAAAAATGCATGAGATTTGGCAAACGTATTCCTTGAGGATCGCAGAGGTGCAAGAAGTTTTTTTTTTAATTCGAATACCTACACTACAGAGTAGATTTTTTTCTTCAACGGGAGCGAAGCCGCGGGATTAAGCTAGTAATTATATATACGAACTGAGAAATCCAGATGCAGAAGCCTAGATAAACTCTTCGTCAACTCTTTTCATGGTTAGCAACTTATTAATAATTGATATTAGCAGCTTATGATTACTAATTCTCTACTAAAAGTCTTACCACAGAAATTGAGTGATGATGATGATGATAATTAGGATAGTAAACTCTGTATGGTTTTTATTACCTCTTTTGATAGAAAGAGCTTACACGAAGCACTGTTCATAAAATATTAGGTATGTCTAAAGGCACTGTTACACATGCTCGTTACTGGACTGAAGCAAACGCGTTCACACTTGCTTAATACCTTTCCCCCTTCCACCCCGTCTCGAGCTTGCCACTAATAAGCATGCTCGATAGTAGCATGTCCTGTTCACACATGCTACTAGCTAGCATTTGCTCAATAGTAGCATGCTTTCTTGCTACTAAAGAGCATGTGTAACAGTGTCTTAAGGGACTTTGGCCTTACGGATGCCCTTGATAAACTTGATTGCCTGTGCATTCCTGTGCGTGTCGTACAAGGTGACTAAGAGCCCTGGTGGCAGCGCTCTCTATTGCCAACTACGAATTCCAAACTCCAGCTCTGCGGCGTGGAAGGTAAGGACAAACCTCCGCACTATTTTCCCAAGAAACTCGTCCTGTAGATTTGCTACTGATTTTCAACCGACGACCATGACCACTTTAGCATGGTAGTAACTACGAAAAGTAACTATAAATATAACCTGAATAATAGCAAGACCATCAACCAAGACAAGAAACCGTGGTCAGAATCTCGGTAATTTCTCAATTTATCGTACACATATTATGAACACTTGAAAGGCGTTTGGCTCGTATTATAATATGCGAACAGTTATCCAAGACCCTGCTTCTAATTATCAATAAAATACTTATAGATTTTATAGGTCGTAGTAAAATTTTCGAGTAAAGTACAGTTGGTACAAAATTTCGTGACTCGATAAAAAAATGTGAATATTACTCGAAGGAGTACCCCGATCGGGTAGCTAAGTGTCGCAATAGACTTTCGCTAGCTGGCGCTGTCTATTTGAGTGTGTGCGTGAGCTCCTAGTGTCCGTATACGGCCGCAATTGACGTTCAAAGTAAAGCACCTCGTTTGCGGCTTTGGCGGAATATTTCATTTCGAGTGTGGGGTCAAAAAATCGGTTACGCTTAGATACTCCCGCCATTAGTTTTTGGTGAAATAATTCTTCATAATTTACGAAAAAAACCTGAAAAAAGGAACTATTGATAACAGCGCCATCTAACGGGACATTGCTCATGAGCTAACCAGGAGCAAACCCCTTAAGTTAAATGAGCTTTAAAAATAAAACGTAAACTAAATAATTATCCACTCACTTGCTTTGAAACTCTATTTTAATAACATAATAGGAGTGTGACAGGTAGCTCTAGTTGCCAAAAGCAATTGAATGGATATATAAATTAACAAAAAGTAAGTCATGCCTGGACCGAGTATTGAACCTCTAGATTGCAAGTCGAACACTAGGTATACCGTTGAACTACCTCGCTGATGATAGGAAAGGACCAAGCTAAATCGTTTGCTCGTCCCGGAAGCTCCACATAGCAAATTTCGTCGTAACGGATAGAGCCGTTTGCGAGACTTTCGAAATACCTATGAATAAAAAAATATATAAATAAATATGCAAGAACTGCTCGCTTAAAGATATAAGATAGCCGTGTGACCTGTAATGTACTGATAAGACCTAAGTTTCGACGATTTCAGCTATTTAAATGCGTCACGGTCACACAAATATAGAGATAAAACCATCTATCATTCAGCTGGCGCAAGGGGGGCTTGGCTCCTAATTCTTATAAAACAAACAACTCTCATAATATTGGTTGACTCATCTTCATCCAAAGTTGCAGACACAGCTACATGCAGTGCACAGTTTTATTACACTTCTCTCAGTAGATTTTTGGAAATGAAACTATTAAAGCCATTAAAGGGGTAAAATAATCGATGAAGTACCATGGAAAATCGAAACCGCTTCTGAAGTTTTTAAAGTCAACCTCTAAGGGGGTGCAATCAAAGATGGGATTGTTGGATGTTTCAGAGGTAAGGAGGGGTCATTTTTCATTAAAATATTTTCGCTCTAGCGAAATGTGTAAATACGAAGGTATGTAAACTCTTTATTGTACAAAATTAAAGAAACAAAAACAACTGACATACGTGGAAATTCATGTAAAAATGTGATCTTATCCCTTCAAGCGATCACTACCATTAAGGAAGGATCATTACCTTTGTATGTAAATATACAGGGTTGGAAAGTTGAGATGGGGCAGCAATACTGAGTTAACACACTAACTTTATTTAAAATGTTCGTTTTTAGTTGTCTACATACTGTTTAATTTTCTTTAAGCATAAATGATTCATATTCGTAAAAAACAACGTGCGAAAGTTTCACTTTGCAAATTAGTACCCTACAAACTGTATGGAAAAAGTTTTCTTTGATTTGTGGGTGTTCTAGTACTCTAACCTTAAATAGTTGGTCTCAAAGAGTGTTTTAATCATTGATAGAAATGGGACCGATTGGCATTAAAAAAAATCAAATCTGTCGATTTTCTCGCTGACTGTACATTTTATCAAAAATCTGTGAATGTCGATTGTCATCACTCAAAAAGTTAGTAAAAGGCTCCTAAGAGTATTTTCGCGTAGAAGCAAGGGATCTAGTAGCTGCCCTTGCTGCCCCATCTCAACTTTCCACCCTGTATATGGGTGTATGCAAATATGTAATCTATTTAAATATGTTCATCCGTTGTCTAGTACCTTTAGTAACATAAGCTTTGCTTACTTTAACAAGGTCAATAAAATTGGCGCCGAGTTTCGTCAAATTTATTTATTTATTTATCCAATACGAGTAAGTCGCTATTGGATGGTCTTCATAAAAGCCCCCCGGTTTGACCAGTGACTTTACCGTTCCAAAGATTAAAATCCGCCATTACCTACAAACTGGGTTCCTCATTAAACCTACTAAATTGTTATAATGAGGACCCCTAGAGAGGGATTTAATTTGCGGACGCGCCGCGCGGCCGGTACTAATCCCACTTCAAAGGACATGCACACAACATATAGCAACATTGTATTCAAATGAACATACCAATGTCGAAATTAATTATCTCTGACGTCAGGGAAGCCGTGTTTAATTAAGATAAAAGGCGGGGCTCTTAATGACTTTTTGTCGATAGAAATTTTATTGTGCCTAATATTTTTGAAGTTGATTATGTTGTACACAAAAAATTTGCGTTCAAAAGGTAATCCGGATATCTTTGCCTTGGCCTGAAGCTACACCGATAGCCAATGAGGGTCAAGTCAACGTTCAAGTCTATCAGTGTACTTGTGGTACCTATTACACAGTCACAGGAGACTTGACACCAATCCCAAATCGAAAATACAAACTGAGACATGGATGCACAGAAAAACCAGAAAAAGACCAGCACTAATCGAACCCAGGTCCTCAGCAATCCGTGCTGCGTGCTATAACCCCTACACCACTGCTGGACAGGAATCTAGACACGAATTTATCCTATGCATACATATCTCAGTCAGGTTGCTTTTTTCTACTATGCTACTTAAGCAGCAGCACTAGCGACATCTATGTTTCATCGACAGACGTCACACTCTTTCGGAACTAACCGTTCACCCAGACAAGAGATGTCGCTACTAAGAAATCAAATTATGATTGGTTTTTTGGAGTCTTTTTATATTTTTAATTACAACTACAAATTTGTTACTTTTACGGGTATTCCGTGGAACCATATCAAAAATACAAACTGAGACATGGATGCACAGAAAAACCAGAAAAAGACACACGAATACAAATATCTACCTCGACCGGGGATTAAACCCGGGATCTCACGCTCCGTAGTCAGTTTCACTAACCACTAGGCTACTCGGTCGACTAAAACAACATGAAGCTAGAAAAACATCAACATAACTGTGTGAAGCAAGCTCTGCTTCAAAATTCCGCTCTTCCCCGACTGACTAGACGTTTTTGTGAAGCCGACAATGAGACATGACGGCGCCCACTTAGGCTACGGCCACACCGGAGATGGCGCGTTTCGGTGCTAAATTACGACTTTCTCCATAACAAAAGTACCTAATTAATATACCGTGAGCCCTCGCGTAAATTAACCACAAATTAACACTAAGAATAAAAGTCGAATGTAGGTACAATACAATACAATACAATACAAATATTCTTTATTGCACACCATAAAGCAGTACAAAAACTTATGATATAAACACTTAGATTCAGGGTAGACAATAGGCGGTCGGTAGTTATTAAAGCACAAATTGTTTATTGCATATAATTTCAAAAATGTTGACATTATCTACAAACTGATGATGATGACTCACTATTTCATCTGTTAAAAAAAAGTCGCGACTCAGCAAAGCAATGAGGGCTAAAAGACAGGCGAAATACCGCTAGATGGCGTTAGTACAGTGAGGTTTTTTGACGTTACGGTCCTGCTTGCAATTGGCTCATTTAGTTATACCTAGTGCCATCCACGAAGACGCGTGATTTTGCCAAAATTAGACATTAATTCGAATTCAAATCATTTATTCAATAAATAGGCCGCAATGGACACTTATACACGTCATTTTTTAAACTACCAGCGCTTTCGGAAAGACCATCATTGCCAAGAAGAATGCGCCGCAAGAAACTTGGCAGAAAGTCATTTTTCAAAATAAAGTAATTACAAATAAAATACTTAAAACCTACAGTATACAGTTAAAAAAAAAAAAAATATATCAATAATAATACGGGGATTTATGGGGTCCCTTAGTTACAAAACTAAACACTAACTATATCACGTTCAGTAGAAGTGTAGAATGCTTCCACCGTCATAAATAAAATAAAAAATATATTAATTTGATTCTGAAATATAAATTTTAGGTCATTATTATAAGAATGTAATGGCATTATAATGAGAACCACGGCACGCGTCATCGTAGTGACTCTACCTATATTAGCCATTTTCAAGTAAGACCGTAGGTAACGTCAAAACAAACCTCACGATACTAACGCCATCTAGCGATATCTCGCCTGTCTTTTAGCCCTCATTCATCGGTGTGTGTGAAGTTCCCAATCCACACTGGGCCTGTGTGGGAACTACGGTTCAAGCCCTTTTATTCTGAGAAGAGGCCTTGACCCATCAGTGGGGCATGTATAAGCTGGGATAATGATGATTCCTTGAGGATTAACAGGGGATAGCTTAGCTAGTCAATTTTTTATTCTACCACGAGACGCAACCATGGGAAAAACTAGTGGTCACCATCATAATTATCATAAGGTAACAAGTACAAGAAAATAACCTGAGAAACTTATTCAGTTTACTATTTAGAAAAAATCGGTTATCTAATATCGTTAAATTATCGTATAACTATCGTTATCGGTAAATTAGACTGTCTGGCTGGTCAGGTCTATACCAAGGTTCACGTAGCAAACTAAGCAATTTAAAGATGCGTTTTGTGTAAAGTGTGGCCTCAACTTTATTCTACATCGCGCCTTCACGAAGCCCTATGTTACATTGCAGCACAGAGTACTGAGCGAGTTCTAGAACCCTCTTCTGAGATATACAAATACGTAACCTAACATATGCTAATGACCTCTTTAACGTGTGGAACAGATAACCAAAAAGTCCTGTTTTGTTTCTTCTTAGTAAATTAAAAAATAAAGTAAAAAAAACTTTTTTAGTAAACACAAGAAATGCTACACATACAACACATACAGTACATACAATCTAATACAAGTTTAAATAATAACTAATAGTAAGTAGTAGTTAAGTAGTAGTTTTAATTTAGTAATTGCCATTATCCTATTTCTATAACCTAATCAACTTACTAAGTTGAAAAAAACCCGAAATTGTTATTTCAAAGTTCAAAATCTCAAATTTTCATCAAACATAACCTCAAAAATACCGCGAGGGAAGTCGCTTTCAGTCAGTTCATTTTGGTATCAAGTTTATAATACCTCTCTTATTGCGTCGTGATCTTAAAAAAGGAAATTGGTTGCCTGTAATATTTTTTTATAATTTTTCGATTGAAAAAATGTACAGTCGAACATTACAGTTGAGTTTAACAGTTGAGCATTATGCTGAGCCAGTGTCCGATTCACAACCCCAATGACACATACCTTTGTGTTGTTTTTTGTACCTAATAATTTTGTTGTCTTGTGTTGTGAATAAATGTATTTTCTTTCTTTCTTCTTTCTTTAAATTGAACCATGACGCAGGGTGGAACCTTTGTGCTACTAATTACATGTTGACATCTCATACTTTTGTCAAGGAAATCATAGTGAAATTGATTATTAAAAGGTTCCACCCTGGGTCATGATTCAATTTGTTCGACTGTACTCTAAAGTTTGCCTCATTTAAATTAATTTAAATCTCACGATTAGAACTAGCTGGCAACATAATAGTAAGGTTATAATTAATTGATATTTATGTTTAAAAAGTCCTCGTGATTGATTCTCTGGCCATTGACAAGACAAGGCGTACTTTGAAGCCTCGTAGAGACGCCGCGGCGCCCACTTAGGCTCCGGCGCGTCGGGCTTTCACGAACCACTATGTAACATCCCTGCACAGAGTAACACTTGATCGCTCTGAAATAGATACATAAAGATTATGTAAATGTCATAATATGGACAGAAGCAGCTTTTCGTGCTCGTGCTCGTGCGGAGTCACGGGAAACAGCAAGTTATTTAATAAAGCCGTAGAAGTCATTTATCACTATCCCGCGCAGAAACCATGCATTTTTTCGAAATAAAAACTAACTTATTTTCTTCCTCGGGACTCAAACTAACTATACCTAATTTCATATAAATCGGTTCAGCGGAGGGACCTAAGAACAAACAAACAAACAGACTTACAAACTTTCTCATTTATAGTTATTAGTAGGATGCATAATGAAATCTGTCCGATTATAACTGCCCAAGTTATTCTATCGCAATTTTAACTTAATTTTTATTCGTAAATTGGATGCAGGTAACCTGTTAAAATTTTTAAGAATTAGCGGGAGATATTTCGTGATTTTTCATTAGGTTCATTCTGATGCCGTGGGAATATCAGAAAAAACTAACCTATATATGTATTATTCCTAAGATTCAGGTATCTACATAATTAATTTTATTCAAATATCTCCATTAAAGTTGTCTTAACGTCAAATAGTGATAAATACACACATTCGCATACTTACGCATTTTTATAATACGGTTGACAGCTGTAGAATTATTACATTACAAATTACAAAATTATAGATACAGTCAATGTTTCGCGAAGAAAAAAATAAAACAAATCTATCTCTTTCTAGTTAAGTAATATGCTTGGAAAGTCCAATCCTTCGGATGTCTATGCATGTGAGATCCAATGAGCATTTTAGAATTTAATAACGTAGTTATTGTATTATCAATCAAGAGACCATAAAAATCAAATTACAATAAAAACTTATCTTTTACTAACCTATCTTAAAATAAATCAAACAACCCTCTACAAGGAAAGCACGTCGTCGTCGAAAGACGTCATAGGCATCGACCCCAAAACGCAGTTATTAAGTTTTATTTATGTTACGAACAAAAATAATAAAGTACCTATGAATAACCAATTTATTTTTTGGTTGTCTGAAATAAATATATTCATTAGTTCACTCATTCAGTGATTTATTATAATATTAGTCGGATCTACACCTCTCCCTACTCTATGACGTTTAATAAACCCGTCACATTCGCGTTATTGCGCGCGCTACATCTCTTAATGTGCGTCGTGTGCAAATATTTGAGTTGGCAAGACTTATTGATCAGCCGGGATCATGCTTCTCGGGCTTCCGTCACGTCTGAGGAGTCTGGCCCTCTACGAAGTACGAAGAATTCGAACTTCGTATCTTGCCGTCCCGCTGACACTTATATTATTAACTACGAGAGTAAGAGGGACAGTACGATACGAACTTCGATTTTCGAATTTCGTAGTAGCCCCCCTGCGAGAGCCTGTAATCTCGTGCGCGTGCGAATTTGCGCGCTCTTAAATACCAGGCAAATGTGTTTGCTGACTGTCTTACGCGTCCGGCTTAGTTGTACCAGTGTTAAACACTTTAGTTTTAGGTGACAGGATATTGTTTTCGACGGTGGAATGCAAGTTGTATAAAAAGGATTTGGGGTTTCGGTGGTATTGAGAATATAGGGGTTGGCAGGTTTTAATACTTATTCTTTTTAGTATTGATATTGACGTAAAACGAGGACACGTAGCTAGACTAGCGGGCTACCTCGCGATGTATTCCTTCGCCGTAAAGCTCATGATCATGTAAACAAATGTAATATGAATATCGTGCACGAATGCCGAATAACTCAGAGGTGCAAGTCTGGGCTGGAACCCACGACCCTCTGCTTGAGAGGCAGTAGGTTAAATCACTAGGCCACCCAGCTATTTTATTTACTAAGGTTTATTCACAATAATAACGTTAATTATCACGTTCACAATGATGCGCGTGAGAGTGAAACACCAAGGCGCCAGAAGCGCGAGAGGTTCCTAAACTCGATTGAATTTCCGGTCCGTAACGACGTTGCGGACGAAACGCCCGGAAGTACCGTTAATGCATGTCAATTGTTGTGCCCCTAACGATGTTAGAGCGCCCTCACGGGACAATAATATTTAGAGCAAAAATTTCGAGGCAAATATTTAGTACGACTACGAAACTGACTTGCTTACATTTTGTTAGGCAATTAGAGTGAGAGGCATGAGTAGTTATCTTCGGTTTCAAAAGCCGCAACAGGCTAACCCTTCAATTAGATTATCAGAATATATTTGACATGTATCTTTTATTTTGTCAATTTAAACAAAGTCGGTCCGGGGCGAGTAATACCTTACACCATCTCACGGCGTACAACAGACTGGGAAATTTCGCTGTAAAATGAAAACTGTGAGGTGTGTAGGAGTACAGCACCCACCCTGGGCCGGTAAAGGCCCGAGCTCGATTTGAGGCACCCCGCATTCCTTTTCTATAAATGTACTAAATCATATTGAATGTTCTAGTTACAGTATACTCGTATTTAAGTAAAATTGACTAAGTAAAACGTCGTTTCACCACTTTCAGTCACGCTCTATCACGTACTGACGAAACAATCCCCCGCCACTGGGTCACACGTCCCGCTATAAACACAGCGACAAAGGGTTGCACTTCTACATTGCTTAATGGACAGTGAAGGCTGAGATAGCGCGTGATAAATCACCGCCGTGATTACCGGCCCATTATCTTAAATACAATCTCAGGGGCGACGAAGTTGTTGACGTAATTGACGAAGACGGACGGCTCATTTTGTAATGGACGGATTTGAAAAGTTGTATCCTATTTGTCTGTTAATAAAGGATGCTCAATTATTTTTGAAATTCAGTGGGGTACTGAAAAAGTGAGCATTGTAAAAAACCGACCAAGAGCGTATCTTGACATACGCCAATATTGGGTTACGTACCACATAAAAAAAAACATACAGCATACGACAATAATCTTAGAATTTTGTTACTTACTAGAGCTCGATAGATGTAGGTAGTGGAAAATGAGCGGTATTTTCAAAAAGTTTGTATTTCCTTGCTTTTCAACTAGCTTACTGAAGTATACTGAATCTGATTGAGATAGCATGATAAAATACGAACTATCCGATCATGTTGAAGCGATAAAAACAGATTGAGACGTTGAAACAATATTAAAGAAGCTTTAGGGTTCCAGAAAAATTGGAAAAATGGTTTACAGTTTCGTCAAGTCCGTCTGTCTGCTGTCTGTCCGTGTCTACGTTGTCAGGCATTTTTTCAAAAACTACAAGAGGTACATCTTGAAAATTGGGTACAGATGTCTTTTCAAAATTATTAGTTTTTCGTAGTTAAATTTAAATAAATATTTACAGCTACGTTGGTGAAAAATATCTTTAGTTTTTTTCTGCATTTGTTCTGTTTGGTGTAAACGTAGCACTTTTAATTTAAAGGCTTTTCAAGTCTAAATACACAATTAAATAAGACCGTTACAAACAAACTATTTCGACACTTAGGTCACCAAAATCGACTTAAAGTAATCGACTATTACGAAGAGCTATGTCGGCGGATCGGCGACTTGATCCATTTCTTAACGCTTGATGGATAAAATAGCAAAAGAAAGAACAAAATATTTTAGAATTACATTTGTTTGCGTGGACGAAAATATAGAAAAATTGCTTATTTAATTTTGCTTTCAAGATTCCAGGAATTCGTCTGATTTCTAGCCTCCACGGTCGTAGGATGCATATTAATGAGGGCTTTGAATTCCTGCGCTGACCCAGCTACATAACAGAGGAGCTGGAAAATAGTTTTGTCTGTCATCTCGTCACAATAGGGCCGCCATAGTTAAGGCTTAGCGCTTTTCTCTACTTGCCACGGAATTCGAACGGGAATAAAGTTCACTGACTGGGTTTAAGGTATGATGCGATTATATTATTAGTACAGAGTATGGTAGCAAAAAAAGTTAGATATATGTATCTTCTCTATGATCTACATAGTTACTTTTCTGTCTGATCAGAGGTTAGGTCAATCAGGGTAGGACTAGGACGCCCACCAATGAGATTAACGGATGACCTGGTTAAAGCCACGGGGTCCTGGTGGGCGTGGGCCGCTTACAACCAGCTACTGGAGGTCTATGGGGGAGACCTATCTTTGTCCAAGAGTGGACGTCCTACGCCTCATATGATGATGATGATAGTAGCAATAGCAATACACTTTGTCGTTGCTCAACAACTTTCTAGCACAAATCCAGGATGCTGATTTGTTTGCCGACAGCTGGCATTTGTTATTGCAACAAATATCCAATTATTGCAATATTTTTACTTATTTAGGTAATGTTATAAATTCCATGATGTTTAATTCTCCATGATTAATCTAAATTAATGTACCTATTACTCGTATTCATTAAGCTAGAGGGTTATAAAAATAAACATAAAAATGTAACCAATTCACATTTATCACAGCAGTATTTTTATTGCTGCATCCCCTAATGCTTTTTCGTTTGGCGCTACCCCCATCTGGAGTCGATTGGCAAACAAATAAGTTTCATCGAGTTCCAAACCCCTCAACTACCGCTCAAAGAGAAGCCAGAGCGATGCGGCAAAGGCCTTTACAGTTACAAGGAAAGGCGTTCGCAAGTATATTTTATTCGCCACGCGTCTTGCCAATGCTAAACAGAATGTAATCAAGTCTCTTGGCTTACAAAGTAGGGTTTGTACCATCTGTGACAGTCTTTGAGCCAAGACTGTACTTGCGAAAGTCTTTCTGTGTAAAATATGCAATTAAAATTTACTTGTTAAAACTATATGTTTTAAATTTTAAATACAAGCTTGTTTCGCTGACTGTACCTACCTGCGTTGTTAAGTATTAAAATTACCTTTCAAACCACATTTCATCTCAATGCCATTATCCGTCAAAGAATTCCGTTCTTTGAAGACGATCCTGGCCGGACCCCCCGAGTTTTACTATCATGTCCCTATTTAATAGAAGTTACAAGTGCTACAATTCTACATAATTGTCACTTTTTTGTATGAGAAACTTAACAGTTATGTAAAATTGAAAAATTGTAGCGCCTGTAATACCGGACTTGCAAACGTTTGCCACAAGCTACGCAATCACCGGTAGAAAAATGATTTGCTAATTTTGTAGCCACAATTTAACTTTACCTAACTACATGCAATCATACAAACAGTTAAAAACAGACGTTACAAGTTTAATAAAAACGTGTGAGTAAATAAAACGCAATGTCATGATAGGTGAAACCCTGTAATCCTTGCTGTAATCATAAAAAGATAATTATCACTAGATTAGTTTCTCTTATGTTCCTCATTACATTATAAACTATTTAATTTTAACCCTTACCCATATAGAACTTAAATAGCAAAATGTCTGGTTTATTTACACCCTTTAAAATTAGTCTGACGTATGGCACTAGAATCACGTTATAATTTTGTGTTGTTGTCAATCCAAAATTTACAATAGGCAAATTGAATTTAAAAGCCGTGGTGGCCTAGTGGTTTGACCTATCGCCTCTCAAACAGAGGGTCGTGGGTTCAAACCCCGGCTCGCACCTCTGAGTTTTTCGAAATTCATGTGCGGAATTACATTTGAAATTTACCACGAGCTTTGCGGTGAAGGAAAACATCGTGAGGAAACCTGCACAAACCTGCGAAGCAATTCAATGGTGCGTGTGAAGTTCCCAATCCGCACTGGGCCTGCGTGGGAACTATGGCCCAAGCCCTCTTGTTCTGAGAGGAGGCCTGTGCCCAGCAGTGGGACGTATATAGGCTGGGATGATGATGAAATTGAATTTCCAATTTAGCAAGTTGAATATATTCCTTTCGGGGACCGCAAGCCCGCCAAAACACTTTACATGGCGTCGTATTGAAACGTTGGCTTAGTATTTAAATGGATTCCCATTTGTACTCACGGAACATGAAAATAGCGTGGCTCTCAAACCAAGAGGGGACCGCGTAGAGTTAACAAAACAGCATAAGCGGCTGAATACGGGGTACAACGGATTTGTAGCGGTTCAAAGATAAAATGTATGCTAAAACGCATTATACAAATAAATTCCAATGTTTTGTTTGTTTGTTTCTTTTTAAACGAAAGGAGTTTAATACTCAAATTACCTAAAATAAATTCAGAATTGACTACTGCACATATTGTAACATAATCACATGTTCGTAACTGTTTGAAAACAACGACTTTTCACTCTTTCACTCTTTGTCGGACCCTAACTGGTTACTCTTCTTATCTACTCAAAGGTTGACTGGTAGAGATCCCTTAAAGGGATAAGTCTGCCTTTGTACAAGTATCTCAAAGTTTGTCAATTGTGTTTTGTTTCTTTTATTTTGTGCAATAAAGAGTTTACATACAAACACTTTTCCGTAACCGCAGTTTTTTCGTCTTGTTATACTTGTAGTACTTGTTTTGATCGGTTTTTCAAAATTTTAGATTCGGATGTATTTCAAACTGATCAAGCAGACGCGAACATTTCTACGTCTTCTTAGGTGCACGATGGGCGTACTTTTTAGAGTATATTGCGAGTATTCTCAGCCATACTTGCGTATAGGGTTATTGTTGTTTTTCAAAGGCCGTACAGGAGCCTTGGGTGAAGGGGACACGCGGATTCTCTCGTACCTACTGTGGTTTGATCGCACTCGGTTGTAACAGCGGTCGGTTTACTGAGTGTTTAGGAACCATAAAAATGCAAATTTGAAGACATCGTAAAAACTGGTTAACTTTGATGAAATTTATGGATGAAGCTCGGCTCTGAATTAAAATGTACTCGCAAATTTGAACAAGTTGCGTAGTTTTCACATAACAGTAAGTAGATTAAAGTCTAGACGTCCGGAGTCTTACAATATTTCAGAAACTCTTTGTTGAAGAGGAGGACTTTATTATCGTAATGCTCATAGATAACATCAAATAGAAGCTACTTAAATAAGCATTAAGAAACATTTTGGCGACCTCTCCCGAGATAAGTTCCTCTTGATCCTCGCCATTGTGATAGCCATCTGTAGAAAAGTCCGTGAAAAGCCCCGGTTCATTCCCATTCATGGGGCGATTTGATTTACTTAAGATCTTCGGGTTGATACTGTCTATTAAGCGAGTGGTCCGCAAAGGACGGCCGTTTATATAGAGAATAATGTCGTGCGTCGCTGGTATATTTTGCACTGGGTAATGTAGTACTCTAATGCTAGGGATAGTAGAGAGCGAAGCATTCTTCCAAAGTTTAAACTTCGCTGAAAAAAAAGATTTGCAAACAGTAACAAAAACATTTGTTGCTTGTAACATAACTTAAGTGACTACATAACTAGTATAAGGCCTACTAGTTGCTAAAAGTTAGATGATGTCTTACAAAATAAGTTTAGTTTGTATTACTGCTTGCGAATATTAAGCATGGCGTTATTTTTTTATTCTTTCATTGGGTTTAGGCCGCGGTCCAGGAAAATAAAAAAACAAAAATCCAGGAAAATAAGTAAAGATCCGAAAATACACATACCTAAGCAAGACCCTCCAATGAAACTAATTTTGTAGTGTTCAAACAATGACAAGAGAGAGTATGCAAGCTTTTTATTTCATCAAATATATCTTCATTGTTTAAAAAACCGAGTAGTAAAAGTTTTTTTAAATACTTATAAAAGAAGATATGGACGTTTTAAATAGCCAATTAGACTTAGACAGAGAAATCCGTTATAGAATTTAACGTCATATGCTACGATGGCCATAGAAAATTCATACTAAATTTCATTTTTCTAGAAAGAGACGGCATACAAATTTCAATCGCTCTTATCTTGCTTATTTTTCAACAGATATTGATGATTTTTACTACATTCGTTTTATTTTCCGGTTTTCTATATTAAATGCATATTCCCTATTGCGTCTAGAGGCATTTCACTGTACATTAAGATTGAAAAATGAATGTGTTCCAGATATTTCATAGGCGAATTGTTCGCCGAATAAAACCGTCGCTTTGTGGCTCGTCGATAATGGTCGCTGATAAATTATATCCAATCAACGGAACAGTTACCCTTTCATAGAAACTGACTAGTTCATTTGTTTGATTACATTTTACAGTTCTGATATAGGGTTTAGTATAGAAATTATATACCAAAGGAATTTTAATTAAATATGAATATGAGACAAAATGACAGCTGTAGTTCTTCTTGTAATGGTGCTTTTTTGCTGTTTGTTTTTGTCGTAAAGATAAAAAATAAGTTTTTGGCAAAAAAATATTTTCTAATTAACAAACATTGTTGCTAAGTGTACCTTTTGTTTACTGTAGGTATTCGCAATGTCATTCAACCATACCTATACCGGGTGTGGCCTGTAATACGAGCTAAAAATTAAAACGTAGATCGTCCTCGTCAATCTGAACATTATTTCAGCGACTTTTAAAAATAATGAAGTCTTTGAATTTTCCATTTTTCATAAAAATTAAATACTGCTATCAATGTACGCCATCTCAGAACACAACTGACGTCGCCTGTCACGCTACAAACATCAAGCATTTTGCTTTACATTACTTCTTCGAATAAAGTTAAAAGTGTAATAAAAATTAAAAAACTAATTATTTTTAAAAGTCGCTGTACTAATTTTGTTCAGCTTGACGATTATGATCTATGTTTTAATTATTTGCTCGTATTACAGGCCACACCCGGTATGAAATTTAAAATCAATCCGACCATTGGAAGTGGATAAAAATATTTTGCAACAGTTGAAACAAACAAATATTTTATACGAGGTGTAGTTAAACAAAAACTTGTAACAATGCGACTTTAGACGTAGATCGAGATGGCCACTCGTAATACAAAGTAAAACCTCCTGGTTATAGTGATAATACTAGCCCAATATATCAGAGCATGTCCAACTTCGTGAAATACATACTTTAAAAACGATTTTTCACTCCCGTGGCAATGTATTTTAGCAGAGTTGAAAATATAAGGGCAGTGCATTAGTGTAAAGGGTGGGTAACGCGCGGTTCCGGGCGAGCGGACGCACGATTTATAAAATGAGTTTGCGGTGCAACCAGGCCGTGATACCCCATTGGTTACGTCTCACTTCTTCGCTAGGGACACCTTAACACGCAAGTAGTTGTCGATATTGACACTTTCAGAAATAAGTTTGAAAACTAGCCACCCTTATTTTGCTGTTTTAAAAAGATTTTTAAAATTTGATTTTTTATACTAGCCGTGTAATGTAGAAATCTCTACCTTATCTTCACCTTACCTTTGCAAACTGCGGTACAAACAAATATTATAGCGGGGTCACCTTTCTCTGCAGCTGAGTGTACCAGATTTGATCATTAAAAGTGGGTGAAAAACAACAGCAAGATTTGACTCGAAGGAAGAGATGTACCAGTTGAACAAAAGCTTTTAATGTAAGAAGCACAAAAACATGTAGTTACATGTTCGTCGCTCTATGCTTCAGCATCTTACGCAGTCACAACAAAAGTTCTGCAAAGAGCAAATAATACAAAATAAGGTTTACGTCCATACGATGGTCACTGCCCTAGTACTCGTAGTTCCCATCTTTAATTTAATGTCACTTGCAATAGGGGTGACAGCAGAGTGACATTTATTGAGGATGTCGAGAACTGGGACATTTTTACTTGGTTCATTAAACAAAAGAAAGTTTTTGTCGATGATACTGCAATGCAGCGTAACCAACAATGACTAATGCCTCGTAACCTACAAAATATATAACACGAAGATGTTTTAATTGAAACATTCCTCGAAAAAAATGACTTAGTTGTTTTGCAGTATCATCGAAGTTTTACAAAAAAAAAAAATTCGATTTCATCGACAAAAGCCCATCCCTACGTCACGGGTATTTGTCGCAGCACGTCACCATTTCCCTCGCCGCCATCAGTGGAAAGTTAAAAGCATTGAAAGACATATCGCGGCTCCTCGCAGGCTCCATTGTTCTCCGCCCTTTGTCCCGAATGTTTTAATGTAATTGGCTTTGTGCCTCTTTATCGTGTCGATGCATGCTTTTTGTTAGGTTTAATAACGTTAGTGGATTTTTGTAATGGTTTTGGATTTAATTAGTTAATGTGTTTATGTTGGTAATCATGCGATAGGATATATGTAAGAAAAAAATCTTAGAAAGCATTAACTATGACTTGTACATTTTTGGTATGTAAATCGCTATAAAAATCACCTGTAGGTAGAGATGCTAAATTATCTCTACCGGTGGTTTTGAAAACAAAACGATTTTTTTTATTATTCAACTAGCTTTTTCCCACGGCTCCGCCCGTGTGGTATTCGGTTATCGCGCGCTGTTCCCTCGGGAACTGTGCATTTTTCCGGGATAAAAAGTAGCCTATGTCACTCTCGGGCTCTTAAACTATTTTTATGCCAAAGATTACTTCGATCCGTCGCTCTGTTACGGCGTAAAAGACGGACAAACATACACACAAACACACACACTTTCGCATTTATAATATTAGTATGGATGGATTCTTTCTTGAACTAACCCTAATGAACTAATTGCTTTGCTTGATTTGTTGACAATAAAGACAAACAAACAAAATAGTATACATATATAACTAATTAGGGGATTCAATGAGTAGATTTGTTGCGGAGTGGTTATTTCATAACAATAGGTTAAAATTTGACTGAAATATTGTTAATATCACTTAGTATTCATTATGCAAACAATCATAAAACTTAAATTCTTTATCTTTAGTCAGTGCAAGCTTTTTTTATTAGTCATAACAATAAAATTACTAATAGATATTATTGTGGGTAATAGTTAAAGTTAAAGGTCGTCTAAAATTGACATCGAAAATTCAAACACAAATGTTACAAAACCATCTTAATGAAACGAATTCTAAAAGGCAAAACTGGTAACTCTAGCACTCGGCTACGAACATGGCAGCTAGTCGTGTGTAATGAGATAGACGCACGCCCCATCGCTCCGACTACCCGCGGCCCGACTTCAGTAAGTGAGTTGGATATAAATTAGGGCATTGTCTGTGAATCTGGAGCACTGGCAAGACTTTTCATGTTATTCTGCAACTAGAAATTAAACAAAAAAAAAACTAAAAAATCTATGACTTTAGGTACACTTGGTTCCCAATTTATTACATCGCTTGAGATCGCCTTCGAAATCGTTGTGAAATTCTTTCAGAGTAAGATTGCTGGTCTTGAATGAATCCCTTTTGTTTTGCTCTCTTTCTGTCCTACTTTTCGTTTCTTTCTTGCGCGTAGGGCGTCCCACTACACCTTCTTGTCACCCGAATACGGGATCAATCGGCAGAGCGATTCGGCACGCTTCGATAAAGAATAATGCAATACACTTATTGAAGGAGGAAAAACAGTTTTAGGTTCGAATAAATGTTTAATTTACGACCTTTTGTATCTAAAAAATAATGAAACGTTCTCTGTATTTTCGAATATTAAAACAGCAGTTGCAGATTTTTGTTTAAGCAGTTTCGAAGTCTGTTGACTCAGAATTTAGAGGCCATAATCATAATTCAGCAAAGGACAGCAGCACAAAAAATTATACCTCTGAAAATTTCTCTTTTACAATAACATTTACAAAAAAGAACCTATTTGCCTGGACACCAAATTGTATAAAATCCATATTATTATTATCCATCTACTGCAAAATCTTATACATATTCTGAAAATACAAACTAAAATATAGATGCATAGAAAAACCAGAAAAATAAGACCAGCGCTGGGAATCGAACCCAGGTCCTCGGCATTCCGTGCCGCGTGCTATACTGCTACACCACCGCTAGACAGTGGTACAGACACGAATTTCTCCTATGCACCACATATCTCAGCTTATTTGTTTTCTTATTTAGTCACTTAAGCAAAAAAAGATAAAAAAAAATTATACATATTGTTCAGTACCACAATATTGTCAGAACAAAGGTTTTGAATGAATCTTAAAAACCTTGCACATTTTGTTATCACAGGTGCACAACAGATACATTTATGTGACACGTACATGTGATCGTACAGAAGCTGCTCTCCTTCACTTCCACATCTCTGTAACGTCATACTATTTCCAAAACATTGCCACAAAAATTTGCCTGATAGTATTTAAACGAACTAGAAAAGAACATCTTATTTATGCGTTATTAGTAAAATAATTTACCTTTTTTAACGCATTTTAAAATAATTGTAGGTACGCTCTCTGCAAATTGAATGAAAATAATTTGATGTAACTTTCTTTTATAAAAATACGGTATTTCACAGAGCCCTGATAAACTGTCCGTCTTCTAACAACCCTGTATCTAATAACATTATCGGACAGCAAAATATGGAAGCGAAAAAAGCAATTATTATTTAGCAAATTATTGCAGAATCGCGCTTTGGGTAAGGACAGGGAGCGTGGAAGCGGCACGCATCGGGCTAGTTTGATAGCAGCTCCCGTGTCGTCACCACCGCCGCTCAGATCCGCAAAACACGACAAACCATCAAAGAAAGTGACACACACACTCGAACTAAAGTGCTCACCGTGATAACTTTAAACAAGCGTCTAGCTCAATAAAAGTGATCTAAAAAAAATTACTCAAAGCACTCTCTCTCGTTCTTTTTGAGTAATCCAGTCATAGATCCACAGGTTGCTGTTACTAAGAATTTACGCTCGTCTTTGCGGCGTTGTAGTTTGGACTTTCCGTGTATGGGGAACGGTGGAGGTTGGTGTAAAGTTTGCTGGTAACGTTTAGCGTATCACCTGTTGATTCCTGGAGGAATCCATAGGGACCATGTTCTGGCGATGGATACTGTAAGTATTATTTGAGTAATTGTGGACCTTCAATTGCATTAGGTTATTGGATGGTTTTGAGTTTCGTCAGGCCAAAGTATGATTTTAGTATTGTATTTTTACAAGGATTTATTTAAACTTCACGTATTTTCGTTTCTCTCTGAAAATTAATTGGTATACAATTACGTAGGGTGGATGACACTGTAAGTACAGTCTGCAAGAAAAGCTTGTATTCAATATTAAATGTGTATTACACCCAGGACTTAAACGCGACAATGATTTCGTTTCTATCTTTATAATTATAATAAACGTTTATTGCAGACCAGGGTCCAGGGTCAGGGTCTGGGGTGCCTGGGTGTGTGTTTTTGGGTACCTTATTGTGATTCCCTTGGTTTAAATAAATTTCATAGCCAAATTCGACTTGATTTCTTATATCACTAAGCTTGTTATTTTGCTACCGAAATGGATTCCATTGGATTTTAATTGGTTTCCCACGTTGCATGCAAAGACTAGTGTTCACATAAACACATTTTTTTGATAATATGATTGAAAATCACCACCAGAGTTTAAATAATATAAAAAAACCGTTGCATTAAAATAATAAAGTAAATAAAATAATCGGATTGCAATGAGACCCAGGTCAATTAACTAATTTTCTTATTAATTAGTGTGTGCGTAAATAAACATTGTCATTTACGTAGAAGATTAAAGCGAGCGTAGCAGGTGCTACGAAATTGCTACAGTTTCGTAGCAGTAATAAAATATTCGTACTTAGTAAAAGTACCAGCGCATAAGCAAACCGTTAGTAAAATACTTATCATTAAAACAAAAGACTTGTTAAATGTAATTAATGTGATTATATGAAAAAGGGACGATTGAATTCATTTTTCTTTGTTAGAAAAGTGATTTTTCGCAATACCGCCTCTCCTTGTTAAGCTACAGTTAGTCATAGTTAAGTTTTATGTCTTCATATGTCATCCCGGCCCTCCGTCCCCATCCCGAGGGACAGCATTACGATGTCACAGGTATGCCAATATCTTTTTATGATTGAACTACTGACTAGGGAGGACGAACTAGATGCTATTTTGTCTTGTTAGCGCACTTGTTGGGATGGTATTTTGGCAGTTGTTCATGGCTCCCAAATTGCCCTTTAAAATATTTTGTGTAAACTATTAGTTAGCTAACTAGGAAAGTGTTGAAATTTATGAAGAGATGAAATTAATATTTAGTACTGAAGTACTGAAACGAGTTACGTTTTTCCGCGCAATTTACCTTGCGTTGCTTTCACTTTGAGATCATATGACAAAGACAGAGCGAGTGATGGAGTAAGTTTAACTAATAATGATACATCTGGTTGCTTACAAAAAGAGTATTTAAGCTTTATTCGTACGTTGGAGCCGACACACACACATGTGCGCACGCACGCATACACACACACGTTTGCACACACAAACACACACATACACATGTATCAATAAACTTTACGTGATACAGTATACCTTAGCTATACTAAGAGTATAGCTATAGGCATGTTATTGATTATGTATATATGTTAGTCTCTAAGGTATATTTAAAGTATGGGCCAAGTTGCCCGAAATAAATGAATTTTTCATTATTAATATTACATTGAGCGTACTACTGCATTAATGCACCTACATCAAACAGTCACTGAATTTTATACAAATAACAATGATTTCCTACACCATTCAGATTCAAATAAACGAAGCAATAACAACAGGGCTTAAAGACTTTTCAATCGAAAGATTCCAGGAAAAAATAATTATGATGGCCGCTTCGGACTCCAATCAATGTACTGTTTAGAATTCCTTAATTAATTAAAGACCGTGACCCGATATCGGTAATAGATTGGCGTGAGGTCAACCAAGCTCCTGGGGCCTGCAACACAATTATTGAAATTGTACGACTGTTCCTTCGCCTCTATTGGATTTAAAAAAAAATGCCCCAAGGAATTCACCAATTGGCTGTGTCAGTCTGTGCCTCACTCTATTCAATCTTTGATTACTTTTGAGGAATGTTTTTGAAATGATTTTTTTGTTGTAAAAGATTTTTAAGATGTTGATGCTAATGTCGTCGGATATTCTTCTATTGTTATTATTATGCCACAACTACTACCTACTATTGTGACTATGTACATACTATGGTAGCAATGTGGCTGAAATTTCGAACTTATAATAGAACACATGTGAAGGTAGCTGTCATAGAACAACCAATAAGAAAGGTCTGAAAATCATATATTATTATGTTTTTTTTTATTTGACTGGATGGCAAACCAGCAAGTGGGCCTCCTGATGGTAAGAGATCACCACCGCCCATAGATACTTGCCAACACCGGGGGATTGCAGATGCGTTTGCCAACCTAGCTAGAGGCCTAAGATGGGATACCTCAAAAGCCAGTAATTTCACCGGTTGTCTACTCTCCACGCCGAAATACAA
>NC_133481.1:4542444-4839885 GCF_025370935.1 Choristoneura fumiferana | reverse complement strand
GAAAATAACCTGAGAAACTTATTCAGTTTACTATATTAGAAAATCGGTTATCTAATATCGTTAAATTATCGTATAACTATCGTTATCGGTAAATTAGACTGTCTGGCTGGTCAGGTCTATACCAAGGTTCACTTAGCAAACTTAACAATTTAAAGATAGGTACGGGTTTTTGGTGCAAAATGTTCACTCGCGTTTTGTGTCAAGTGTGGCCTCAACTTTATTCTACATCGCGCCTTCACGAAGCCCTATGTTACATTGCAGCACAGAGTACTGAGCGAGTTCTAGAACCCTCTTCTGAGATATACAAATACGTAACCTAACATATGCTAATGACCTCTTTAACGTGTGGAACAGATAACCAAAAAGTCCTGTTTTATTTCTTTTTAGTAAATTAAATAAAAAGTAAAAAAAACTTTATTAGTAAACACAAGAAATGCTACACATACAACACATACAGTACATACAAGTTTAAATAATAACTAACAGTAAGTAGTAGTTTTGATTTAGTAATTGCCATTATCCTATTTCTATAACCTAATCAACTTACTAAGTTGAAAAAACCCGAATTTGTTATTTCAAAGTTCAAAATCTCAAAAATGACTGAATCGATTTTCATCAAACATAACCTCAGAAATACCGCGAGGGAAGTCGCTTTCAGTCAGTTCACTTTGGTATCAAGTTTATAATACCTCTCTTTTTGCGTCGTATTCTTAAAAAAGGAAATTGGTTGCCTGTAATATTTTTTATAATTTTTCGATTGAAAAAATGTACAGTCGAACAAATTGAACCATGACGCAGGGTGGAACCTTTGTGCTACTAATTTCATGTTGACATCTCATACTTTTGTCAAGGAAATCATAGTGAAATTGTTTATTAATAGGTTTCCACCCTGGGTCATGATTCAATTTGTTCGACTGTACTCTAAAGTTTGCCTCATTTAAATTAATTTAAATCTCACAATTAGAACTAGCTGGCAACATAATAGTAAGGTTATAATTAATTGATATTTATGTTTAAAAAGTCCTCGTGATTGATTCTCTGGCCATTGACAAGACAAGGCGTTACTGTGAAGCCTCGTAGAGACGCCGCGGCGCCCACTTAGGCTCCGGCGCGTCGGGCTTTCACGACACTATGTAACATCCCTGCACAGAGTAACACTTGATCGCTCTGAAATAGATGCATAAAGATTATGTAAATGTCATAATATGGACAGAAGCAGCCTTTCGTGCTCGTGCTCGTGCGGAGTCACGGGAAACAGCAAGTTATTTAATAAAGCCGTAGAAGTCATTTATCACTATCCCGCGCAGAAACCATGCAATTTTTCGAAATAAAAACTAACTTATTTTCTTCCTCGGGACTCAAACTAACTATACCTAATTTCATATAAATCGGTTCAGCGGAGGGACCTAATAACAAACAAACAAACAGACTTACAAACTTTCGCATTTATAGTTATTAGTAGGATGCATAATGAAATCTGCCCGATTATAACTGCCCAAGTTATTCTATCGCAATTTTAACTTAATTTTTACTCGTAAATTGGATGCAGATAACCTGTTAAAATTTTTTAATAATGCCAATTTTCGTTTTTCCAGAATTAGCGGGAAATATTTCGTGATTTTTCATTGCGTTCATTCTGATGCCGTGGGAATATCAGAAAAAACTAACCTAACTATATATTATTCTTAAGATTCAGGTATCTATATAATTAATTTTATTCAAATCTCTCCATTCAAGTCGTCTTAATGTCAAATAGTGATAAATACACACATTCGCATACTTCCGCATTTTTATAATACGGTATTTGACAGCTGTAGAATCATTACATTACAAAATTATAGATATACAGTCAATGTTTCGCGAAGAAAAAAATAAAACAAATCTGTCTCTTTCTAGTTAAGTAATATGCTTGGAAAGTCCAATCCTTCGGATGTCTATGCATGTGAGATCCAATGAGCATTTTAGAATTTAATAACGTAGTTATTAAGTATTATCAATCAAGAGACCATAAAAATCAAATTACAATAAAAACTTATCTTTTACTAACCTATCTTAAAATAAATCAAATAACCCTCTACAAAGAAAGCACGTCGTCGTCGAAAGACGTCATAGGCATCGACCCCAAAACGCAGTTATTAAATTTTATTTATGTTACTAACAAAAATAATAAAGTACCTATGAATAACCAATTTATTTTTTGGTTGTCTGAAATAAATATATTCATTAGTTCACTCATTCAGTGATTTATTATAATATTAGTCGGATCTACACCTCTCCCTACTCTATGACGTTTAATAAACCCGTCACATTCGCGTTATTTGCGCGCGCTACATCTCTTAATGTGCGTCGTGTGCAAATATTTGAGTTGGCAAGACTTATTGATCAGCCGGGATCATGCTTCTCGGGCTTCCGTCACGTCTGAGGAGTCTGGCCCTCTACGAAGTGAAAAATTCGAACTTCATATCTTGCCGTCCCGCTGACACCTATATTATTAACTACGAGAGTAAGAGGGACAGTACGATACGAACTTCGATTTTCGAATTTCGTAGTAGCCCCCCTGCGAGAGCCTGTAATCTCGTGCGCGTGCGAATTTGCGCGCTCTTAAATACCAGGCAAATGTGTTTGCTGACTGTCTTACGCGTCCGGCTTAGTTGTACCAGTGTTAAACACTTTAGTTTTAGGTGACAGGATATTGTTTTCGACGGTGGAATGCAAGTTGTATAAAAAGGATTTGGGGTTTCGGTGGTATTGAGAATATAGGGGTTGGCAGGTTTTAATACTGATTCTTTTTAATTTTAAATACTTAGTCATGTATTGATATTGACGTGAAACGAGGACACGTAGCTAAACTAGCGGGGTCTCTGCCCAATAACAGTGATTTATAGACATTCAACAGTAAGCATTGGTTTTAGCTTTAAAATAAATTAGTTTTGGCTGCTTTTTTGGTTTATATAATCTTAGTTCTTAATTTTGTAGATTGATTGATTATTTTTGCCTACTAGCGTGAAAAGTTTTCACTATCCAGTTGTATTTGTATTTAGAGCTGTTTTTTTATTCCCACGATGAAACGGAGCAGTTGGGTATATATTTAGGGCGAGAGGTTGTTTGTTCTACAAAGTTTTAGTATATCTGTATTTGAAATACCAGACGTTTCCGAGAGAGAGTGTTTGGACCGTAGCTCCCACGCGGGCTCAGTGCGAATTGGAAATTGCACACACACCATTAAATTTCTTGGCCGGTGTGTCTTGGCTACCTCGCGATGTATTTCTTCGCCATAAAGCTCATGATCATGATAAACAAATGTAATATGAATATCGTGCCCGAATGCCGAATAACTCAGAGGTGCAAGTCTGGGCTGGAACCCACGACCCTCTGCTTGAGAGGCAGTAGGTTAAATCACTAGGCCACCCAGCTATTTTATTTACTAAGGTTTATTCACAATAATAACGTTAATTATCACGTTCACAATGATGCGCGTGAGAGTGAAACACCAAGGCGCCAGAAGCGCGAGAGGTTCCTAAACTCGATTGAATTTCCGGTCCGTAACGACGTTGCGGACGAAACGCCCGGAAGTACCGTTAATGCATGTCAATTGTTGTGCCCCTAACGATGTTAGAGCGCCCTCACGGGACAATAATATTTAGAGCAAAAATTTCGAGGCAAATATTTAGTACGAACTGACTTGGAGCTTACATTTTTGTTAGGCAATTAGAGTGTGAGAGGCATGAGTAGTTATCTTCGGTTTCAAAAGCCGCAACAGGCTAACCCTTCAATTAGATTATCAGAATATATTTGACATGTATCTTTTATTTTGTCAATTTAAACAAAGTCGGTCCGGGGCGAGTAATACCTTACACCATCTCACGGCGTACAACAGACTGGGAAATTTCGCTGTAAAATGAAAACTGTGAGGTGGTGTAGGAGTACAACACCCACCCTGGGCCGGTAAAGACCAGAGCTCGATTTGAGGCATCCCGCATTCCTTTTCTATAAATGTTCTAAATCGTACTGAATGTTCTAGTTACAGTATACTCGTATTTAAGTTAAATTTGACTAAGTAAAACGTCGTTTCACCACTTTCAGTCACGCTCTATCACGTACTGACGAAACAATCCCCCGCCACTGGGTCACACGTCCCGCTATAAACACAGCGACAAAGGGTTGCACTTCTACATTGCTTAATGGACAGTGAAGGCTGAGATAGCGCGTGATAAATCACCGCCGTGATTACCGGCCCATTATCTTAAATACAATCTCAGGGGCGACGAAGTTGTTGACGTAATTGACGAAGACGGACGGCTCATTTTGTAATGGACGGATTTGAAAAGTTGTATCCTATTTGTCTGTTAATAAAGGATGCTCAATTATTTTTGAAATTCAGTGGGGTACTGAAAAAGTGAGCATTGTAAAAAACCGACCAAGAGCGTGTCGGACACGCCCAAGATAGGGTTCCGTAGCCATTACGAAAAAAATCAAGTAATATTATGTGCGTTATAACACAATTAAAACACTTACTACAGTCTTTAAATCTATTACCAGAAAAAGAGCGTATCTTCACGGCACTTACGTCCTTTTGTTGAGAAGCGCAGTTTTTCAGCAATAACTTAAAAACGGTATATGCGATCATGTTGAAGTGTTGAAACCAATTTTCGTTGAAAGTATTTATTAAGCGTTACCTTTCCATATTTTTTGGACAAATGGTTTACAAGATAGAGGGGGGGGGCACAATTTTTGCTACTTTGGGAGCGATTATTTCCGGAAATTTTCACTTAATCAAAAAGGTTTTTGAGAAACCTTACTTTTCAAAAGAGCTGTCGAACTATGTGCCACACGTTGATGCGAGTCAAAAAAAATCAATTTCTGTTACGTGTATGGAGTGCCCCCCCTATAAATATTTATTTTTGTAATTTAACTACAAAACTAAATAACGGCTTTGAAAAGACATCTGTACTCCAATTTTCAAAGATATACATCTTGTAGTTTTTGAGTAAAATGCCTGTGACATACGGACGGACGGACGGACAGATAGACAGACAGACGGACTTGACGAAACTATAAGGGTTCCGTTTTTGCCATTTTTCTCCGGAACCCTAAAGAGTTCTTTAATATTTGTTTGAATTAGTCTCAATCTGTTTTTTATCGCGTTTTGTCGGATAAGTTCGTATTTTATCATGCTATCTCAATCAGCTTCAGTATACTTCAGTAAGCTAGTTGAGAAAGCACGATAAATACGAACTTTTTTGAAAAAATACCATGGCAAAGCATTATCCACTACCTACATCTGTCGAGCGTCTAGTAAGTAACAAAATCTAAGATCACTATTGTCGTATGCTGTAATGTTTTCAGATGAGTTTGTTGGGGGCGATGTGGTGCAGTCGGTAGCAATACTTGGCGTGTATAGTCAAGATATACCTACTCGTATATGGGTTCGGCACTCGAAAACGTTTCATTAAAAAAAATTAAAGGCTTCAAAAATTTAAATCAATGTTTACAGCTACGTTGGTGAAAAATATCTTTAGTTTTTTTCTGCATTTGTTCTGTTTGGTGTAAACGTAGCACTTTTAATTTAAAGGCTTTTCAAGTCTATACACAATTAAATAAGACCGTTACAAACAAACTATTTCGACACTTAGGTCACCAAAATCGACTTAAAGTAATCCTCGTTGGCTATTTCGCAGAGGTTTTTCGACCGGTTAGATCCATTTCTTAACGCTTGATGGATAAAATAGCAAAAGAAAGAACAAAATATTTTAGAATTACATTTGTTTGCGTGGACGAAAATATAGAAAAATTGCTTATTTAATTTTGCTTTCAAGATTCCAGGAATTCGTCTGATTTCTAGCCTCCACGGTCGTAGGATGCATATTAATGAGGGCTTTGAATTCCTGCGCTGACCCAGCTACATAACAGAGGAGCTGGAAAATAGTTTTGTCTGTCATCTCGTCACAATAGGGCCGCCATAGTTAAGGCTTAGCGCTTTTCTCTACTTGCCACGGAATTCGAACGGGAATAAAGTTCACTGACTGGGTTTAAGGTATGATGCGATTATATTATTAGTACAGAGTATGGTAGCAAAAAAAGTTAGATATATGATGTATCTTCTCTATGATCTACATAGTTACTTTTCTGTCTGATCAGAGGTTAGGTCAATCAGGGTAGGACTAGGACGCCCACCAATGAGATTAACGGATGACCTGGTTAAAGCCCAGGTTCCTGGTGGATGTAGACCACTTTCAACCAGCAACTGGAGGTCTATAGGGGAGACCTATCTATCTCCAAGTGTGGACGTCCTATGGCTCATATGATGATGATGATGATAGTAGCAATAGCAATGCACTTTGTCCAGGATGTTGTTTGCCGACAGCTGGCATTTGTTATTGCAAAAAATATCCAATTATTGCAATATTTTTACTTATTAAGGTAATGTTATAAATTCCAAAATATTAGATTCTCCATGATTAAAATAAATTAATGTACCTATTACTCGTATTCATTAAGCTAGAGGGTTATAAAAATAAACATAAAAATGTAACCAATTCACATTTATCACAGCAGTATTTTTATTGCCGCATCCCCTAATGCTTTTTCGTTTGGCGCTACCCCCATCTGGAGTCGATTGGCAAACAAATAAGTTTCATCGAGTTCCAAACCCCTCAACTACCGCTCAAAGAGAAGCCAGAGCGATGCGGCAAAGGCCTTTACAGTTACAAGGAAGGCGTTCGCAAGTATATTTTATTCGCCACGCGTCTTGCCAATGCTAAACAGAATGTAATCAAGTCTCTTGGCTTACAAAGTAGGGTTTGTACCATCTGTGACAGTCTTTGAGCCAAGACTGTACTGCGAAAGTCTTTCTGTGTAAAATATGCAATTAAAATATACTTGTTATAACTATACGTTTTAAATTTTAAATACAAGCTTGTTTCGCTGACAGTACCTACCTGCATTGTTAAGTATTAAAATTACCATTCAAACCACATTTCATCTCAATGCCATTATCCGTCAAAGAATTCCGTTCTTTGAAGACGATCCTGGCCGGACCCCCCGAGTTTCACTATCATGCCCCTATTTAATAAAAGTTACAAGTGCTACAATTCTACATAATTGACCCTTTTATGTATGAGAAACTTAACAGTTATGTAAAATTGTAGCGCCTGTAATACCGGACTTGCATACGTTTGCCACAAGCTACGCAATCACCGGTAGAAAAATGAATTGCTAATTTTGTAGCCACAATTTAACTTTACCTAACTACATGCAATCATACAAACAGTTAAATACAGACGTTACAAGTTTAATAAAAACGTGTGAGTAAATAAAACGCAATGTGATGTCATGATAGGTGAAACCCTGTAATCCTTGCTGTAATCATAAAAAGATAATTATCACTAGATTAGTTTCTCTTATGTTCCTCATTACATTATAAACTATTTAATTTTAACCCTTACCCATATAGAACTTAAATAGCAAAATGTCTGGTTTATTTACACCCTTTAAAATTAGTCTGACGTATGGCACTAGAATCACGTTATAATTTTGTGTTGTTGTCAATCCAAAATTTACAATAGGCAAATTGAATTTAAAAGCCGTGGTGGCCTAGTGGTTTGACCTATCGCCTCTCAAACAGAGGGTCGTGGGTTCAAACCCCGGCTCGCACCTCTGAGTTTTTCGAAATTCATGTGCGGAATTACATTTGAAATTTACCACGAGCTTTGCGGTGAAGGAAAACATCGTGAGGAAACCTGCACAAACCTGCGAAGCAATTCAATGGTGCGTGTGAAGTTCCCAATCCGCACTGGGCCTGCGTGGGAACTATGGCCCAAGCCCTCTTGTTCTGAGAGGAGGCCTGTGCCCAGCAGTGGGACGTATATAGGCTGGGATGATGATGAAATTGAATTTCCAATTTAGCAAGTTGAATATATTCCTTTCGGGGACCGCAAGCCCGCCAAAACACTTTACATGGCGTCGTATTGAAACGTTGGCTTAGTATTTAAATGGATTCCCATTTGTACTCACGGAACATGAAAATAGCGTGGCTCTCAAACCAAGAGGGGACCGCGTAGAGTTAACAAAACAGCATAAGCGGCTGAATACGGGTACAACGGATTTGTAGCGGTTCAAAGTTTTTTTTTTTTTTGTTGACTGGATGGCAAACGAGCAAGTGGGTCTCCTGATGGTAAGAGATGACCACCGCCCATAGACACCTGCAATACTAGGGGGATTGCAGATGCGTTGCCAACCTAGAGGCCTAAGATGGGATACCTCAAGTGCCAGTAATTTCACCGGCTGTCTTACTCTCCACACCGAAACACAACAGTGCAAGCACTGCTGCATAAAATGTATGCTAAAACGCATTATACAAATAAATTCCAATGTTTTGTTTGTTTGTTTCTTTTTAAACGAAAGGAGTTTAATACTCAAATTACCTAAAATAAATTCAGAATTGACTACTGCACATATTGTAACATAATCACATGTTCGTAACTGTTTGAAAACAACGACTTTTCACTCTTTCACTCTTTGTCGGACCCTAACTGATTACTCTTCTTATCTACTCAAAGGTTGACTGGTAGAGATCCCTTAAAGGGATAAGTCTACCTTTGTACAAGTATCTCAAAGTTTGTCAATTGTGTTTTGTTTCTTTTATTTTGTGCAATAAAGAGTTTACATACATACACTTTTCCGTAACCGCAGTTTTTTCGTCTTGTTATACTTGTGGTACCTACTTGTTTTGCTCGGTTTTTAAAAATTTTAGATTCGGATGTATTTTAAACTGATCAAGCAGACGCGAACATTTCTACGTCTTCTTAAGTGCACGATGGGCGTACTTTTTAGAGTATATTGCGAGTATTCTCAGCCATACTTGCGTATAGGGTTATTGTTGTTTTTCAAAGGCCGTACAGGAGCCTTGGGTGAAGGGGACACGCGGATTCTCTCGTACCTACTGTGGTTTGATCGCACTCGGTTGTAACAGCGGTCGGTTTACTGAGTGTTTAGGAACCATAAAAATGCAAATTTGAAGACATCGTAAAAACTGGTTAACTTTGATGAAATTTATGGATGAAGCTCGGCTCTGAATTAAAATGTACTCGCAAATTTGAACAAGTTGCGTAGTTTTCACATAACAGTAAGTAGATTAAAGTCTAGACGTCCGGAGTCTTACAATATTTCAGAAACTCTTTGTTGAAGAGGAGGACTTTATTATCGTAATGCTCATAGATAACATCAAATAGAAGCTACTTAAATAAGCATTAAGAAACATTTTGGCGACCTCTCCCGAGATAAGTTCCTCTTGATCCTCGCCATTGTGATAGCCATCTGTAGAAAAGTCCGTGAAAAGCCCCGGTTCATTCTCATTCATGGGGCGATTTGATTTACTTAAGATCTTCGGGTTGATACTGTCTATTAAGCGAGTGGTCCGCAAAGGACGGCCGTTTATATAGAGAATAATGTCGTGCGTCGCTGGTATATTTTGCACTGGGTAATGTAGTACTCTAATGCTAGGGATAGTAGAGAGCGAAGCATTCTTCCAAAGTTTAAACTTCGCTGAAAAAATAGATTTGCAAACAGTAACAAAAACATTTGTTGCTTGTAACATAACTTAAGTGACTACATAACTAGTATAAGGCCTACTAGTTGCTAAAAGTTAGATGATGTCTTACAAAATAAGTTTAGTTTGTATTACTGCTTGCGAATATTAAGCATGGCGTTATTTTTTTATTCTTTCATTGGGTTTAGGCCGCGGTCCAGGAAAATAAAAAAACAAAAATCCAGGAAAATAAGTAAAGATCCGAAAAATACACATACCTAAGCAAGACCCTCCAATGAAACGAATTTTTGTAGTGTTCAAACAATGACAAGAGAGAGTATGCAAGCTTTTTATTTCATCAAATATATCTTCATTGTTTAAAAAACCGAGTAGTAAAAGTTTTTTTTAAATACTTATAAAAGAAGATATGGACGTTTTAAATAGCCAATTAGACTTAGACAGAGAAATCCGTTATAGAATTTAACGTCATATGCTACGATGGCCATAGAAAATTCATACTAAATTTCATTTTTCTAGAAAGAGACGGCATACAAATTTCAATCGCTCTTATCTTGCTTATTTTTCAACAGATATTGATGATTTTTACTACATTCGTTTTATTTTCCGGTTTTCTATATTAAATGCATATTCCCTATTGCGTCTAGAGGCATTTCACTGTACATTAAGATTGAAAAATGAATGTGTTCCAGATATTTCATAGGCGAATTGTTCGCCGAATAAAACCGTCGCTTTGTGGCTCGTCGATAATGGTCGCTGATAAATTATATCCAATCAACGGAACAGTTACCCTTTTATAGAAACTGACTAGTTCATTTGTTTGATTACATTTTACAGTTCTGATATAGGGTTTAGTATAGAAATTATATACCAAAGGAATTTTAATTAAATATGAATATGAGACAAAATGACAGCTGTAGTTCTTCTTGTAATGGTGCTTTTTTGCTGTTTGTTTTTGTCGTAAAGATAAAAAATAAGTTTTTGGTACAAAAATATTTTCTAATTAACAAACATTGTTGCTAAGTGTACCTTTTGTTTACTGTAGGTATTCGCAATGTCATTCAACCATACCTATACCGGGTGTGGCCTGTAATACGAGCTAAAAATTAAAACGTAGATCGTCCTCGTCAATCTGAACATTATTTCAGCGACTTTTAAAAATAATGAAGTCTTTGAATTTTCCTTTTTCATAAAAATTAAATACTGCTATCAATGTACGCCATCTCAGAACACAACTGACGTCGCCTGTCACGCTACAAACATCAAGCATTTTGCTTTACATTACTTCTTCGAATAAAGTTAAAAGTGTAATAAAAATTAAAAAACTAATTATTTTTAAAAGTCGCTGAACTAATGTTGTTCAGCTTGACGATTATGATCTATGTTTTAATTATTTGCTCGTATTACAGGCCACACCCGGTATGAAATTTAAAATCAATCCGACCATTGGAAGTGGATAAAAATATTTTGCAACAGTTGAAACAAACAAATATTTTATACGAGGTGTAGTTAAACAAAAACTTGTAACAATGCGACTTTAGACGTAGATCGAGATGGCCACTCGTAATACAAAGTAAAACCTCCTGGTTATAGTGATAATACTAGCCCAATATATCAGAGCATGTCCAACTTCGTGAAATACACACTTTAAAAACGATTTTTCACTCCCGTGGCAATGTATTTTAGCAGAGTTGAAAATATAAGGGCAGTGCATTAGTGTAAAGGGTGGGTAACGCGCGGTTCCGGGCGAGCGGACGCACGATTTATAAAATGAGTTTGCGGTGCAACCAGGCCGTGATACCCCATTGGTTACGTCTCACTTCTTCGCTAGGGACACCTTAACACGCAAGTAGTTGTCGATATTGACACTTTCAGAAATAAGTTTGAAAACTAGCCACCGTTATTTTGCTGTTTCAAAAAGATTTTTAAAATTTGTTTTTGTCTTCAAGCCATGTAATATAGACATTTCTACCTTACTTTACTAACCTTATCTTTACCTTACCTTTGCAAACTGCGGTACAAACAAATATCATAGCGGGGTCACCTTTCTCTGCATCTGAGTGTATCAGATTTGATCATTAAAAGTGGGTGAAAAACAACAGCAAGATTTGACTCGAAGGAAGAGATGTACCAGTTGAACAAAAGCTTTTAATGTAAGAAGCACAAAAACATGTAGTTACATGTTCGTCGCACTATGCTTCAGCATCTTACGCAGTCACAACAAAAGTTCTGCAAAGAGCAAATAATACAAAATAAGGTTTACGTCCATACGATGGTCACTGCCCTAGTACTCGTAGTTCCCATCTTTAATTTAATGTCACTTGCAATAGGGGTGACAGCAGAGTGACATTAATTGAGGATGTCGAGGACTGGGACATTTTTACCTGGTTCATTAAACAAAAGAAAGTTTTTGTCGATGATACTGCAATGCAGCGTAACCAACAATGACTAATGCCTCGTAACCTACAAAATATATAACACGAAGATGTTTTAATTTAAACATTCCTCGAAAAAAATGACATAGTTGTTTTGCAGTATCATCGAAGTTTTACAAAAAAAATCGAAACATTCGATTTCATCGACAAAAGCCCATCCCTACGTCACGGGTATTTGTCGCAGCACGTCACCATTTCCCTCGCCGCCATCAGTGGAAAGTTAAAAGCATTGAAAGACATATCGCGGCTCCTCGCAGGCTCCATTGTTCTCCGCCCTTTGTCCCGAATGTTTTAATGTAATTGGCTTTGTGCCTCTTTATCGTGTCGATGCATGCTTTTTGTTAGGTTTAATAACGTTAGTGGATTTTTGTAATGGTTTTGGATTTAATTAGTTAATGTGTTTATGTTGGTAATCATGCGATAGGATATATGTAAGCAAAAAATCTTAAAAAGCATTAACTATGACTTGTACATTTTTGGTATGTAAATCGCTATAAAAATCACCTGTAGGTAGAGATGCTAAATTATCTCTACCGGTGGTTTTGAAAACAAAACGATTTTTTTTATTATTCAACTAGCTTTTTCCCACGGCTCCGCCCGTGTGGTATTCGGTTATCGCGCGCTGTTCTCTCGGGAACTGTGCATTTTTCCGGGATAAAAAGTAGCCTATGTCACTCTCGGGCTCTTAAACTATTTTTATGCCAAAGATTACTTCGATCCGTCGCTCTGTTACGGCGTAAAAGACGGACAAACATACACACAAACACACACACTTTCGCATTTATAATATTAGTATGGATGGATTCTTTCTTGAACTAACCCTAATGAACTAATTGCTTTGCTTGATTTGTTGACAATAAAGACAAACAAACAAAATAGTATACATATATAACTAATTAGGGGATTCAATGAGTAGATTTGTTGCGGAGTGGTTATTTCATAACAATAGGTTAAAATTTGACTGAAATATTGTTAATATCACTTAGTATTCATTATGCAAACAATCATAAAACTTAAATTCTTTTTATTTAGTCAGTGCAAGCTTTTTTTATTAGTCATAACAATAAAATTACTAATAGATATTATTGTGGGTAATAGTTAAAGTTAAAGGTCGTCTAAAATTGACATCGAAAATTCAAACACAAATGTTACAAAACCATCTTAATGAAACGTATTCTAAAAGGCAAAACTGGTAACTCTAGCACTCGGCTACGAACATGGCAGCTAGTCGTGTGTAATGAGATAGACGCACGCCCCATCGCTCCGACTACCCGCGGCCCGACTTCAGTAAGTGAGTTGGATATAAATTAGGGCATTGTCTGCGAATCTGGAGCACTGGCAAGACTTTTCATGTTATTCTGCAACTAGAAATTAAACAAAAAAAAAACTAAAAAATCTATGACTTTAGGTACACTTGGTTCCCAATTTATTACATCGCTTGAGATCGCCTTCGAAATCGTTGTGAAATTCTTTCAGAGTAAGATTGCTGGTCTTGAATGAATCCCTTTTGTTTTGCTCTCTTTCTGTCCTACTTTTCGTTTCTTTCTTGCGCGTAGGGCGTCCCACTACACCTTCTTGTCACCCGAATACGGGATCAATCGGCAGAGCGATTCGGCACGCTTCGATAAAGAATAATGCAATACACTTATTGAAGGAGGAAAAACAGTTTTAGGTTCGAATAAATGTTTAATTTACGACCTTTTGTATCTAAAAAATAATGAAACGTTCTCTGTATTTTCGAATATTAAAACAGCAGTTGCAGATTTTTGTTTAAGCAGTTTCGAAGTCTGTTGACTCAGAATTAGAGGCCATAATCATAATTCAGCAAAGGTCAGCAGCACAAAAAATTGTTCCTCTGAAAATTTCTCTATTTACAATAACATTTACAAAAAAGAACCTATTTGCCTGGACACCAAATTGTATAAAATCCATATTATTATTACCCATCTACTGCAAAATCTTATACATATTCTGAAAATACAAACTAAAATATAGATGCATAGAAAAACCAGAAAAATAAGACCAGCGCTGGGAATCGAACCCAGGTCCTCGGCATTCCGTGCCGCGTGCTATACTGCTACACCACAGCTAGACAGTGGTACTGACACGAATTTCTCCTATGCACCACATATCTCAGCTTATTTGTTTTCTTATTTAGTCACTTAAGCAAAAAAAGATAAAAAAAAAATTATACATATTGTTCAGTACCACAATATTGTCAGAACAAAGGTTTTGAATGAATCTTAAAAACCTTGCACATTTTGTTATCACAGGTGCACAACAGCTACATTTATGTGACACGTACATGTGATCGTACAGAAGCTGCTCTCCTTCACTTCCACATCTCTGTAACGTCATACTATTTCCAAAACATTGCCACAAAAATTTGCCTGGTAGTATTTAAACGAACTAGAAAAGAACATCTTATTTATGCGTTATTAGTAACATAATTTACCTTTTTTAACGCATTTTAAAATAATTGTACGCTCTCTGCAAATTGAATGAAAATAATTTGATGTAACTTTCTTTTATAAAAATACGGTATTTCACAGAGCCCTGATAAACTGTTTCCTCAGCTTGTCTGTAGAATACATTATCTTTCCGTCTTCTAACAACCCTGTATCTAATAACATTATCGGACAGCAAAATATGGAAGCGAAAAAAGCAATTATTATTTAGCAAATTATTGCAGAATCGCGCTTTGGGTAAGGACAGGGAGCGTGGAAGCGGCACGCATCGGGCTAGTTTGATAGCAGCTCCCGTGTCGTCACCACCGCCGCTCAGATCCGCAAAACACGACAAACCATCAAAGAAAGTGACACACACACTCGAACTAAAGTGCTCACCGTGATAACTTTAAACAAGCGTCTAGCTCAATAAAAGTGATCTAAAAAAAATTACTCAAAGCACTCTCTCTCGTTCTTTTTGAGTAATCCAGTCATAGATCCACAGGTTGCTGTTACTAAGAATTTACCCTCGTCTTTGCGGCGTTGTAGTTTGGACTTTCCGTGTATGGGGAACGGTGGAGGTTGGTGTAAAGTTTGCTGGTAACGTTTAGCGTATCACCTGTTGATTCCTGGAGGAATCCATAGGGACCATGTTCTGGCGATGGATACTGTAAGTATTATTTGAGTAATTGTGGACCTTCAATTGCATTAGGTTATTGGATGGTTTTGAGAGTTTCGTCAGGCCAAAGTATGATTTTAGTATTGTATTTTTACAAGGATTTATTTAAACTTCACGTATTTTCGTTTCTCTCTGAAAATTAATTGGTATACAATTACGTAGGGTGGATGACACTGTAAGTACAGTCTGCTAGAAAAACTTGTATTCAATATTAAATGTGTATTACGCCCAGGACTTAAACGCGACAATAATTTCGTTTCTATCTTTATAATAATAATAAATGTTTATTGCAGACCAGGGTCCAGGATCAGGGTCAGGGGTGCCTGGGTGTGTGTGTGGGTACCTTATTGTGATTCCCTTGGTTTAAATAAGTTTCATAGCTAAATTCGAGTTGATTTCTTATATCACTAAGCTTGTTATTTTGCTACCGAAATGGATTCCATTGGATTTTAAGTGGTTTCCCACGTTGCATGCAAAGACTAGTGTTCACATAAACATATTTTGAAAATCACCACCAGAGTTTAAATAATATAAAAAAACCGTTGCATTAAAATAATAAAGTAAATTAAATAATCGGATTGCAATGAGACCCAGGTCAATTAACGATTTTTTTATTAATTAGTGTGTGCGTAAATAAACATTGTCATTTACGTAGAAGATTAAAGCGAGCGTAGCAGGTGCTACGAAATTGCTACAGTTTCGTAGCAGTAATAAAATATTCGTACTTAGTAAAAGTACCAGCGCATAAGCAAACCGTTAGTAAAATACTTATCATTAAAACAAAAGACTTGTTAAATGTAATTAATGTGATTATATGAAAAAGGGACGATTGAATTCATTTTTCTTTGTTAGAAAAGTGATTTTTCGCAATACCGCCTCTCCTTGTTAAGCTACAGTTAGTCATAGTTAAGTTTTATGTCTTCATATGTCATCCCGGCCCTCCGTCCCCATCCCGAGGGACAGCATTACGATGTCACAGGTATGCCAATATCTTTTTATGATTGAACTACTGACTAGGGAGGACGAACTAGATGCTATTTTGTCTTGTTAGCGCACTTGTTGGGATGGTATTTTGGCAGTTGTTCATGGCTCCCAAATTGCCCTTTAAAATATTTTTGTGTAAACTATTAGTTAGCTAACTAGGAAAGTGTTGAAATTTTATGAAGAGTGAAATTAATATTTAGTACTGAAGTACTCAAACGAGTTACGTTTTTCCGCGCAATTTACCTTGCGTTGCTTTCACTTTGAGATCATATGACAAAGACAGAGCGAGTGATGGAGTAAGTTTAAATAATAATGATACATCTGGTTGCTTACAAAAAGAGTATTTAAGCTTTATTCGTACGTTGGAGCCGACACACACACATGTGCGCACGCACGCATACACACACACGTTTCCACACACACACACACACATACACATGTATCAATAAACTGTTACGTGATACGAGTATACCCGAGGCATGTTATTGATTATGTATATATGTTAGTCTCTAAGGTATATTTAAAGTATGGGCCAAGTTGCCCGAAATAAATGAATTTGTCATTATTATTATTACATTGAGCGTACCTACTGCATTAATGCACCTACATCGAACAGTCACTGAATTTCTATAGTAATAACAATGATTTCCTTCACTATTCAGATTCAAATAAACGAAGCAATAACAACAGGGCTTAAAGACTTTTCAATCGAAAGATTCCAGGAAAAAATAATTATGATGGCCGCTTCGGACTCCAATCAATGTACTGTTTAGAATTCCTTAATTAATTAAAGACCGTGACCCGATATCGGTAATAGATTGGCGTGAGGTCAACCAAGCTCCTGGGGCCTGCAACACGAATATTGAAATTGTACGACTGTTCCTTCGCCTCTATTGGATTTAAAAAAAAATGCCCCAAGGAATTCACCAATTGGCTGTGTCAGTCTGTGCCTCACTCTATTCAATCTTTGATTACTTTTGAGGAATGTTTTTGAAATGATTTTTTTGTTGTAAAAGATTTTTAAGATGTTGATGCTAATGTCGTCGGATATTCTTCTATTGTTATTATTATGCCACAACTACTACCTACTATTGTGACTATGTACATACTATGGTAGCAATGTGGCTGAAATTTCGAACTTATAATAGAACACATGTGAAGGTAGCTGTCATAGAACAACCAATAAGAAAGGTCTGAAAATCATATATTATTATGTTTTTTTTATTTGACTGGATGGCAAACCAGCAAGTGGGTCTCCTGATGGTAAGAGATCACCACCGCCCATAGATACTTGCAACACCAGGGGGATTGCAGATGCGTTGCCAACCTAGCTAGAGGCCTAAGATGGGATACCTCAAAAGCCAGTAATTTCACCGGTTGTCTTACTCTCCACGCCGAAATACAACAGTGCAACACTGCTGCTTCACGGCAGGATTAGCGAGCAAGATGGTTGTAGCGATCCGGGCGGACCTTGCACAAGGTCCTACCAACTGCCTATGTCTGCCTGTTCATGTCCGGAATCATCTAAAATGACTCCACACTGCGTAAATTCTGATTTGATTCTGCTAACTCTGGAATATCCACTTGATGGGCGAGCCCGACTCGCACTTGGCCGCTTTTTAGACAAAGAAACTGAATCACGTACCAGGGTAACCTTTCGTTACATCTTTAAAAAAAACATAGCGATATTCAGTATGAAAAGGACCCATCGTGGTACAGTCACCAGCACCAATACCTGACACAACAAGCGTGCATAAATATCTGATACGACTCTATTTCTAGGGCCGGAAAGACAAGTCAGATATTTTTGCACGCTCAACTGTGGCAGATATTAATGCTGGTGACTGTACGCGGTTCAGTTTCCTCGACTGCAGTATATATGTGTTACTCCGCTAACCGAGTTGCGAATCTCACCCTTCCGATTTAATTCACTTTATCCACGTAAAGCATCCGCCTACACTTAAGCCGGGATATTTGCGTAATTGATATTTACAACTAACCTGTATTCGCGGGGCTCTTCCCGGGATTAACCGGGGATTTGTTGGGATTTTCCCTTTTCGCGAATTCACTCCAATTTATTTACAGCCAGCAATAACGCTTACAGTTCGGGTCGGAGATGTTCTGGCCTATACTAAGACGTTAAAGTTTATGCGCCTCGCTCACGCTAATAGTATTTACCTAGTAGTAGAGTAAGAGGGACGATAGGAACTTTGAATTTCGAATGTCAAAGTAGTCCCCCTGGGCTTAGGCTGTATCTCAAATGCTTATTAGAACGCTTAATATGTTAAATGCTGGTATTTTTATATTATTCAAGGTATGAATATGATAATGATGAACTATACTTATGTAAATAAGGCATTGAATGCTTTTAACATAATCTAAATGTGCCCTTGTCTACACCGTACCTACGTACGGTCAGAATCAAAAGTAGCTGGTTAATTTTTTACTCTGTCACATTAACACATTTGTCAATCTTGTATGGCGTACGTACGGCGTAGTACGTGGCTTTAAAACGACAAAGTACAAAAGTAACCAGCTACTTTTGATGCTGACTGTACTACAAGATAGAGGCTCTCTACCTACAGGCGGATGTTACTTTTTTTTTATTCGACTGTATGTCAAACGAGCAAGTGGGTCTCCTGATGGTAAGAGATCACCACCAAGGTACAAGGGGTACTTTAACAAAATACAACATGGAACGCTGTTATCGCAGTCAGTCTGAGGTCTGATAAAACAAAATCAAAATAGTGTGACGGTACCCAATACCCTTGCAATTAAGAAAGTAAATTGTAAATTGAAGCCGCTAATAGCTCTGCTAATAAACAAAACAGAAACGTAATTGATTCAGAAATAAAAATGAAGAAACAAAACAAGGAGAGAACGTGAGTTTTGCTGTTCCGGACAGATTAGGCGGGAGAGTAAGAATCTACGAAACAAATATCATCGCAAATACAACGCCCGCACTGTTTGCCATCCATTTTTATTATATTTGTCAAACTCGCCTCGCTCCGCTAGAAAACAAAATATTTGGAATAGAAATATCAGTGAAAAGCACGTTCTTTGAAACTGTACTCATTTGAAAACGTCAGGGGTTTAAGTGAAAAATCGATGAGATTGCCTGTTTTTTAGAGCACGACTTCCCCATTGATTCGGAAGATATCCACCAACGGCCATAAAATAAATCTGGTCATAAATAAAGGCGAGGACGCTAACAAGCGTCTCGGGTTCACCAAGTGATATTTCTTGGCTCGCTTCGCCATTTTTGTCATAACTCTATTATGTTCGCGAGTGTCGAAACGCGAGATCGTTCCGCTGATTTATTTATGGGCTTTCTTTATTCATTTACACCCACGTTCTTTGCTGCTGTGATGCAGTTTTGTGTCGAACAATAAGTGGAGCCAGTAATATTATTAACTAAATGTAATTATGAAAAAAATAAAACTTATCTACTACACTTAGTATTAAAACACAAAACTTGGCTGGTTGATCGTGATCAAGTTCTTTTAGCCAAGGGGTTAGAGAACCTGATTACGAAGCTTGAGGTTCCGATCCTGAGTTCGATCCCTGGCCGGGGCAGATAAATATTTGTATGAATAATATTTACGAATGTTTGCTCTCGGGTCTATGGATGTTTAATATGTATTTAAGTATGTATTTATCTATATAAGCACCTATGTTTATTCGTGGCCTAATATCCATAATAACAAGCTTTGCTTAGTTTGTTACTAGCTCAATAATGTCCCATGATACTTTTTTATTTATTTAATAGATGCCCTTATCAAAAAATGTAATACTCGTATCTATCACTATGACTTTTTCTGTTAAAAGGTTCCATAGCAAGTCACGATTCAGTTAAGTCGAGAGTATTTCGCTGTGACTGAGCCTGACCCGTGAAGTATTAAAATTGTGCGTAGCGAAGGATTATCTTAATCTGAGAACTGTGCCGTAAAGCATCTGGTTTATTGCATGTTTTATTCACCATCCCGGCGGTTTCGAGGCGATCGACGCGATTCCGCCGCCTTTATCTTTCTTGTTAAGTAAACTGCAATTAGGTCAATCTATTTCAAGCTCAAGGTTCAGTAAATAATAAACACTAACTGATGTACCCAATGATATGTTTAAATAAGACAGAACTCAAACCTTTTTACAAGCTTTTATTCAGTTTCACCTGTCCCGTTGTATGTCTGTCTTTCTGTCTATGAACTAAAAGAATTTCCTTGCTCACCCGCGACCTGACGATAGCTAAGCTTATGCAAAATATGCGTGTTCATGCAGTTCCTCCACCTCCACACTGTAAGAACACACAGAAATCACACAAACCCATCTATCACCACCACCACACTACACTGACGCGTTTCGAACTCAACCAGAGCTCATCTTCAGAGTGACACAACCGTACACCGTCCTTTCAAAGTTAATTTTAAATGAAACATAGCTATGAACCACAGCATGGAAACTCACTTTCACGTGAAAAAACTGCATTAAAACGAGTCCATCAATTTGAGAGCTACGATGCCACAGACATTGGCATCAAACTTATAATAATAATAAAAAAACAGGATTTACGAGAGTATAGTAAGAAATCCTTGTCAATATCATCAAATCTTGTTAAGTAGATGTGGGACACCCGAGTCCTGAACAACATAGCTAACTCTATATCCGGCTCATTACGGCTGCGTAAGTTATGGAAGCTAGTTAACAAGGCCAGATCCGCGGCAGATATACAGTTATAGCGCTACCGAACACTTGAGTGAACCACGTGACCATTAATACACAATGTATACATACACAGTGCTTATCAAAGTCACTGTGAAGGATACTGTTTCTACATGCGTGTAAAGTAAGTCTATGAGTTAAGGAGACGTTTTTTAAATGAGCATAATTTTTTTGCATAAAATTGAAGCAAATAAAAGTAAAATTGAATAACCGGGTGATGAGATACAATTCTCTCAATAAATATCAAAGATGATGGCTTTACTAATAAACTACAAATCTTGCTACTGCGCCATATGACGAAGAACCTTATTCATCTGTTTAATCACGAGGACGTTGTTAAAAAATTCCAGCAAATGACATGCTTTTTGTACTTCCGAGGGTCTCAAACTAACTCTACACCAAATTGCATCTAAATCGGTTCAGATGTTTAAGCGTGAAGAGTTAATAGACAAACAGACAACGATACTTTCGCGTTTATAATAAGTAGTATATTGGATAAGTACAAGGATGAAAGTATGAATGCTAAAATAATTGCACTGTAGCTTTTGATTCTTACAATAATAGCTCTAAAAGGAAAAGCGGCATTACATTCATTTTTATTTGGGAATCGCGCTTCATCTAAATATCGGGTGCATTTGCGATCGCCGATCGCGGAGGGAGGTCGGGAAACAAATTTAACCGACAATTGTAAATCAATTAGAGAGGGTGGTCTTAGGGTGTAATAGCTACCCCCGCTGCGCAACAAACGGGGCCGGATTCGAAAAAATATAAATATTCCTTTACTTATTAAATGTTTATTTTATGCTATTTTATTGTGTATCTGTGTAAAACACATTCATTATATACAGCTTATAATTTTAAATGAAGACTGAATTTGTTTTATCGAAAGTTCTGATTAGGTACTGATTTATACGAAGTGTCTTTGAAGTTATTTTAACTTAAAACAATGGATGCTTGTGACCTATTGTTTAATTAATTAATGAAGACGCTGCGTTCCTCCCTGGGCTGTATAGGTATTCATAGTGGGGTCTGTTCAAGTGCATATTGTACGCAATACCTCCCTCGGCTCTTCACGTCGCGCCCAGGAGCTGTGTCTTGGGAAAGCCGACGAAAACTGCACGGCGTTTTATATGGTCGGGCTTGTACAGATGAACTTAGAAGCATGCTTGATACGATGAAGATGTTAGGTACACGGTACTTTATAAATTCAATTTATATCTAATACACGACGACTTTTTACATAAAATAATTTTAATTTATTAATTACTACGACGTCATATAAACCATGGATTACATGGATACCTTTGATATACTTAATAATAATCCCATTAAAAACATTATAATGTAAAAAGATGCAAGTCTCGCAACGCAGTTCTTATACTGCAAAGAAGTTTTGAGATGCAATAACATACCAAGTCGGTTACTTTAGTTAGTAGGTACTGGGCCACCAGGGTTATCCTTAGGACTCGATTCACAGACTGGGTTTGTGTGATTTGTGTGTGTGTGTGTGTGTGTGTGTACTTACAGTGTGGAGGTAATGGAACTGCATATCTGCAACTGCCTGATTCAATAAATTATTTATAAACTCTGTCATAAATCGTTACCTAATAACAATTAGTTAACTAACAACATATTGACCGCATCAATGTACATATAATTCTTTATGAATATTGGTACACTAATAATATACTTATCTGCTACCCACTTCTAAGTACCAAACAACTTTCACAGAGCTTCAAGTGCCCAGAACTGTAGGAAGCATACCGAGAGTGGCTTTATTAACGAAGTTAGGTGCGGTTAGCTAGAAGTTGGGCGATGTGGGCTGGCCCAGCCCAATCTCAGCCCTCTCTTGTCTAGTTGGCACAATATGACGTAAGAAGAAAACCTGTCTCTGATCTGTAATCTATTTTATAATATCTACGTATAAAGATATCAAAAAAGAAACCATCATTTATATTATACTGCTGTACTAATGGTATTTTCTATTTGTACTCCAATTGCGGCCGGATTACACGTACCTACCTAATTTAAAATAATAATTAAATTATAATTTAGTGCAAAAAATCTAAAACTTTTTGCAATATTCTTTGTATACTTAAGTGATGAATTTTTCGCTACTGTGAGTTTCAATTTTAGTTTGACTTGAGTAAAATTTTTGGCACGGTCCCATGACGTTAGTTTACAAAACTTTTTCAACCCCATTTATGAATACCAAAACCTAGCAACATAAGTACAGGTTACACACAAAGTTAAATAACTAAATGACTGTATCCATCAACGGGGCGGCACACACAAAACAGTAATTACGCGATTTGAGCTCGTCGCATAATCACAGGGTGTATGCATTAGGGGAGATAGAGCAGTTTTAAACTTTCATAACATTTAGTTGACATGTTTCGGCGACATAATGAATGCAAAGTTTTCGCTGTACGCCATAAGAATTTACTGTGAGGTTAGTAAAGTAGATGGATCTTCGAGCTTTTATTCCATATGATTTTCGTGGGCACATTTTTGTTGACATGGTAGAAGATGTTACTGTTTCCGTCCGTGTTATGTCTTGTAGAAGTTCAGGACGTCTAGAAAATAATCAAAAATGTCATCAAATACCCATTCTTAAAAAATGTTACCCCTAAAATGTGGCGGTTGAAACGCTCAAAATATGATCCAGCTACGGATGAGATAAATAAATATATTCTCTAGGATCGAAATAATGCAGGTCACTTACCGCCAATGGCTTAATTCTTGGCTACTTTTTTGTGTACTTTAAGTTGATATAATTTCTGGTTCTGTTTATCCCGGAAAACTGCATAGCGCCCGCGGACTAGCAATAAATGAGTTCATCACAGACGAAGTCGCAAGCAACTTTTTAAAACCTCGTAGTTTTTCATAACTGGTAATCCAAATACTAATAAATCATGTCGATCGAGTAATCACACGGAGTAATAATTAGCGTCATATCCCCCGACGCGACTGTTGACGGGCACCGTCGCGGCTAAACGCATTAGCGGGCCGAGGCTGGCACAATGAGCGGTGACAGGGGCCGGGGGCTGCTAGCTGCCGCTAAATATCACTGGTTGCACAACCCTGACTGTACAGTGGAGTAAACTTAATCACGTACCAGGCTGGAACTTCTTCTTCTCTTTTAAAATATGGCTTTTCTGTCCTAATTAATAGGACTATTTCGCCAGTGTCAAAGTGAACTCTCTTTGAGAGGGACGTTGTACGGTGGTTGTAGTTTTTGCAACTTGATAGTAAAATTCCAGAAACCACGTGGAGACAACTTGCGCATTAAAAAATGTCAGACACGAGAGCAATATAGAATTTTGTGATCACTGTTCACTATTAAGGTTAATTGCCGCATAAAACAGTATCAAAATTATACTTCAACTAGCCAAAGAAACAGAAATAGCAAAATTACATATTCTACATCCGCCATGTTCGAATGCTACAAATCGAATCCAGGCTGGAACTTGTTCATCATCAATTTCGCTATGATTTCTTTGGCAGATGTATGAGATGTCAACATGACATTAGTGGCACAAAGGTTCCACACTAATAAGTGATTCAGTTTCTTCGACTGCAGAGTCACCAGCACCAATATTTGACACAAAAAGGCGTAGATAAATATCTGATACGACTCTATTTTTAGAGCCGGTAGGATGTGCCAGATATTCTTGCCGGCTCCGCTGTAGCAGATATTAATGCAGGTGTACAGGATATTTCTGAAGACGCAAACTTACGGAACTCAGTAAATGTGTTCAAGTCTACCGATGTATTACTTAAAGCATTCACATTTTAGGGTTGCGAAGTGCTTTAGAGAACCCTTGTAAGTATTGTGCGTCACCTCGTCTTATGGTAATGCTAATACGGTGACCGAGGACAGAGTCAACCCTATGGTCACTTGTGGACAGGCTAATGTAGGTACTCGTAGCAAAACCGTGTGGTGTGTAGAGTTTATAACGGTAAATAAAACACGAATTATTTTTTTATGTGTTATTACGTCATGATAGCATTAATACGGAAATGAGTTAAGAATCAGAAATGTCCCACTGCCGTTTTGCCATAGGGTTGGCACCCGACACGTCCTTTCCACTTGGCTATGCCTTTTATGTCGACGATTCATTACCGCACGATGGGGGGACGCGAACAGATAGTCACATTTATTACTTTTGTCAGCGGAAAAATGAATTTACGCATCGATGATTAGAAAGATATAGTATAGTTGGAATGTCGTTATAAAGCTCTGTTAGTGTTAAGAGTGATTATCGTATTGGTCATAAAATGGAAATGGCCCAAGCACTGTTTGAACAAAGACTCCCACCTGAGAACGATACAATAAACAATGACGTTTTTCTACGTATCTCCTCAAGCGATCCCGAAGAGAAACTCCGAGCATAGCCTTCGCCATAGCCCGTTGAGCAACTCTGAGCCTATTTATCTTTTGAATGTGTTTAACTAAATATCTATTCCTTTTTTTTTTTTTTTTTTTTTTTTATGGTATAGGGGGCAAACGAGCAGGCGGATCGCCTGATGGTAAGCGATTACCGTCGCCCATGGACACCTGCAACACCAGAAGAGTCACAAGTGCGTTGCCGGCCTTTAAGGTAGGAGTACGCTCTTTTCTTGAAAATCCTTTTTTTTATTCCTTTTTTTACGACTGTGATTTTAACAATATCGCATAAGCACGCTTGAAATAGGGCCCATGTCTGTCGCAGTCGGTGTCACAGCTATTAGTTTGCAAACAATGAGTTGCGACGTGCGATGGCACTGCTAATTCAATCACGAGCCCTGATGGCCCTCCACAGCTCGCTCAAGCCTATTTGCTACCGTTTTCGTTCGTGACGAGAGGGGCTGTCGTTTTTGGGTGCCGCTGTTACTTAGATGATATATTTACATACTTTTCCTTAAAATTTTACTTAAGAATTGCGTTAATAGGAATGATGATACCACCAATTCACGGGCGTATTTTTTATGGCCTGTGAAAACACAATCCTCCCATTGTTTTATGACGTCATTTTGATTACAAACAAGTGTCTTTTGATTGCGTTGTCTTAGAAGTTTGACTTTTTCATTGCTTCTGGTACCTATTAGCAATATGATTATTTGATAATAATTTAAGCTTGATACCTACAGAGAAAAAGAATCGTGACAGACGGACGGACTTACGAACAGACAAAAAAGTGATTCTATACAAAAAATCATGAAAATAATTTTCTACGAGTCTGAAGTCGGTGCCTCAGCACGAGCCAGCAGGAGTGGACCTATAATCGTCTACCTCACCTACAACTATACGAGTTACTTCGGGGTTTCAATCACCCTTGCTGGCTCGTGCTGAGGCACCGACTTCAGACTCGTAGAAAATTATTTTCATGATTTTTTGTAGTCGTTTCTATTTTTTGTTATAATTTTTTTTCATGCTTTTTAGTGTAAAAGATCTAAGATACAATAGTTTAATGTCAACTGTTCGTCACCTTTTACTAAAAATTGCTTTGTCCGATGCAAAGACGTTCATTATTGAGGAGTCCTGGTGCTTCATCACCCGTTCCATTTCACCATACCTATGAATTACAATAAGCTTAAATTGCTTAGCAACTGCGTTAAAATAATTGAAATTCAACCCGTGAAGTACTTGTTGTTGAGTAGTCGCTCCATTGATCAAATTTGATCTTCATCAACAGTTCCACTTCACCAAATGATGATTTTCAAGAGCAAATGCACGAGTTACTCCTAAATATATCGAAATTACCATAGGCGTTCCTACAATACTTGAAGAGTTCCCTCGATTTCCTTAGGATTCAATCATTAGGTCCTGATTTGATGCTTTTTAGATTCAAAATCAATTCAAATCGGTTTATAAATGACGGAGTTTTGAGGTAAAAACACAAAAAAAGTACAACCGAATTGATAACCACCCCTTTTTTTGAAGTCGGTTAAAAAGGCATTTGTTTTTGCTGTGCCAGGCACTGAACTCTTAAAATCAATTTAACATTTGGTAAGTAAGTAATTAATTTATCAGTGAATAACAAAGTTTCCCGTTTATTTTCACCGGTCGGTTATCATAATATTAATTCGCTCTCGAGGGAATAGACTTCTATAAATTTTACGTTGTTTATTTTTCCCATATGAAAAAATATAGACGCTGCACCTGATTTCCGCTTAAACACGTTAGAGCCTGCATGCTCGACTCTCGCGTTTTAATTTTATTTCCACCTGCGATCGCTGCGACGTTTAATTACCGATAAACTACTCTTTAATCTTGTTTGATACTCGAAATGCACTTAAAAACTCACAGCTCTTTAAGACGACTAATCACCGGCAGTCTATTTTATTGGAGTTGTTTTTATTGTTTCAGGAACAGCCAATATGAGAACTTTCACGTGGAACAGAAGGGCTATGATCAGATGTATGATGGCGAAGACCTGGAGACTCCACCATCACCCGATAGGCCTCCACCTCGACACATAGGTACAAGCACGGTACAAGCAAGAATTTAATTTGAAATTGTTCTTATTTGTGGCATTTATCGTGTGACCCATTATAAATTCCCTCAGAGTCGCCTGCAGAAATATACCTACTTTTATAACTATCTTTAAAAGTAGTTTCACACTAAGTACTTCAGATTCGGATTCGACCTGAATCCGTGGAGGTACAGTCCGAAGCAGTCGTGTATGGTAGTTTACGCACTAAATAGGTCCGATTTTCGTCATCCGATTTCAAAATAGTTCTACAACTACTCCGGACCGTAGTATTTCCACGGATTCAGATTGGATTTGGTAATTTTCAACGAGTTACTTTTCGATCACCTAAGCACCTCTGCGTAAGCTCGAGTAAAATCAAAATGTTGAGATGCAAAGAACTTCCTTTCAAAAATAATGTAATCATTTTATTATTAAAAGCAGCTCAAAAACCTGTTTCCTCAAAACATAATTCTCTATATATAATATTAAATATCCCCTCACTAACCCATTTGGAATGCTCACCCTCTATTGCTCCGTATAGATAAGTACATCCGCGCGGAGTTGCCATGCCTGAGCGCGCGCTACACGGTCGCGCTGCTGGCTTGCTTTGGCTTCAGCATCATGTTTGGCATGCGGTGCAACATGAGCATGGCTAAGCTCAAGATGACCGAGAAGCATAAGGTAAGTCGATAAGTTTAGTATGTCTGCGCAGAGTTACCATGTAGTATGCGAAGCCAGTGTTGGCTGCCAGTACTAGCGATAGCTTGTAACTGGCATCGTTTATAATTTTTGAAGACAAGCCAGCGCTGACCGCCAGCACTAGCGGGAATAGAACGCCGGCCTATTTTCAAGCCAGTGCCTAGTGCCCATATGCCTAGGAATGAAATTAATCTAGTTGGCCTCATCTTAATAACACGGGCTACCCCAGCGCTGGTCTTTCTGGGGACTATCGCCAGCATTGTTGACTTCGTCTTAACCTTGATTATTGGTTTGCTTTGACTAAGAAGTTACCATATACGAGTATGAGCGCGTGTTACACGATTACACGGTCACGCGACTTGCATGCTGTTGCTTGAGGTTTCCACCAATAATGGGCGTGGATTTGTTGCGAGGAATGTGTTGTTCATTAACCAATAAAAACACTTCATTTACACATCTTCGCACAGCACATCTCTGGTGGAAACAGTTGAGCGGCGCGAGGCGAGGTAAATTAAACGTTTCTTACTATTGTTTAATGAAAGACACATTCCTCGTAACACATCTTCGCACGCTGCTTTAAGGGATTTAGATTTTGACAAGTATTAAAAGCTGTTTCTTAATTTTTCATTAAAAAAACTTTATTCACAGACCGCTTCAGGATTTACAGAAGACACGCCTTTCAACTGGACCGTAGAAATAGAGTCCTCAATAGATTCTTCGTACTTCTTCGGGTATCTAATAACGCAAGTGCCGGGTGGTTTCCTGGCGTCCATGTACCCTGCCAATAGGATTTTTGGAGCGGCCATTTTCGCTTCTGCACTTTTCAATGTTGCCATCCCTGGAGCCATGTCTGTGGGGCCCACAGCGGTCGTGCTTTTGAAGGTCGCACAGGGATTTGTTGAGGTTTGTGGAAAATATTGATATCTAAAAATACGTGTCTGTTACTTAAAACATTTTCTAATGACAAGTGCAATGTTGACCATCGATTTTGATTCTATCTAGATTCTATTCTGTCACCATTAAGAAGGAAAAAGTACCTATGAAACAACTAAACGCAATAATAGGTTTTGGAAGCATTAGATGAACATTATTTACGTTTTTAAGTAAGTAAGAAACAATAACTCAAGTGAGTCTGAATTTTAAGTGACCTTGACAAACATAGGTAGAAAAAATATTGATAATAAACAAACGCTTGTAAAAAGGAGTCCAGGTGTGTCCGTGTCACTGTTCACTTTACAAGAATCCACATACTTAACACAGATACGATGGATCGGAAATAAATGTGTAACAAGTTAACCATCATACGTTAAAATTTGAACATTCGGCACTCAGGCGGATCGTGACAATGCATGATGAGGCCTATTACGAGAGCTTCAAATTTCGACGCCGGTCATGTCGAATGTACGACTCGTCACGTTTGGATTTAGCTCCCCTTCCTTTTGTACTGCAGGCAAACAACATTTTGCATATTGTCTTTTATAACTGTATTATTATCTAAAGAAAGTAGATAGAGTTATTCCAAGTGTTGGAAAAGCCGCTCACGCGTTCACTTAGAACGTTTGTGTGATAATATGTAGATGAACACTTAATATATATGATAAAAGCTTTACTACTGATTGTTTCGGACGCTACACTTTTCGGAGGTCCATTTCAGTGAACTAAGTAGTAGAAGTAGTTCTTCATAATATTTATACCATAAAATTTCTTTCATATTAACAAGTATGCCCAAATTCATTTCTAATTTTTTTATATAATTTTGAGCTTTGAATTATTAAATATTAACTTTTATTAACCAGCGTTTTCAACTGATCCTCATCGAACCATCGATCGTTTCCATTTTCAGCCGTCCTCAAGTACAGTCGACATCGATTCCCAGTATGTACTTAGAAAGCCTCTTTAGGATTACGGAGCCCTCGGTCGCCATGGTTACGTATTTGCTTCACTCGTGTATCCCGGTTTAGGCTCCTCAATAGCAACGTTATTTCTTTAAATCTAAGAATTGATAACTGTAGAAATACTGACAAAAGATTTCTTTTCTATGAGATTCTTTTATTAAGATTTCTTTTATTGATAGCATCTTTGCCAAAAGAGAAAGGATATCAACATATCTTTTTTAAAGTACCTATTATCAGTTATACTACATTTTGGTTTTCTGATGAGAACATAATGTAAAAAAGTTGTCTTATTAGGACTGTCGGTAATTGCCGTTTTTGCGACATTTGAAAATTATGTTGTGATTGTTTTCCTTGAGTACCTATGGATTTGTGATTTTGAAATGAATACTTAGTACATTACTGCAGAGGCCATGAATTTAAGGGATTGATGGACGAGTTCGGGGTAGACGGATAAAACGAGTCCAGAAATCACTGTTCTGGCCGAGGTTTGTATAGTGCTTTTCTCAAACAATCCATCCATCCCATCCATCCATGCATCGCATCGCAATATCGCAAATGCTTACAGAGTAGTGGTAACCACGGTTGGCTGTTTGTAATTTTTCCTTTGTCAATTTAATGTTAGTAAGCAAATTTAAAAGGTTAGAGCAGCGGACAATAATGGATTTTCATACATACTTCATGGCCTAGGCCAAGAAGTTATGTAGGGAGTCATAAATGAGAAACTTCATGTCTCCATTTCGTGACATTAACGCATACATTTCTGAGCATGTTTAAAAAAATAATTATACAGTTAAAGATTTCTTGGTTGGACGTGGTTTCTTGGACGGACAGTTGTCACCATTTTTCTATTGTTTGTATCTAAATATTTTTTTTTTACGTATAATTGGTATTTATTGATCTGAACACAATTAAAAGGGAGAAAAAAAAATTTTGCTTGTTTACTCTGAATGGAAGTGTTTTATGCCTAGATCCTACTGTTTGATTCTCCAAACGAGTCTCGTCCGCGGTTTCCCCGATGCACTCGGACTCGGGGGTCAACCATTACTGGACCCATTCTCTTTGATTCGCAGCTATCTTGACTTTGGCTTATGTCAACGTCAACATGCCTACTTGTCAGACATTTGACTCCGTATAATACCATCGAAAATGGGTGAAGTCGTAAAAAGCCATGCTGGCCACAAAAGTTGATGGTTACTTGTGTTTGTATAAAACAGTAACTAGCAATAACATAACTAGATATAGTAAACATGTCGGCGGCCGATCGTAAAATCCGCCAAATCACGAAATTCCTAGGCATATCATGAAATGGCGCCATTTCATGAATTGGCTAAGGGACATCCGCCATATCGGTAAAAACTCAACGTTTAACGATTTGCCTAGTGACGTTTAGGCAAATCATGAAATTCCTAGGCATATAATGAAACGCTGCCATTTCATGATTTGGCCAGTTTAGGCAGATCATGAAATTCCTAGGCATATAATGAAACGCCGCCATATCGGTTCTGGCCAATTCTGGCACTTCACCGGCCGCTACCGCAGCTGCTAGCTTCGCTCAGCTCGTGCGTTGTGGTCACAATTAATACTAACCACTCCTCGCTTCGCTCGTCGTACCTAAATTTTTCTTTTTTTCGTTGCTCTAATCGATCTGCCGTATTGTTTCTCAGGCACATCGTGATATGCCTGGCCAACTTTTAGGCATATCACATGAAAAGGCGCCAATTCATGATATGCCTAGCAATTTAGTGATCTGGCGGATTTTACGATCGGCCGCCAACATACATATAGAAGAAAACACCCAAAGTTAATTAACACGAGTTCCCTCTTCCCGTTGCCTGCGAGGCTCAGTCTTTGGGGAAAGAAACTGCCTGCTCCCCGGTCGCGATAGACGCCGCGGCACCGATTAGTTTGTTATAGACTTCTTTTGTTTTGTGTTGGACGACCACGACCTCCAAGATTTCAACCGCAAATGCTAAAGGTGCCTTTGTTTTATTCACAACAGGGTGTGACGTATCCTTCTTGCCACGGCATCTGGAGGATGTGGGCGCCGCCGATGGAGCGGTCGCGGCTGGCCACGCTGGCCTTCTGCGGGACGTACGCCGGTATCGTCATCGGCATGCCTCTCTCCGGTCTGCTGACCGACTACATAGGGTGGCAAGCTCCGTTCTACTTTTACGGAGTGTTTGGAATAATATGGTAAGTAAGCCTGAAGATTGGAGGTGGTCAGCGGCATGGTTTTGACCGTTTTCTATGACCATTCAGGCCCTATGCTAGCCAACGCGGTTTGCACGGAGCAGGTAGATGCCTATTAAAGTATAGTATGAGCAGCGCTAACTGCACGTGTCACGTGCGACGAAACTTACCTGAGGGCCTACTCCGAAGTTCGTATTGTACCGTCCCTCTCGCTCTCGTACCTATTAAATAGTTTAAGTGTCAGAGGGACCGAACGACACGAACTTCGATTTTCGAATTTCGTAGTAGCCCTGCTGTACATTCGCAGGCGTGCGTCCGCTCCGTGCACCCGCGCCAGCTAGCGTACCTAGGCCCTCAAGCATTAAGTAATCATTGTACATAATATGGCAATTAACCGTCTTCATGACCTATTAAGATACAACCTTTTACAGACGCCCACAACTTATGTTACTTGTAGCAGCATGCGCAGATTTATTTTCGCCTGTAAGTTTGTTATTTTGGCTTTTTAGACTAACATCAAAACAGAAATATTAACTGCCAGAACAACGCATAAGCCTTTGCGTTGTTATGGTTCACTAGCTTTTGCCCGCGGCTTCGCTCGCGTTAAATTTGGGGTAACATTAACATACATTTACTTTCTGCGATCCTTTTTTTTCGTGATTTGATTGATTTTTTGGAGGATTATATGGAAATTATAGATACAGTAAGACGTTGTTTTAGACAAATGGTGCACATTTTGGAATTCAAAAATCAACCTTCATACGTAATTAATCATTCATAATTCGTACCAACTCTGAAACCCTGTTTCGCTGAAACGTTAAAGACGTTAAAGTACTACGCGTTTCTTTTGCCGGCGTCTTCCTACACGATATAGGATATAGGATTGTATCTCGAGAAATTGTAAAGTCCCCGCGGGATATGAATTAATGTTATGATCTATTTTAATATTCTTAATTGTCGATGAAGACATATTGTAGTTTTCTATTATTGAAAGAATTTTGAAAATCTGCCCCGAAGTTGAATTCACTTATTTTTATTCTGCGGAAATTTTGCATTTAAAAAAAAAGAAGTCTGTCCATCATGAATATTGTAGCTTTCTATTGGTAATAGAATTATTTAAATCAGCTCAGTAGTTTCAGAGATTACCCCTAACAAACAAAGAAACAAACAAAGTTGAGATATTTTCCTATTCCATGGGATTTTCTAAAAATCTTTCCCTAGTGCACCTCTATTACTTTAGGTCCATTTATGCCAATTTCAAGTCTGTAGCCCCAGTAGTTTTGCTATGCGTTGTCTGTCAGTCAGCCTGTCATGGTACTGTCAGGTAGAGTTAGGTATAGAATTATAAATAAATCAACCCTGAAGTTGAATTCACTTTTTGCTATCCCGCGGGAATTTTACGTTTTCCCGGAGAAAAGTAGCATATGCCAATCAGGGATAATGTAGCTCCCAATTGGTAAAATATCTTTTTAAATCAACCCCAATGATGAATTTACTTAAGTATTTCGATCCTGCGGGAATTTTGCATTCTTCTGTAGAAAATCAGCCTATTTCAATCAAAGATACTGCAGATTATTATTAGTGAAAGAATTTTTAAAATCAGCTCCGAATTAATTGTCTTACTTACTTCTATGTACCTTTCCTGCGGGAATTTTGCATTTTCCCAAAGAAGAGTAATCTATACCAATCATCAATAGTGTAGCTTTATATTAGTGGAAGAATTTTTAAAATCAGCTCTGAAGTTGAATTCCGTTTTTTTATCCCATGGGAATTTTGGATTTTCCGAAAAAAAAGTGGACTATGTCAATCGAGGATAGTCATATTATATCATATGAAAGAATTTTTAAAAGCAGTGCCAAAGTTGAATTTACTTATTTCTATCCCGCGGGAATTTTTCATTTTCCCAGAAAAACGTATCCTATGTCAATCAGGAATACTGTAGCTTACTTTTGTTGAAAGAACTTCTGAAATCAGACCGAAGTTGAATTTACTTATTTCTATCCCGTGGGAATTTTGCATTTTCCCGAAAAAGAGTACCTAGTCTATACTAATGAGGAATAGTATAGCTTTCTATTGGTGAAAGAATTTTTAAAATCATCCCCGAAGTTGCATTCAGTTTTTTCTATCCCGTGGGAATTTAATAATTTCCCGAAGAAAAAAATAGCCTTTGTCATTTGGGTATAGTCATATTACATAATATGTAAGATTTTTTTAAATCAGCTCCGAAATTTAATTTATTTATTTCTATCCCGCGGGAATTTTGCATTATCCCGGATAAAAAGTAATCTATATCAATCAAGGATAGTGTAGCTTACTAACGGTGAAAGAATTTTTAATATCAGCTCAATAGTTTCAGAGATTCGATTACAAACAAAGAAGCGAAAAAAGTTTAGATATTTCCCTATCCCGTGGGAATTCGAAAAATCCTTTCTTAGTGCGCGTCTACAACTATTAAGAAACATATATTCCAAATTTCAAGTTTCTAGCCCCAGTGGTTTGGGCTGTGCGTTGATCTATAAGTCAGTCAGTCAGTCAGTCAGTCAGTCAGTCAGTTTCTTCTTTTATATATATAGATGTAGAATTGTGAATCAATGAATATTTTTCACAGTTCAAATTATATTTTTGAGTTAGTACAGTCGAGTTCATAAACTTGTGAGCAAAAATTGTATCAAAAATATCTGAACACGCTTCTACGCCGTTAATAATAGTCGTGTTCAGATATTTTTGATCAAAATTTTGCTCACAAGTTTGTACCCTACCGTAAATAAGTATAGCAAGATTACTGAAACTGATATGCTCATTCAATCTTCTGGTTCCATTGATAGTTGTTTACTCGTAAGTAAAGGTTTTGAAAATAAAAACTTTCTTTGAAACTAAATTGTACTTTATTTGTAATCATGTTTATGTTGTTATAAAGGTACGTAATGTGGCTTTGGTTGGTTTTCGAGCGACCGAGCAAGCACCCGCACATATCGGGCAAGGAGCTAACTTACATAGAGCAGTCGCTCGGTACCGCCACCCAAGCTGCTATGCCCAGCTTCTGGTGCACACCCTGGAAGGAGTTTGCCAGCTCCCCACCAGTAAGTATTTTATCATCATCATCCCAGCCTATATACATCCCACTGCAGGGCACAGGCCTCCCCTCAGAATGAGAGGGCTTGGGCAGTAGTTCCCACGCGGGCCCAGTGCGGATTGGGAACTTCAAACACACCATTGAATTGCTTTGCAGGTTTGTGCAGGTTTCCTCACGATGTTTTCCTTCACAGTAAAGCTCGTGGTAAATTTCAAATGTAATTTCGCACTTGAATTTCGAAAAAACTCAGAGGTGCGAGCCGGGGTTTGAACCCACGATCCTCTGCTTGAGAGGCAATAGGTCAAACCACTCGGCCACCACGGCTTACACATAGACATCATTTATTCAGTAAACAATACATGATTGTGTTTGAATCTCTTACAGCTAACAAATAAAATAAAATACATCAAATATATCCAACACGTCTTAGACTCTATCTATACATTTCATCAAATATTCTTTAATGTTTATAACAAACATTACACGATGACTTTTTTTTCATAATTACGCAACTAAATGTGACTAAAATAAAATTTACTACTTTTTTTAATACACATGTCATGATAGTTAAACATAAGTAAGACGGTATAAAGTTTTCAAGAATCATTGCATTGTTTCAGGTATACGCTATAATTGTAGCAAATTTCTGCAGAACGTGGAACTTCTGTTTGTTAGTCATTTTCCAATCTTCGTATTTTAATTCAAGATTCAACATGCAGATCACAGAGGTAAATAATAGTTATTTGTGTCACAAGAGAGCAAAATGGTGTATTTACGGCGAGGGCGTACATTGAATCCAGAATGTAGCGAAGGATTCTACAATAGAATCCTGAGCGTAGCGAGGGATTATAAAGTAGAATCTTGAGCGTAATGAGGGATTCAAGTGTTAACGCCCAAGATGAAAGTAATTTTGCTCCCGAGTCGCTCATACAACTTTTCACACCGAGCTTTAAGAAACTTGGAAAAAATAAATTCTATATATTATTAAAGAACAACCAGCATAGAAAATGGCGTGGCTTTCCATTATCAACTTCTAAAAATGGCATTTGCAATAAAACACTTAGAAAAGCCTTGAACAGAAAAGTTGTACTTGGCTCCCTCTCGTCAGGGAGGAAAAGTTACTTTTCTGAAGGAGAGGTGTGAAAAAGCTATTGTAGTCCATTCATAATTACCACAGTACTCAAAACTTAATTTCGCAAAAATATTTTTATTACATATGATACTTCACTCTACTTGTGACCACGGGCGCTGTAGTACAGTCACCAGCACCAATAACTGACACAACAAAGAGTGCATAAATATCTGATACGACTCTATTTCTAGGACCGGTACGACGTGTCAGATATTTTTGCACGCTCCACTGTGGCCCATTTAATGCAGGTGGCTGTACCACTCGAACGTCAATGTAGATAGGTAGGTACAGTCACCAGCATTAATATCTGCCACAGCGGAGCGTGCAAAAATATCTGACACGTCCTTCTGGCCCTAGAAATAAAGTCGTATCAGATATTTATGCACGCTTGCTGTGTCAGATATTGGTGTTGGTGACTGTACATAGCTATCATTTTCTACTGAAGTAATTATGAATGAAAATCCCGATGGCATTGTATTGCGTAATGCGTTCTTTACCTAGTTTTTTATTAATATCTCAATTCGTTTCTTCTAGTCTGGATTTGTCGGCGCCATTCCACATTTGATAATGACGTCCTTAGTACCCATTGGTGGTATGCTGGCAGATTACTTGCGGAAGAATGGAATCATGACCACCACCAATGTGCGGAAGCTGTTCAACTGCGGAGGATTCGGGCTCGAGGCGTTCTTCTTTGTGCTCGTTGCTTATGCTAATAATAAGGTACAATTATCTCGATGACTTTAGTAGTACATTATTGCCCAGGCCGAAGTACTTAGGCAAATGCTAGATGAGTATTGATTTAAGCGGACGAGCTTGCGGGTTAGCATTTGGAATTACACTATCTTTTATTTAACATGCAATAGGTATTACGTATGTATGCATAGATACGGGTCAAATTTTGTATACGTAAGTTTAATTTGATCCTCCAGTGGCCGAATTGACTTATGTAATTGTGATGACAATACAATAATCTGGTAACGACATCCTGGTGGTCTTACCAATCGTCTCCGCAGGACGGAATAACTTAACGGTTTATGCCATCAACTTGAATTTTGGTAAGGAAATGTAGTTTGGATGACAATGTAAGTAAAGTCAGCAAAAAAGCTTGTATTGAAAATGTCATTCTTAACAAAAACTTATTATTCAATTTAGGCTACGAGAAGCAATGAACTGAAATAATTACTTCGCTCAGAGCATTTATGAAAAAACCTTCGTAGAAAACTCTTCTATAATCCTTGCTTTATGACGACCGGATGGTCAAGTGGTTAGAGAACCTGACTACGAAGCTTGAGGCCCCGGGTTCCATTCCCGGCCGGAACAGATATTTGTATGAATGTTTGCTGTCAGGTCGTGGATAAGTATGTTTATCCGTTGCCTAGTATCCATAGTACAAGCTTTGCTTAGTTTGGGACAAGATCAATTGGTGTCAAGTGTCCCATGATATTTATTTATTTATAATATTTATTATCTTCTCAGTACGTGGCGACCATAGAGCTGACGCTGGGCGTGGCATGCAGCGGCTTCGCCATATCTGGCTACAACGTGAACCACTTGGACATCGCGCCGCGGTACGCCTCCATCCTCATGGGGTTATCTAACGGCATCGGCACTATTGCTGGCTTCGTCGTGCCCATCGTCATCAACTACATGACACAGGAGAAGGTCAGTGCTAAAACTATCATGATCCTGAAGACACCACCGTAACTAGCATTTTCCATAAGGTATAATTTTCACTGTCAGTACAGTACAATGTCAGTACTGTTAGTGCAGTGAAAATTATATCGTAAAGTGCTAGTTACGCGGTATTGCAGGATCACAGAATCACTGCTGATCGAAAACCTGTTCCCTCTTAGAATAGCACAATGAACGATAGCTTGCCTCCTTTATCCACCGGTAAAGTATGTGAGCATATTAATGAATGTTTGTTAACCTTTTACGCACAATGTATTGAATAAAACTAAGTTTATAATCTGGATTAATACGAAATAACATGATATTTTTTACGGAAATCAGCTGCAATATATGTATGTACATATGTCAACAAAACGAACTCTTCAAATTCAAACCATTTTTACTTACAATAAGTTAAGTATGCCGCAATGGGCTCTTTTACATGATTTTTTTTAAACTACCAGCGTTTTCTGAAAGACCATCATTGCCAAGAAGAATGCGCCGCAAGAAACTTGGAAGAAAGTCATGTATAAAATTAAAGAAAAATTACATGAAAAAAAATATAATACAGGAATGTATGGGGTCTCAAGTCGATGTCACGAGCAACAGCTAGTTAGGATTTGTAATCTTATACAAGTGAAATTTCCTTCCTGAAATTAAATGAAGACCACGACGTAATTTGGAATTCCCATTATATGCATATGGACAAAAAAATGGTTATAGTTACTTCAAAAATAACTTTAAAAGAATTATGTAAAACAAGGGCTAGCTGGTTGGCATGGTAATGGAATTTATTGTTTTCCCGCTCAAATTTTTTAGACTTCCCACTTTGAATCCTATTGAACGTTACAAGTGACACTCCCCACCGTATCGCTCCTCAGCGATAGCAGGCGCAACAAAAAGCACATTCGGCCGTGGCTAATTTTAAAAAGGAAATCGAGCTCCGACCGAGTTGCGCCCGGAATATGAAATGAATCGCTTTGTGGGTGCGCGCCGGTGCGTCGCACCGGAGTGCGAAACAGTATTTATGAGTTAGCACTTTATTACGGCTCTACCCTACAACGGCATTGCGCGCCGATGATTTTGTACTGTGCATTAAGTTTAGATAAACATGACATTTTACAGTTTACACCAGACTGTGCATTGATTTGTCTGCGAGGAGTTAGATTATATTGATAAGAAAGACTAAAATAAAAAAATAATCAGCAGTAAGATAAATGTGTAAATATACTTCAAAATTAAAATTAGACACAGTCAAGCTTGAAAAAAAAAGAGTTTGTATAGAGTCCCTGTCAAGCTTTTATTTAATATCCTCGATTTTCCAATAACTTAAAATGCTTTCCACAAAAAAAAAAGAATATTTTTTTTCACATGAGCTAAGTAAAAGTATGTAAATTAGCTGAGTGTGTGATTACAAATATTTAATATTGTAATTATGCACTAACTTATTTCGCGGGCGACCAATTTGATATCATCTATTTTATTTTAAGCATGGACTTCCCCAAAGTATTTCTCGACACTATTTAAAGGGGTTAGATCACTCTGGCGTTTTTAAATCAAACTCGTATCTTACCTAAAGACCTAAATAAAATCTTTACTAGAAAATTACTGAGAATGTACCTACCAAGTAAATAAGTATTTCAAAGTTAGCGGCAATACGAGTATAAAAATGGTGAACAGAAAAATGCCTAAAATATCATTGAATCAGCCAGAACGACATTTAATTAGAGCTGTATTTGAACCTAACCAAAACAGGTACGTTTTGCAAACTAAAACGATTCGATCTTTAACTAAAACCCATAGAACTATACTACACCAGTGCGGGGATTACTCATTGAATTATTCATTCAACACTTTCTTGCTCAAACAGGATAAACTCGAGAAAGCAATTACGGAGTGGCGTGAGGTGTTCTTAATGGGTGCAACGGTCCACTTCATCGGCATCACCATATACGGCATCTTCGCGTCCGGGGAGCTCCAACCCTGGGCTGAGCCTACGGGCCCCTACGAGTCGCCAATCAAGCCCAAGGATCATGAGACAACCTTCGTAAGTCACTTTTGTAGTTTTAATGAGTACAGTTTTGGAGCAATTTCCTCGTACTTTTGTAATAAACTGCAATCTTTTACCTTGTTCTATTCGAGTATAGTCTGTTCGCCGAAGTTGATAAAAAATATAAAAATTAAGGGTTCTTTACTCAATTCAAAGCTGGCTGGCTGACATAGTCACATTAGGTGTACTAAAGCTTCGTAAAAATAAAAAATAAAAAAGGTGGTCCGCTAGTTATTTTTGCCGAGAAAAACAATATTAACTCTATAAAACAGAAAACAGCACGTGAACATCCAAACGATACACACGAACTTATTCTAGAGTTAAATAGCAATTAGCAATATGGCTGTCACGTCCGCACGCTCGCCCAGACACGTTTGACAAGAACTGAATGCCTAGTACCACAAAACTCTGTTCGCGTGGTGACAAGAGACGCCAGTAATACAGTTTGCGATAATTAAGCGACATGTATGCGCTATTCCGAGAGCCAGCGGAGCAAGATAAAAGGTTGTAATTATATTGATTTGGATCTTCACAACTGACCTTGTACAATGTAATTTTGTACATACTAAGTTAATATTACAAATGCGCAAGTTCATGCGAAGCCAAGGGTAAAGGCTAGTGTTAAATACGTTCGGTTGTTGCAACATAACCGAAGGGTAATGGCAAAATAATCATTTTTTCAAAAACAAGCCCCGTATGAATCAGTTGAACGTATGAAAGCTAGTAGCAGTGAAAACGAGACACCCATCTTAACAGCCGTCGTTACCTCTTTTATAGACTATTTCCTAATAAAACAATACATTGATAAATACTCGGTGTATCTAGATGGACGGCCCATCAGCCCCTCTGAGGAGCGAAGACGCCCCCCCTGCATATGGTTCGTTGGGACCCCCGCGCCCTCCGGCGCCCTCGGCGCCCCCGGCGTCCACGGCTCACGTGCCCAACAACCCCTTCGTCTCCGGTGCTTTCTACCAGGCTGAACCGGTACAACCCCCGGCACATCAGTACCCCGAACTCACTGATGATGGCACTTACTAAATATCCTAACACAACGTAGAAGATCGTCTACGTAAAGCCGAGAACACAAAAGACCTGCCTTTAGCTTGTTTATTTTCGTGCAAGTAGCTGTGTGTTATATAAGCTCATATTTGTATGAAATATGACGTACGTGCAACAGCTACTTGTGAAAAAATTAACAGCATACAGGCATGTGTATCTTAACTTAACTAACAGAGTAGGTAGTCTGTCTATATTCATCCAGAATCAAATTAAATCGAAACAAGTATTTGTAAGATATGCAGAATACATACTAAGTAGATAAATATGTGGAAGTCATTTATTAGGAAAAAATTAAGACATTTTAAGAATTTCGGACTACCTATTTTTCAACTGTCAATATATGTGTTTTAATACGCTTAAACTTTATTCCAACAAGAACAACAAGAACTTAACAAGATTAACTGTAACCGACATAATTTTAACGCAGACGATCTACACTACGATTACTTTAAATAATCTATGCGTACTACTACAGACGTCTACACTATGTGTCACAATAGTGATGACAAATCAAGGAAAAAATCACAAAAGTGTACTAAGGTGTAACGTCATACAGAACTATGACTCTGGCAATACTTAAATATTTTTTGTTTGAAAATTTACGAATCTGTATTTTGAAATTCTTTGATTAATTATTATTTTATGAATCTATAGCCTATTGTAAATTGCTAGGCACGGATTGATATCACGACATAAGTACGAGTATATTCGACATCTACTTAATATCTTGGCTAGTAGTACGCATGTTGAGTCTTTGTGTGCCACGTGGTACAGTCGAGGAAACTAAATCACGTACCAGGGTGGAACCTTTTCTTAACCAAATTAGCTACGATTTCTTTGGCAGAGGTATGGGATGTCAACATGACATTAGTACCAAAAAGGTTCCAGCCTAGTAAGTAATTCAGTTTCCTTGACTGTACGTAGTGCGGTAATACTTATATAAAGTTTTGTTCAAGTGAGAAAATCTTGTTAGACTGAAATATAGTAATTTAATTTTAACAAAAACTTGCGACTCTTACGTTTTTACACACAGACCGAAGCGGTAGTTCTAGTTACGATTTTGAGCTCATTAGTATTTCTAGAGCCTGCTCTTCACTCACATACTGATTGAATAACCGACATTCCAGTGTGAAACCGGCATAATATAGATAGGTGAAATTACATGTGCTATTTTCTTGCCATGGTTATGGTTAGCTTATTCTATATCATATCGTATCAATAGATATGTCCCTGAACGAAATTCCTATTGTCTAAACTTTGTTATTTTCTGACACATTTTGTGTTGCTTACACCTTGTCGACATATGCATATTTTCGAAAATAATTTAGAGATTATTACACGCCTTGACATATCATAATCATGAAGTAATAAATAAAATTACGCTAGGATTGACTTCCGATGTATTCACATTTTTTTTTTATCCCATAGATACAACGTGTGACTTCCTAATGAACGTAAATTAGTATTTCTAGTTTAAAAAAAAACCTTTTTTCATACTTTGTCAGCTAACAACACTGACACTATCATTAGATGCCTCTTTGAAACGTCAAATAAATACTTGCATTCCATTGCTGCTTGAAAAAAAAGTCTAAGGTACCTAATTGTTATATTTTTTCGATAAAACGGTTCGCAATAGTTAAAGTTATCGTTAATTAAAATTCTTATGGATTTAGTTCTTAAGGATGTCACACGTTGTATACATCGCTCTTCTTGTTGCCTAATTGTTGTAAAATGTTTATATCTCTACAAATTAAGTATGTAATTAAATTGTTCAAATTTAGAATTACCTGTACCTATTTGAAATATTTAATATTGAAAACGTAGATATATATGTACTTTAAACTGTTAATGACAAAGGGAAGTAATGCAATCATTGTTTAAATAAATAATATACTTTGCAATGTCTGTGAATTTTTTGTTACTAAATATTGTTTATATGATTTGTTGTTATTATTACTTGTAATATACATTAAGACGATCATTAGAAATTATAGGATCGATTATAAATATTTTAGGATTGGTGTTGTTATGAATCTTGCTGACTACGAAATCTAGAAACAAAGTAGCTTAAAATCTATAATTTTCATGTAAATACGTGCCAGAGTATTTAAAAATATTTATTTTAATCAAATAACCAACAAATAGGCATGTTTCCCCGTCTCCTCATATAATATTAGTAGGTACTATTAGGTTTAGTAGTTCTGCACTAATTAGAAAAATAGTAACAATAATTGTAAGTAAAACAGTTAAAAATAGGAAATAATTGAGCTAATTGACACTGGTTATCGGAATATTTATAAAAAACTAATATTTAGTTTCTCATGTTTATTTGATAATTTCTTTGTACTTGAAATCAGCGTGTCTACAATTTATCACATAATGCTTTAAACTTAAGCGATCTTTACTAATAATTTTTAACACCCACGGGACTTTCTATTTCTAAAATTACCTTACTACCTATTTCAGTCATGCATGCAGTGGGCATGAGTAGACTATTTACTTGTACAAGTCTACTTGTGATTATAGCCGCTATTGTAATGTTTCATCGAGGTAATTATTGACACACAAACGGCTAGATTAAGTCCCAAGTGTTTTATGGATTTGCATTTTAGTTTTAAAGTAAGCAGTTAATGAATAATGTGTATATAAAGTAAAATTTCGTTGAATTTTTGTTTATTTCCTTTAATTATGATATCCATTCAGTTATGAAAGAACAAACCACATAGTAAATAATGTGATAGTAGTTAGTTTAAAAAAGTGTATAGTATTCGTAATTATATCGTAAATGTAACAATATCTAATAATAATTTCTAATAAAAATATAGTGTAAATAGCTATTTGAGTTACGCACACGTTTCCAGTTTAATTCAAATTAATTGTTTACTAAATTATTTTTTAAAAATAAAGAATACTATAAGAAATATAGAATTCTGTTAGGTGTTTTGCAAAAAGAAGAAGAATATTAGTAACGTAGTATTTAATTAGTCGTAATTATGCACTTTTGTAAATAAAGCACCTTAGTATAGCTCCAAAAGAGTCACATCACAGTTAAAAAAATAGTTTACCTATTTTCAAGACGTAGATTCTAGTTCACAGTCATTATGCAACGCATCTCTACATATTTATAAATTAAAATAATTCTGCATCCCATTGGAAGAATGATTGTAGATATTATGTTGATTTATTCAGATTTTGTAGTTTCTGGGTTTAAAAGCACGGCATTGTTCTTAATCTAAAATCACACCGTAGTTCAAGAATTTTCAGCGTTTTACCACAAAAAGTTAGACAATCATCGAATGTATCGTTAGCAAATAGTTCATAGAAAACTGACTGACTGAGTTTCGTTTAAGACATATTTTATTATTTGTGGTAAGACTATCGATATTATATTCCTTTCATCTGCTTCGTCTATAAATGACCCAGCAACTTGCTTGCCTCAACTTTAATAAAATGGATCTAACTTGACACAGCACACAAAATATGCACCACGTCTCATTTTTACTTCTGAGCACAATGCATGAACTTGCACCTTAACTAGATATGCACTTAGCAGCTGGAGTTATAGCGGCGTATGCTAGAAAATAGTAGGCATTAACTCTAAATCAATAGTGTGAAATTGCCTAAGCACCAAGCGAGTCTTCTGTGTTACGAACTGTCGATTTTAGTACCTTAAATTTCATGACAATATTGAAGCTTTAGCACCTACCTAACATCAACAGGGTATGAGTCTTACAACGACGACTATGGAACAGCAGGTTTGTGACAATAATAACGACTGAAGTTTGATGTAAGAGACTAGACTAAGATCACTTGTTAAAAATGCACATTTACAGGTATCCATAAAAATTTGAGCGTAAAACTGAAAGAATATGCCGTTATTTAAACCCAGGAGGTTTCTAAATTAAGTGACGTGGCGATTTATTCTAACAAAGATCCACGTCACTGATAAATATTTTGTTAACATGTATTATAATATAACGGACAATAAAATTTGCTGCAGACTTTCACCGAAAATCACAATAGAACTAAAGATTTCATTTAAAGCGACTAAAGGGTTTTATCGTATTTGATATGCTGTTACGGAATTACTAAATTATGTAAACTTTTGCAAATGATATTAATGTTTTCTGAATGTAATAATAAGGACACATATTAAGATAATTGTTAATTCTAGGTAAGAAAATGTAATAAATAGGTATAAAAATAGTTGGTGCGTTGGACATGGGTGAGAATTATCATGGGTGGGCAATTTAATAATTATATTTTCCGTTCAAATTGTCACCTAATTACGAAATTATAAAAGGATCTATTAGAATGGCTACATTTGAATGGATATAATAGGAATGAATTATATTGGATAGTTCCATTTGACAACTTCACCTTTGCACTACATCTTACAGCGATTAAAATATGCTTTATCAGAACATATTTTTTCTGTTAGCAATAAAAAAGTTCATGAAATCGAAATCTTACTAAAATTTGCCTCATATATATTTGTTTCACCTCGATGTCATTAGATTCATGTCTTAAATTGTAATATAGAGCAAGTCGTTGTTTTAAAAAATCTCTACACCGTCAATTTCTGTGTTGTAAAATATTTTGACTAACTTTTAAAGTATTTACTTGAATGTGTAGTGTTTTGTATCATGACATAGAAATTTAATAATTTTAGCAATAAAACAATTGTTTAAATCAAATTGACGTTTGTAGCTAAAATAAAACAGGTACATACATGTCTAAGCTATTCAAGACAGCATAACATTAAATAACTTGATCGAAGATCAAGTGTTTTGCTAGATATCATACATTTTAAAAGGGCAGTATTAAGAATGTGAATTAGAAAAATACAAGAATTGAACTTACTATATTTATAACATGTTTACTGACAAAAAATATCAGAAATATCATTATAAATGACATCCTCATAGTTGTAAATATATAACGTAGGGAAAGTTAAATTTTTACAAGATTTTATCTTTTCGTTTTTTTTTCAAAATTTAGAACGACGGATTTAAGCTTGAAAAAGTAACTGTAATCTAAATCTAAGCCGGGAAATGTGCAAATTATGATATATTTTAATTGTATGTAACATTATAATACGTAACTTGTTTTACTTAAATTAAAAACCGGAAACAAAATATATACGTTACGTGGACTGACGTTTACAAATAGGAAGCGCTTGATGAGCGCTTTATTTAGTGGTCTGTACCTAGGTCATATTCGAGCGTTTCAACCGCCTCATTTCACTAGTCACATTTTTATGAGTGGGCTGTAGAATTTAATTACATTTTCAAGTATTTTTAGACGTGAACTAAAATAATTTCCTTGCTCACCCGCGAACTTACGATAGCTAAGCTTATGCAAAATATGCGGGTGAGCAAGGAAATTATTTTAATTCATTGTTCATATGGACCTCCGCAAAGTAACGCCTGATTCAATAAATTTTTAGACGTTCCATACTCCTACTACTAGATAATCTGGAAACTGTAACATGTCTTCTACCATGTCAACAAAAATGTGCCCACGAAAATCATGTGGAATAAACGACCCACCTGTTATTAAAAATGATAATTTTCACGATGTCCAAAATTTATGGCTGAAAGGGTATCGATCACCCAGGCACTCGTTGACGTGCACTGTTAAGCTAAGGTTAGCTAAGTTAGCATAAGAGCATTAAGTAGTTAGTGATGCGATCGTATGAGACAAAATGTATTGATATTTAAACCATGCGACACAAGGAAAACCTGGAAGTTACAGTCCAATTATAACATCCACAGTACTGGTATAAGAAAGATAATGATACACGGGAAAAAGGCAGCCCAATTGCAAGTTTCAGATATTTCTAAAGTAAGGCCAAGCTTTCTAATCTAAAAAACTATACGAGGAAGCTATACCAAGGGTGGTCAGCTTAATTAAACCCAAGATCTATTATTTACTGACTGACAAGATTCTGTGCAATCTTCTAATCACATGAACAGTATTTTTCATGTAAATGTTTCTGCACAAATACAACTTTAGTCCTGCGTTCGATCGACTAGACCAGTACCTGCGATCGACAACCAACGTAAATCATCTAATTGGCCACCTGAGTCTTGTAAGTATGGAATGCGCTACACAAAACGGCCAAAATTTTGTGATTAATATTCAATCATTTTGTCTTCCATAATCGCAACAAAATACTTCTAAGAATCAATAAAGTACCTAAATCATTTATCGAAACATTTATGTATCTCTTAAAAGGTAACATTTGCAACTTCATCTCCTGTTAGTATTCTTGGTCATGTTCGCTGTTTGCCTTGGATAATTTTCAAATTCCATCATTGAATAATTTAAGGGCGACCACGTACTTAACTGTAAAGTACAGTAAATTTTAAGTTACCTTCTAATAAAGCTATAACAACATATGTAATTTTTTAAGCGTTCTTGTTCAACACCTGTTTTCATTACATGCACATAATACAAACCGCGCTATAATAAATTAAGTATACGACAATAATTATACTTTTAAAAGGGGTGATCTCACTCTATAAGGCTGTGTTGACAATAAAGCTCCCTTGGGGAGTGACAACTAGCTTGTATAATTAATATTAAGCATAATAATTTAAGAATAATAATAATAATATGATGCTTAGTTTAAATAAGAAATAATTTTCGTGTAATTTGACTTGAGGGAGTGACAATAATATTTTGAAATGTGTATTAAAACTGCGATATTTTGATGTACAACGTATATATCATATAGGTATTTTTTATGCTTCTTCTTTGCGCGTAGTTAAAGTTTTGCACTTGTTATTTCACATTGACATTAAATATTATCAGTTTTGTCAGTAGGTAGATACTCCAATAGATATTGTTTTTAATATTAAATCGGTTGTTTTCATTTTTCGTAATATTTAGTTTGTATTTAGTAATTTGCGTCAGTAATAATAAATAATAAGGCGAAAGGGATGTACAAATTTAATGTGTACACTGGTAGGTACTTCTTATTTATTTAAAGTAAATATTAATAAGTAAGAATAATACTTTTGTAACTATGTAAATAATTTAATTAGAACACTAAACCTATAACTTTGACTGCTTCCATGTAGAACAAAGAAATGTTTAAAATGCTTTGCTCTCAAAACTTCTAAAATTAATGTTCACATCAAATAATGTCACAATATTTTTGGTTTAGATAATTTTGTAATGGGAAATAAAATTGTTATAAAAATAATATTAATTGCGAAATAGTACACAGAATTTTCAGAGTCCGTTCATTGACTTTAGGTAGTTGATTTCTACATAGTTGCAGTCAAAATCAAAATGAACTAAAATTAAAATAAACTTTGACGTAAGTATTAATTGCACGAAGGCACTGATTTGTCAATTACTGATTAGACTCATGATTAAGGATTTGATTTCAAAGTCCTGATGTTGACAACCGCTGTAAATAATTTGTGTCGCTTTCGTCTCAATTTATTTGGTATAATGTTTTTAAGGCGCGGTCTTAACAAAGTTAAATATTTCTGTCCCATGTTATTTTAATATACCTTCTATCAAGATGTTTTGTTAAGAGTAAAAGTACGTAATTCTTTCAAAAACTTAATAATGAATTGTATACGACGTGTCAGACAGCGCAAGTAACCTATTCTTGAGGCGTGAAATGGAAGCAAAAAATGTATTGTATAGGTTCATAGTAGTACCTACCATAAATTCATAAATCCATATGAATATCAGATGGTAAAATGAAAATGTGTTTTTTTTTGTATTGTAAGCGGTTCAGACATAACATACTTACAAATTGATAATCAAGTATATAATATAGTGCTTAAAACACTTGAAGAAATATTTGATTTTGTTCTGGATGACCTGTCATCGGATCATTGGTCATTTAATTGGACCTTTTCTATATCCACGTCTTTGGTTAAATATCACATTGAATTACATGTTAATAAAATATTGTTAATTAGATAAGCAATTGGTCAGCACTTAGTTTCAATCTGGCCTACAAATAATAAGCGTAGTTAGCTATTTAAATTGTACACATTATTTAAGTTGTTGTGTTGTAAATAGTTGTTTTAAGCGTTATTTTTATCTTCTTCAAGTAGGTAGATCGCAAGAATTCATTTTAAAATAAATTTTGGATTCCTTGTAGGCAGTCAATATATTTATAATAAAGTGACATTTGTAAAATAAATGTGTTATTCTTACCATGTACAGTGGTTGGCAAGCATAGAAAATATTGATGCTAATATTAGGGCACCAGTTATTATTCACTGAAATGTAAACTGTAAATATTTGATTTTTAGCTTAGTAAGTATGACACTCATGTAATTTTTGAAAATTATTTTTATTTTTTGATTTGATTTTTGCTTATTTTTTCCGGCATGGAGAAAGTTAAAATAAGGTAGATACATATATGTATTAAGACGGGGAAATATGATTTTTGTATGGTTATTTCGTTTGTGTTATGGACTAGATGGAAGGATACGGGTACAGAAAGTTGCTGTAAATATTTGGGATCATAAACTTCTTTTGAACACTATTTGAAATTATTAACGTATATTTGTAAATAAAACGTCACCATCAACTTAATATAATTAAGCACTTACAAACGATCACATTAAATTAATTTATTTATATGTTGAAAATAAGAAAATGTGACTTTTTTGTCAATGTGCAATATTTTAACGACTTGAACGCAATTTTTTTTGTTACAGTGATGATTGATTCAGAGATAAAACTCTGTTTAAGTACCTAAGTATTCAAAGTTAATATGACTGTAGACTCTTAACTGAAGATTATGTTCAAGTTCTTCTCGGACTTTATGGCCCTAAATTTTTTGTGTATAGTGGCCTCCTTTTATAAATTACGTACAGACTTTAAAAAAAGTTACATTGTTTATAAAAAATAATCTTCATAAATACTTATAATTTTTCGAATGTTTATAACTTTAAAAATGGATTCGATTTGTAGCATTCGAAGATGGCGGATGTAGACAATATCTAATTTTGCTAGTTCTGTTTCTTTGGCTAGTTGAAGTATAATTTTGATAGTGTTTTATGCGGCGATTAACCTTAACAGTGATCCCAAAATTCTATATTGCTCTCGTGTCTAACATTTTTGTCTCGTGTCTAACGTGGTTTCTGGAATTTTACTATCAAGTTGCAAAAACTACAATCACCGTACAACGTGCCTCTCAAAGAGAGTTTACCTCGATACTGGCGAAATTGTCCTATTAATTAGGACAGAAAAGCCATATTTTAAAAGAGAAGAAGAAGAAATTTAATAATGTATCTACTATAGATGGATTTAAGCACATAAAAACATACAAATACATATTTCCATTATAAACCAACATATATACCAACTCACTAGTCATATTTGTGTGCTGAGAAAATCGATAAATCGTTTTTTAATTACTTTTTCACTTGAATGTTGCTATTAGACCGATATAGTAATATTAGATTCATTAGAATTATTATGTGACATATTTAGCATTAAAACAATTTAATTTAAAACTCTACGATAAATAAAATTGTTAACTTGTTTCTCGATGTTGTTACCTTCGCCCTGTTATCTATTCTATAGGATCTAAACCGATATATTCTAGCATTTGATAGACGACAAGTTTCTTTTGCAGGAGCATATTATTTATGGTTCTGGTAGCGCTGTTAGGTAAATGTTGTTTTTTTTCCAAAATGGTGACATTATCTTCCCTAAATAATAAATGTATAAAAAATACTCTGTTGTTTCTTTAATCGCAGTTTATTCTTGTTTTGCGTTTCCACCAATAATGTGTGCGCGGGATGTGTTTTTCATTATAGAAACACTTCATTTACACATTATCGCACAGCCCGTCTCTGGTGTAAACAGCTGAGCGGAGCGAGGCGAGGTGAATGAAGCGTTTCTATTGGTTAATGAAAAATATTTTCCTCGCAACACATCCTCGCACATCTCTGGTGGTAACGCTGCCTTAAAGGTGCTTTGAGACTAAACGAAGAAGCGAGCATTCAATGCACGATATCTCAAGTTTTTCAGTTCTGGTGCAGTGTTTCTTGAAGATTTTGAAGTCGTGGGTCATATTTAGAATTTTAAATGATTCCATGAACCCGTGACAAGAAAGTTCATAAGAAAAAAAACTGGCCAAGTGCGAGTCGGACTTGCGCACAAAGGGTTCCGTGCCATTATCTATACAATATTAGACATTAGCAAAAAACAAGTTTCTTGTATGGGAGCCCCCCTTAAATATTTATTTTATTCAGTTTTTAGTATTTGTTGTTATAGCGGCCACATATATACATAATCTGTGAAAATTTCAAATACCTAGCTATTACGGCTCAAGAGATAGAGACAGACGGACGGACCGACAGACAGACAGACGGCGGGTTCCATCCATTGGCACGCTTAGGGTACGGAACCCTAAAAAAGTGTTAACATACCGGCGTACAGTTGTAAATTAATGCATGCACGGTGTGTATGCGATTTCGGAATACAAGGAAAAGGTCAGGAAAAAGAAAATAAAAGATCTACAATACAAATAAAGGGCAAGTCACAAAAAAAACGACACTAGATTTAAATAAAACTTTATTACTAACGAGGATTATGGTCATCACGTGATCGTTTTTGGCAAATTTGGTAAAGAAATCACTGTTCAACCATCTTCAAAAATAAAGTGATGAAAATTCGAGATAAAGTCAGCATTATGCATGGATTACTTTACTTATGGTTAGTATGAACTAATATATTACGTTTTTCCTACTCCACGGCGACACATGCATAACGTACTGTCAGTGATATAGAGCAGGCGCAAACACTATTCACAGAATGCGGTCCCTTAATATTGCATACACAACTCCGTCCAGAACCCGCTCTAATAGGAGAGTGCAATTCCGCTTATCTACCACACGTTAATATCGTGAGTCTGCATTATGTATGAGTAGTTATACTCGTACAAGGGATGGTTTTGTTTTATGTTAAAAAATTTGGAGTAAAATTGGAAATTGGCTAAAAAGTCAGATACGTGGAATTATCCAATACTAATTACGCGGATCGGCTCTATCTCCGAAGATGTCATGATCAGTCTGAAAAATTGGATCTGTGTGACAGATGTGTGTATGAATGAGGTATGTAATGAATTGATTCAATTCACTGATCACCTTACATACTGAGTAATTGAGCTCAGCGAGAATTTTTACTGATCTATGTTTACCAGTGGGCTGACACTGACATGCTGATGATAACTTGGCCCGTGGTGATAAAAATTCTACTGTCAATTCTATTGTCAAAAGCTCTGGTCCGCATTGCATGCTGACTGTACTTGAATTTAAAATAAAATAAGACTGTTCCTTCACAGATAATCTAATGTCGGTAGTATTTATAAAGCCCTTGTCATTACAACTTTTACCCTAAATATAAATAATTTTCTAGGCTCCAAATATGCCGACGAGGATAGTACTGTACTACCTACTGATAGACTACTTAACATAAGTAATCATAAGGCAACACCATAAACCCTACTGAGAAACGGCAAATATCACAAACCTTTATAAACTAAAGTAATAAATTATCTCAGTGAATTAATTAATTGACAAGAAAACACAAAATACCTAATTATCTAATTCCATATTCTTCAAGAGAACTTAATCACTCCGGTTTCGGAACATGCTATCAGCTTATCAGTTTCTCAAAACATCTGTTGTGACAGAAATTTTTGAGAATGGATGTTTTAGAAAAGGATGATTTGGAAAACAGAAAGCATGTTCCAAAAGGAGCGATACTTTACCTGACAGAAAAATTTCTTTTCCTGCTGACAACAGCATGTGCACATATTTTTGAACACCTTCATATTTCCGATATATTACTACTCTTGGGGCTCAATCACTGAAAATATTAAAGCTTCGACTTTATTGCAATAGCTGAAAGTAATTTAAATATTATTATTAAGCTCGATAGAGTCCTGGGAGTAGTAGTAGTACAAATGAACACGTGTAAAATTTGCGTATACATAATTTACATTGAACGCTGATTTTGTTTGTGCCAAAGTGTGTAAATACGAATATATAATATAAATTATTATTTGACAGTAAAAACTTGCAGGAAAAGCCAATAGGTTAAGCCGAGTTTAGACTTGTAAGAAAAATCGTGCAAGTTGCTTTACATTGCGGCGCTCGATTGACCACAGTCATACACTTGTTGGCTTTACGGCCTCGCAATGTAATGCAACTTGCACGATTTGACCGTTTTGCCGTCTTGTCTAACGTCTGATGTTCGCGATCGCATTCACTATTTCTTTCTACCCTCATATTACACAGCATGTCAGAAAGAAGTGGTGAAAGCGATCGTCATTTCAAGTGCGTTAGACAATAAGGCAGAATAGAACCGTAGTAGTTCTAACTTATTCGATTGCCAATTTATCAAGGAGATAATTACTTGCGTTTGCTTTCAAAACTTTGCTAAGATTCAACAATGTATTATTATAGCGTTCCATCGTATTCAATTTAACTTGGCGACCGTAAGCAGACGAGTTTATTGTGTGTCTTTACACGTGTATCAGTATGCTAGAATGATCGAGAGATGGTGATACGTTTGTCTCTTTCATCCTCGGTCAGTGTGAAAGAGACGGTGCCTTTTCCAGGCCAGCACTGCATCAGCTGTAGGGTCCGACTGACCTCAGGCGTCGAGACTTCCCCGGGAAGCCGCGCGCGTAAGGTGGTTTGGCGTTAGTTGTGACGTAGTATACTCCTCTTGCTCTGTAAAGAGTGGAAGAATGTATTATTGGCCGCCGTTTCGTAGTAAAAGCCACGGTGGACCATTTTGACAAGCTTTCATTTAACTTGCAACGTTCATTCATAATAAACTGCCCTCATAAAGGCAAAAGGCGGTATCTCAAAAAACAATCACTTTTGAGTTATAAAAAAATACACGTATTAAACGAGTATTTTAACCTACTATTGTTTAGCTTAAGTCATTCTGAATCAGATGGTATGGTGTTGGTGATGTAGTAAACGTAAATAAAAAATAAGTGAGTTCGTCACTATATTCCTTGTCAAAGTCACTCTTCAATTATGTCATCCCGGTATATGGTACGAAACAGTCGCACAAACGAATTATGTAGGTACCAGAGTGGAATCTTTATGCTATTAATGGCATGTCGACATCCAATACTTTTGTCAAGGAAATCATAGTGAAATTAGTATTAAAAGGTTCCGCCCTGGTACAGTAGAGTTCATAAACTTGTGAGCAAAAATTTGATCAAAAAATCTGAACACGCCCCTACGCCGTTAACAATAGAGTCGTCTTCAGATATTTTTGATCAAATTTTTGCTCACACGTTTATGAACTCGACTGTACATGAATCAGTTTGTTTGACTGGTATCTATGGCCTTATTGTCTAACGCACAAGGAATCGATCGTTTACACCACTTCTCTCTGTCACACGGTAAAGCATGAGGATAGAAAAAGATGGTGAATGCGATCGCGAGCGCCCGTGCATTAGGCAACACGGCAAGTCTGCAATATTTTTTTTTTTCATTTAATTTTATTAATGAATTATTTTAGGTAACGTTACTTTACTAACTTGTGTGTAAGGTGTTCTCCCATCAGCACATACTCCGTGTCCTTGGGCTCGCACCAGCCGATGAGGTAGGAGAACAAGCTGGGGCACGGGCCAGCCCAGAAGCCCACGCGGGAGGTGATCGACTCGATAAAGTACGGGGTCACCTTTGTGTGGTCACAGGACAATGTTTCTGAAACAACAATTAGTAGCTACTTTAGATATAAGGAGATACGCAGAAGAACATGGGTCACCAACATAGCTAAGCGAATTAGCGCGTTGAAGTGGTAATAATGGGTAGGTAGGCCAATACGCAACTCGGTTCAATCGTTTGGAAGCTATGATCTCACTGATAGGCACACGTACATAGCGGTCAGACAAATAATATCCATGTTATTGCGTCGGGGGCTACGAAATTAAGTATTAAGTATACTGAGAAGACCCGTCCTATGTGACATAAACTAAAAATTTTAACCGAGTTTTCGAAACGTTGCTAGTAACTGCTGCCATCTAACGGTTTTAACGTGCAATGAAACTGAATTTGGGCTCCAGTAGGTTTAGGTGTAGGAAGCATTGTAGAGCGCCATCTAGTTTAGAGCCGTTGAACTTGTTATAATGCAGGACAAATCCTTTCTTCTGGTGTTTTAGTTTTTCATTAGATTGAAAGAGGGCGCCGATTTTGGACGTGTGTGTGTTTTGGTGTTGTGTACTGTCTCAGCCGTGAAACATTTGTGCAGTAAGTGTTATAATGATTTTCCATGGCAATGCAATTTTTCTTTGACATTTTCAAGAAATGATCATGATTCAGTGACAATTTCTGTGTGAAGTACGTTTGTCAATTTTTACATTTGCGTCATGTTTGTGATTGGTTAAATAACTATGATGAGCCAATCACAAGCAAGATTGTAGTGCCAAGCAAACTCTCAACACTAACGCCATCTAGCGATATTTCACCTGTCAAGAAACCCTCATTAGATAGTGATCTATTAGGAAGGTTTAATTCTAACGTATAATAATTTATAAAATAATAAATAAATAAATTATTATTCGTAGATATTAATATTTAAAACGACGCGCCCCGTTCCGCGCGAGTGTTTCTTTGGGAAAATGTGAAAGTGTGAAGTTGCCACCTTTCATTTTAGACATTCTTTATTTTCAAAGTAGCACCCTTGTGAAGCCGAAATGGCTTGCTAGTTTAATAAATTTCTGCAACTTACGAAAGATGGTATCGTGTGCGCATCCCGGTTGGCTAGAGCCCCCGTTTACATAGAAATCAGCGTGACCATTGGGCCCCCACTGGCCCAGGATCCCAGCTCCTGTGTGCATGATATCCACGAACAACGCGTCCGTGTGGTCCAGGTCTCTGGAGCGGTTGTTGCCCATGTAGAACAGGATCGTTGGGTCTAAACCTGATGAAGAGATTTGGATATGCATCAATAAAGGACTTTTAGGTAAAGGGTTTACATACTTCATCCACGCAATTCATACCTAGGTACCTACTTACAAGCCTTACCAGTTCGATGACATTGTTTCACACATAAAATCACGATTATGCGAGAGCGATCCACAGTTGGACCATTAGGGAGGACTATCATTAATTCGGAAAGGAGTAGAGCGAGATTGTGGATTTCTGGGTTTCAATCATGATTTAAATAAAGCGATTGCTCGATTTTACTTCTACTGCGCTTCAAAAGAACCCATCGTTGGTTGTTTTACTTACCTGTTATTCGTCCTAATTTGCTGCTAGGCAAGAAGTTAGCAACCAAGCCAAGGATGTGCGCACCGACGCTGTAGCCGATGGTATGCACACGCTCAGGAGGAAACGGCTTCACTGGGTGTTTCCGGAGATACTCCAGCATCTGTGCTATGCACATGCCTGCGAAGCGAGGTGCCCATTCAATCTGAAACCAGCAACGTTCTTCATGAGTTTCGCACTAAATTTAAATCACGAGAGAAGCGAATCGTTAAAAAAGTTGTCAGTTCTTTCCACATTCATAAGACTTGATAAGAAAAACTGGCCAAGCGAATAAATTTCAATTCATTTCAAGTGTCTGTGGACCCGCTCTCTTAGCCGTCTACAATATAAATAAGTTTTGATCGACTATATTGCTCGTTAACTTGTAAAGCCTGCGATAGTTTTTATTTTAAATTCGTTATGTAAGTATTTATTAATGGTAGGTATTAAGATTTATTTCAGATTTATAAGTCAACAAGTTTACTTGTAGAATGGAAAGGGCACTTGAAATGTAGGGGAGGAACATTAATTTTTTTTTCATCATTTTATTTTGCAAGTTTTTTTTCTAGTGCTAGTAGTTTCTAAGCCTAGCTATAGACAGACGGATGGACGGACATGGTGAAATTAGATATAAAGGGTCCTTGTAGGAACCCTAAAACGGAACCCTAAAAAGCTTGCAAAGTTACAAGACGTAGAAAAATCAAGATAACTGGGAAAGGAAGAACGAGGACACACTCAAATACTTATGCAATAAACGGACTGTGGAGAAGAAAAAGGAAGAGTTCTGAAAATACACAATACTTAGCCGAAGGTCAGAGGTCAGATAACTACTTACAAAAACATGCCATTTGTGCGTGTGAGTTTATGGTTTACTTCATAGATTTTGATAGCAAGATAGCAAGCAAAGTGTACTGTCGTGACCAAGAAATCGCTATTGCGTACAGCGCTTCTTAATAAGTAGGTACATGTGTGATGCTCAGATCAGGCATGTGTACTATTACCAAACGATTTCATAAGTTGCAAAAAAGCTATTGTCACATGTAATCTATATTGTCTTGTCAGCGTTAACGTGTGAAAACACACACAATGTATGCACATTCTGTACGTCGAGATATCTCTACGTTTGCGTTATATCAAATCAAAGGTTTTCAAATCGAGGGAAGCACTAAATTAATAATTTATGCGTGTTTTTACATTTTATCAAAAACAGGAAGATAAAAGCTATGTAAAGATATATAGGATCTTAGAGTAATAATATGGGTACTTATAACAATCAGACAGCAAAGCTCATATTCATCATCATCAAGCTTGTGTGGATACCAAATAAGAACGGATAGGTCATAAAAGTTTTTGGTAAAAATGTCATTGTTAATACAAGCTTATTTTTGATGACTGTACTTTTTGTTGACTGTACTTGTATTGTCACCCAAACTACATTTGCATACCAAATTTCAAGTCTATGCCATTGACCGTTTAAGAGTTCCGTCCTGTAGAGACGATCCTGGCCGGACTACCAGGATGTCACTACCAGATTATAGTATTGTCACACAATTTACATAAGTATACTAAATTTCAAGTCAATCTATCTTCTGGAAGTTGGTCGAATTTAACTTGCAAGATTTTATTACAGACAGACAGACAAAAGGACAGGTGAAACTAAATAAAAGCTTGTAAAAAGGGTCGACGGCAACGGATACGTTGAGAAGGACATCTTCATCATCACCATCTCTAAAGTATACCTAATATAATCGCAAAACTAAAACTAAATGTTGGCAATGTTATCATTATGACATGCAAAGATCTATGAAACGATTACGCCATACGAGTACGTTTTAAACCAAGATGTAATGATAGTAAAGTCAGGACTTGGGAGATTTATTTTCTTGAAGTATGATTAGTAATCATTGATTACTTTTTTTTTATAGCAAAAGCGTTTAAACAAGTTTGTCAGTCTTTGCCACCCATTTAACATGAAATATTTTTAAGGGAAATATTATATCTTCATACATTATAAATCTGACCTGGCTCAAACATGGCTCCTTGACTAAACTCCCATAATCTACAATGATGATATTATAATCTCCTTTGGTAAAGTACGCTTTCCTCATGTCGGTGCTGGGCGAGAGATTTCTGCCGCCGCCGAAACCGTGCACCACCACTTTAGTGGGATGATTTACGTTGAATTTTGACGTGGTCAGAGATCGGTTGTCCAGGGTGTTTATCAGTTCCCCTTTCTCTTGTGTTGTTCTGAAACCAAACAATAGTAATATTATTCGGTTAATTATTGAACAATTGTATGATATTTATTGATCCATTTGCGAGTTCGCTTGTTACTCTCAAGAAATTGGTCGGGCAATATTTTTGTATAAGTATTAATGCGCTATTATCAACAGTTATCTTTCACCAAACCTAGTTTTTATTTACTTCATCATGTCAGCCGAAAGACGTCCACTGCTAGACATAGGCCTCCCCCAAGGCTCTCCACTCAGACCGGTCTTGTGCTTTCCGCATCCACCGCGATCCCGCGATCTTAATCAAGCCGTCGCTCCATCTTGATCTTGTTGGAGGCTTACCGACAGCTCGTCTCCCGGGCCCGGTTTATTTACTTAATAACATTTAATTTTAGTATCTATGATTATTTATGAACCTCGAGGTCTTTATATTGTTTTTGGTTTTCTTATATACTCATTAATGTATGACTGCAAGTATGTGTTCTTAAAATACTTAAATAAATAATTTTTCGAATGAAAATTTTAAGTTCGTCTCTGGCTTATGTACGTCACATTGCTGAGCACATAGCACTCCTTTCTGAATGAGAGGATTTGGGTTACAGCTGCCACGTAGGTCAGTCAGGACTTAAAGATCTTTGCACATTTGTTGTAATAGGTTTTTATCGTGATGTTTCCCGTCACTCAAAAGCTCGTGATAAATTTCAAATGTAAATTCACATTATGAATTTTGCAAAATTCAGAAGTGCGTGGCAGTGCCTGAACCAATGATCGTCTGTTTGAGGGACCGTAGATCAGACAACTAGACTACCACTGCTTTTAAATGTTTGAATTTGAAGTTATATTCGCAGACATTGTCTATTATAAATTGCATCATCACGATTGACTGCCGATTAATAATTTTCGTCATAAATATTAATTATTAATGTAGTTTTGGATCAATCAAGGTACTTATAATGTATTACATAATAATAATTAACATAGTTTGCCTTGTCCTTCATCGGCTTAATGGAAATTTACAAACTTAGAATCATCTTTCGGTGTTGTATTGTCAAAGGTCGTGTCAAAGGTGTCTACAAGGTTCCTAGATTACCATTCGGCATTGGCATTAATATGCGTTTAAGACTAGACTTCGAAAAACATTGTACATACAAACGCATATGACCCATGTAACACGACAAATATTATCGTTTGTTTTTGTCTTACAAAGAACACCGTGTGAACATATTTACTTGAATATTTTATGCATCAAAACTATACGAGCAAAGGATTTCTTCAAATAAGCTTTCTAAATGCGAGTTGGACATACGCACTGACAGTTCCGTACACACTTAGAAACAGTTAAGGTTATTAATTAAATTGTAATTAATAATTATTAGGTAACTAACAAAATTATACCGAACACTGCTATAAAAGGGTTCCGTTTTCGCGTACTGAAGTATGTACACTACCTTAAGAATAAAATGACTCGTTATTCGCATTAAAAATGGAAATCTGAATTTTTGTAGTTTTTTCGGTGCGTTACGAGGTATTACTTTTTATCAAATTGTAGTTCTACGCATTTTGGAATAAGTACCGTGTAAGTTTCGATATCCACAGTTTTGACAAAAACACTTTCAAAAACATTGTACCTTTTGTACTTATTGATAGTCAACTAATCAGCTCAACCGACAGACGGTCAATGAAGACCCTGTATATTTTATTTCCATTTGAGATGTGGAACCCTAAACAGAAACAAAGCTGCTATGCAAATTTGTACAATTGTTTTTGCATACCTAACTCTTTACTGGCAAGGTCGATCATTGAATATTTTTCAATTAAATTCGAAAAGGAAACAAAAGGTTACCTAGTGTAGAGATAAAAATTCATGTTAGGGTGTGGACAGCGGTAGGGCGGTGGGATGCACGAAGTAGTGTTGAAGACGTCTTCCAGCGGATGTTTTTGGTCCTTGTTCTGCCTCCCTGGCCTGGCATTTCGTTGGCTCTCCGATACTGAAAAGTTAAATATATAAATTAGTAACTACTGATATCCAGCAGTGTTTGAGACATTGACATCTATGTGTAGACTGCATGTTTCTTACATCAAAACGGCGCACAAAATTTGTTCACAGTGCGGATTTGTGAACCTTTGACTATAGTTTGTTGACGTCCGTGACAGGGGTTGTGTCAAAGTAATATTGATGATTGATGCGCCGCGCGTTTTGTTCCAAACAGCCAATCTAGTGCCGTAATGTACAAAGATGTCAATGGTTTGAGATGAATAGAGATTTTTAGACCCTATTTAGGTACAATAATCCAATAAAATCGTTCCATTGCGGGGTCACAATTGAGTTACAAGATCGATCGATGACACTTGAGGTTCATGCCAGTTTAAGTTAGACTAGGTTAGTATGAGTATTATTCACCTTGTTCCCCGTATAACCATCTTACATAACCAATACTTTTGGAAGGGGCCATAATTCCTACTTCAAAGAGATTTCGGTATAATTGCTTATTGATGATGTATTGCTTATTTTTATAAGTTTTGACTATCTCAGCATAAATTCTTATACAATCTGACTTAATGTATTTATGTAATGTAATTATTATGTTGAGTGAATAAATAAACTAAACTAAACTAATATAATTGGTAACTTTTACTGTCAATTTAGGTTCCAGCAAATTAGGCACGACGACAAGCGAAGCTACAGGAGGAGTGTTAGGTTCAAGTGTGAGCTGAACGCGCGATTCAAACCCACGATCCTCTTCTTGAGAAGCCACAGGTCAAATCACTAGCATACAGAAGAGATCATAAAGTTGTGAGCGAAAATTTTATCGATATTATCTGAACACGCTTCTACGTCGTTGACAATAGAGTCGTGTTCAGATATTTTTGATCAAATTTTTGCTCACAAGTTTATGAACTCGACTGTACCACGGCTTTGCAATACAATACAATACAATGACTCTATACTGTACACCATAAATAGTAAGCGATATAGGATACATATTCTTATTTTCTTCCTCTAGGATTATCTCTCTAAATTTAAATTTAATTCATTCAAGCTAGCTAAAACGGTTTGTTTAGTTTAAAGTAGATACATTCTAACTGCATTTTTAACGGTATGTTTAGTTTAAAGTAAACAAATTCTAACTGCGTTTTTATCTTCTTGAGAAGCCACAGGTCAAATCACTAGCGTACATGGCTTTATTTTCTTCCTCTAGGTATTATCTCTCATAAATTTAATTTAATTCATTCAAGCTAGCTAAAACGGTGTGTTTAGATAAAGTTAATAAATTCTAACTGCGTTGTTATCTGGTAAACAGAGCATAAAGGAACAGGCAGTTATACGCCATGTTGAGGTTACGTGGGTAAGTTCGTTATGCATACTGAATACCTACCTTGTTAATTATCAAAGTTCATCAAAATCAAACAATTTGAAAACGTAATATATATAGAGTGCCTTTGACAAGGGAGCTTGAAGGCCGCGTTTCAATCAGAGATGTGCGAGGATTTTTTTTTTTATTCGACTGGATGGCAAACGAGCAAGTGGGTCTCCTGATGGTAAGAGATCACCACCGCCCATAAACATCTGCAACACCAGGGGTATTGCAGATGCGTTGCCAACCTAGAGGCCTAAGATATATGTGTTGCAAAGAATATTATTATGTTTTTCATTAACCAATAGAAACGCTTCATTTAAGTACCTATTTATATCCTCTGGTTCTATCCTATTACGCCACTGGTTGAAACGGATTACTTATGTATGGGCAAAAAAACTTTCCCCAAAGTATCTTAACCCAAAATCATCATCCCAGCCTATAAACGTCCCACTGCTGGGCACAGGCCTCCTCTCAGAATGAGAGGGCTTGGGCCGTAGTTCCCACGCGGGCCCGGTGCGGAATTTACCACGAGCTTTACGGTGAAGGAAACAAACCTGCGAAGCAATTCAATGGTGTGTGTGAAGTTCCCAATCCGCATATCTCAAAATATTTTACTCTAATTATCATTTAGCAAAAAATAATTTGCTAAAACAACTTATCGCAATTTTACAGTTAGTAAAGTAAGCATGGAGGATTGACAAACACACACACGCACATACTCACAAACTCCAATTTATAATATTAGTGGGATTATTATTAGATTGTTCTTCTTAAATTGAGTATTAAAAATTGTTCTGCTCAGACAATCACTTGACAAAGACAGTGTGACAAAGTCTCAAAAGGTTCATTAACTTCATTTTGTGATGGTCTTAGAGTTTTACAGTACACAATCAGTTGGCGATAGATTACACTTAGCAATGAACAATGCTCTCATGTTGTAACGAGAAAACCTTTAGAATTTCTATGACTAGAACCTCGATCCGTTTAAAATATTTACGCAACAAACTTGTTCGTAAACTGTTATAAGTACCTACACTTATGTTTAGGTAGTTTTGCCTGCGTTAGGGAAAATTATGTGCAGCTTTTATATACCTCAGTGACACGAATACCTTGCAATTTGAGCAATTTTCTGAAATTGTGGTGTTGCGGAAATTAGTCACTTCAAATATTCTCGAGTACTTATAATTATAATCACGATTTTGCAAGCTTGGTAATTATACAAAGTAGCTCATATTAAATGATATTGTAATGGTTAGTTCACGTCTCAAATCAAGTTTAGCTCGACCTGTTTCGGGCTAATTCGTAGCCCTTCATCCTAGGAGCGCGCGACTACGCACTACGCACCGCTCTGCTCGCGCGACTGCCCGACGAAACTTTTGAGTGGCAATAAAAATGACGATGAAAATGCGGGTAGTTGTGCGCCGGTGTTAGTTTCGTCACAAAACAGATAGGTATATCTGGGATATCGTACGGGAACTATGGAATTTTCCGGTTTAAAAACTACCTATATCCTTTTTCAGGGTCACGAATTACATATCTCCGTGCCAAATCTTAATCAGTACCCTTAGTGTAAGTTTTCGGTTACAAAATACGTCTCGATCGCGTTCGCGTTAAAATCTCAATTTGTATGGAAACACGAACAGCGCCTCTAGCGGAACGTTTGCGATGTTCGTGTTTCCATACAAATTGAGATTTTAACGCGAACGCGATCGAGACGTATTTTGTAATCGAAAACTTACACTTAGGGCACAGTTCAGCGGTAAGTACGTGAAAGTGAAACAACAAACATTCACATTCGCAATTATGTATAATAACTGGAAGAAGTCAGATTTGGTTAGACTTTTATGAAGAACGAATAATAATGTCGCCTATTTTGGCACATATAATCAACAAATTTTAATCTTATAAATCCTGACCAGAAATATATGACTATTCGCCATGTTGCGGAATTTAATTGGAACTAATTTCTTACACTGGCAATAATTTTGATGATTATCAGTATCACTGTGGCGGTTTCTTTGAACAATAACAAAAAATGCCCAAAACACTAGTCAACAACGTATCATTGTAAATAATGTTTATAATAAACTACTGAAAAAAAAAACGCTTGGGGAATGAAACTATTTCACTACAAAACCTTTCTAAATTAACATCAGAGCTAACAGGTAAACGTTGTAGACAAGTCAAGATGTCATTGTTCCGACTATACTGAACTATTGCCATATAAATAAGAACAATAGCGCCCTCTTGACAGTAGTCATATATTTTTGGTTTACCTTTACCTTTTTTTCATTTGGCTTTGATTAATTACAGTTTGTGAGTATACTGTTCACGTACCCTTCCCTTATACTTACTTAAAAACGAAACTTGTTTTTACATAACGCAGTGGTTTCCCACAAAACGGTATATCGACAAATATACGCTAATCCATTATTGACCAGCCCGTGGTACTATGTTAAGGTCAACGTACACTGGTTAATGAATAATGATTCACAATGCGACGCTTTCTCTTTATTGGCTTACGCACATGGATGCATCTGCATATGGTTGAGGAACTAAATGTCTTGTAATTCGTTTAACACCTGTTCAAAATGTTTCCATACTCCTAAGTTCTACTTAAATCCTACTACTAAATCATACTACTAACTCCTACTTAAATATTCTGAACACCTTTTTAAGTATGTGCCTCTACCAAATGCTATTATATTTTTAGCTCCATTCGGATTTTGTCCTTCACATTATTAAATATCGTGACTTTTCTTTGGGTATCTTCCCGTCAAACCTATTTAAACCATCAGATTTTTATCAATATTTTTTATAATTTAAACTTGAGAGGTAAATAATGATGTAGCCAAAAGTTATATAATCGGTATTTATGTAATTAATTCATGAGACCTTGTAGTTTATTACTACACTGATGTCGCAAGAGCGACCTTGTGGTCAAAACTGCCACCTTTGTGTATAATAATATAAAATTTAAAACTTAATAACAGCAGAAAATACAATACAATACAATACAAATATTCTTTATTGCACACCACAAATCAGTACAAAAAAAACATATATTACACATACATTCAGGGTAGATAATAGGCAGTCTTATCGCTTAAAAGCGATCTCTTCCAGGCAAACATTTGGGTACATAGAAATACCTACGATAACCTATTGGTACCTGTTCGTAGAGGATACTTTATCCATTAAACGATGGACGCAGACGACCTGCATCCATCAGTTTAATGGATAAAAGCATTCTATAGCAAATTTGGTATGTTAAAATCCTCTATCCTGGATTTAGGATATAAATAGTAGATTGTACAATAAGACCATAAAACGTATTTTACCCGAGACGTTGAGCCCGTAAAATTTTCACTTTGGCCGGATTTTCACTTCAATTTCAAGCATATTTTTTTTATTCGACTGGATGGCAAACGAGCAAGTGGGTCTCCTGATGGTAAGAGATCACCACCGCCCATAGACAACCTAGAGGCCTAAGATGGGATACCTCAAGTGCCAGTAATTTCACCGGCTGTGTTACACTCCACGGTGAAACACAGCAGTGCAAGCACTGCTATTTCACGGCAGGATTAGCGAGCAAGATGGTGGTAGCAATCCGGGCGGACCTTGCACAAGGTCCTACCACCTGCATGACATACATGAAATAACAACAGTTTAAGCAATATTGTTCACTTACTACGTACCTTTTATTTTTCTTTTCATGCCTTATTATTTCTCGATATATATTGAGTTATTTTATTGATATTTACTTTTATATAAACTACTTATTAATAAAAATAGAAACATTTTTGTGGCTTTTGGCACCTGAGTGCCGTTTTCTTGGACGAAGACTTTATGTACCAGAGCATAAAAAGACATTTTATGTCGCCTAGATTCAGCATAAATACGAAGTTTACGAGTACAAGAAGTGAAAAAACAAATATTGCGAGGGGGTTGACTAAAAAAAAATCCTGGCCAAATTAAGAAAAACTACAAAAAACTCTACAACACCTTGTAATAAAGCCTTTTATTATAGCTATTGCTATTGCATGACTATTGGGCGGTTGACATGACTGTGTTGAGAAACATCCACCTTAGACGAAGGGCAATTGCTTCATACTCATACCTCATATATGTACCTACTTGAAGCACATTTCGCGTGAGTTTTCTCTATGCATCACATATTGTCTGTCCCTTTTGTTGGGGGCGAGAAACAAGTGCAGTATACGTCTACACTACACATTTATTACTTAACAAACTCATACCAAACCAAAACCGTTACGTAGTTAAATGAAATACGCACTCATATTGCTTTTTATGCAAATATAGCCATTACTTATCACGCAGTGTCGCAGTTTGTTGGTAGATGAGAACGCATAATACTATTTCCTATCATAAGTGCTTTTTGGACTCTCATTTAAAACAATAGCAACTGGTAGGTACTGCGTGTAGTGGACATTTTTACAAGCTTTTACATAGTTTCACCTGTCCCGTTGTCTGTCTGTCAGCAATAAAATCTTGCAAGTTAAGTTCTACCATCTTTTAGTAGTTGAATTGACTTGAAATTTGGTATACTTATGTAAATTGCGTGACAATACAATCATCTAGCAGTGACATCCTGGTAACGGCCACGATCGTCTCCACAGGACGGAACTCTTCAACGGTTAATCGTCGACTTGAAATTTGGTATGAAAATGTAGTTTGGGTGACAACACAAGTACAGTCGACAAAAAGTACAGTCAGCAAAAAAAGCTTGTATCAAAAATGATTTTTTTACCAAAAACTTATTATTAGGCAACGCGGAGTATGAGAGAAACGTGAGGTTGGTATCAATTATTATACTTAGTTTACGGGAATTTAAGAATGGAGATCTAAATATTAATTAAAATTAAATTAAGGTAAACTAGAAATAAATAATGATCGGAACCAATAAACATACATACATACATACATATAGTAAATTAGTATTTATTTATGTTAAATACTGGTTCAACAAAATCATTTACGAATATCTGCTATAGTTGTTTGGTAGATGTGCTCGATAACATATTTTATGGGTTGATTGTTCACGTAATTATTAAGTGATTATTTAATATATCGAAGACAGGTTCTGAATACAGGTATTATTGACCGACAACATGACATACGTTAGTCAAGTGGGTATCTCACTAATATTATAAATGCGAATGTTTGTAAGTTTGTTTGTTTGTTACCACGTCATGTCGAAACCGCTGAACCGATTTAGATAAAATTCGGTTTAAAGATAGTTTGAGTCCCGGGGAAGGAAAGTTGCATTGTTTCCACCGTGTTACCACAAATCTCTGTTAGACATGCAAAATAAAGCATGTCAGTTCTTAGAAAACTGACATTTCAGGCATATCTATGATGTGATAAGTTTCCTGTGGTCAGAACGTAACTGTGGAGTATATCAATAATGGAGAACTCAACTCTATAATAGGTGAGGATTTACTAAAACAAAAAGTATAACGAGGACAGCTTAATCATGCTACGATTATGAAACCAGTATACACGACGTCTGATCTTACTGACACGGATCTAGCCTTACATAAGAGTGATCAGTCAGATGTTACCTATACTAAAAGTTCGATGCAATATGCAGAATGAAGATCCTAATTAGTCATCTTTTCAACAAAACCTTAATCCTGTTTCAAAGTCGTCATCATAACCATTATCATATTAGCCGTAGGACGTCCACTGTTGGACATAGGCCTCCCCCATAGACTTCCAGTTGCTTCGGAAGTGGCCTGCATCCACATTGAGCTCGCGGTTTTAACCAGGCCATCAGTCCATATCTTTGGTGGACGGCCCACGCTGCGCTTGGTGATCCGCGTCAAAATAAATATGCGTCTAAAATTAGGTTAAGGTAAATAAAAGTAGAGCTGTCGGTAGGTCCAACAAGATGGAGCGACGACTTGGTTTAAGATCGCGGATCGCGGTGGATGCGGAAAGCACAAGACCGGTCTGAGCGGAGAGCCTTGGGAGGCCTATGTCCAGCAGTGGATGTTTTTCGGCTGACATGATGATGATGATGAAATAAAAGTAGATAGGTACTACATTGTATAAGTTCATAAACTATGAAAGAACGAAAATGTAACTCTAGCGAAAACATAAATCACACTGAAATATGATACAAACTTGATTTAAAAAAAAGCAATGTATAAGGTAAACGTCTGAGTGCTAGTCACTGTCGGTAGACATATTTAGCATGTCGAGCTTTGAGCATTAACCTTACATTAATATTAATATAATTAATCTATGGTGAGCATAAACTGCAATTTGTTGTTGTTTATGTTCACCAAGTTACTGCCTCCTTAAATTTGTTTTTTTTTTAACCTCTTGCTCTGTCGCGGTCCTGGGCCCTTTCGTAATATTATTAACTGGTATCTACGCAAAAAAACTTTATGGAATGCAGTAAGCACTACTGCTACTTATACCTTAGAGTTAGTTATCGAAATAAGAAGTATTAATAGTATTGTCATAGCTCGTGCGTTACTTCTGATATTTAACCGACTTCAGTTTGTTTAGAACAAGAGTTAAAGAGACTAAGTATTCTGGATTTCGATTAAGTCATGGCATACAAACTTGTTGTACGGCTTTTGCAGTTAATGGTAGTCGCTGTACGTGTTTCGGATAAATTACTCCAAGTATTGCCAAATCAGAATTTTAACTAGCTAATATGTTATTTCAAGTTTACCCGCAGCGAATAGCCAAACAATGTTACATTTTTTAGAGATATTACGTTATTATGAGATTGGCAACGATTTGCGCCCGGTTATGTAAAAGGGCGATAGATAAAGTGGGAAAAGGGATTTATATAGTGAAAGCCAAATATGTTTACTACTCACACAGTTATTATTTGTTTATTAATTTACCCGTGTCTTTCTGACTAGGTACTTTAAGGTATGAAAGGGTAGTACTGAAGGTTGTATTGATTTTGCGATAAAATAAAAACAAGGTAATAGAGGTCTACCTCGGTCTACTCTAGTAGAGCTGTACCAAAGTGGTACCAAAGCTGTACAATACTAATTTGAACCTTTTGTTAACATCAGTATTCTATTTCTCTATTCTTTTTTGATTTTGTACCTTCGTCAATACAGTTGCTGTAAGTATACGAGTACATAATGAAACAGGACAACAGGCCGAATAACTTTCGAAACGCATTCATTTTGAGTTTAGGCTATAACGGATTCTTGTCTCAATTCTACAGCCTCGCTCGCGTTTTCGTTACCTAACGCCAATTTGGGACTAATAATAAAAATGCGATACTATCAAACAAGGGAAACTATGACAATTGACAATCGCAGATCTGTGGAAAATTGTCCCAAATCAGTCAGTCACGTCCGTGGCAAAAGTTACAATGTAATGTATCAAATTGTTAGGTAATGGTTATAATGCGCGAGAGTGGAGCATGCGCGCGGTTTGGTTATATAACCCGAATGTGTGCGGTCGGAAGCGGCGCAGGCGCAGTGGAAGCGCGGTTGCATCGCGCACTTAACTGTCAGTTGCGATGAGATAGCGATAGGCCGCGCGGCAAGCGATTATACTTTACATTGCGGGTGTTGCCGCTGTAAGGTATTGGCAGTGAAGGTATTGGCGGTGCAGTGGACAGAGAAGCAGCTAAGATCGCGCGTAGTTGTGAGCGGAACGCAAGTTGAATATTACAATGTTATGTGCTTTACCAGCCTTTACGGCTTCGCACGATCATTAGGTCCGGCAGTTGAATTGAAATTGCGGGATTTTACTGAATTTCCACGCGACTTCCTAGCGTGGTCTTCATTATTAATTATTACACCCGTGAAAATTTTCATGTTTCTACACTTAACGGCTGAGATTTTAGAATTTTATCCCGTAGGAATATCGGGCATAATGTAATCTCATAAAGTTACATTAGAATTAATTTTTAAAATGAAATACCTACCGAATTTAGCAAATATTTTATCCTTTTATGTACACTGAGGAAAATTCTAAATGGACTTAAAATTGGTTTAACATCCTACTGTATCTGTGTAACAACCTTTCTATGTTACAGTAATAATACAATAATCTTTGTTTGTTCAAAAAGAAAACGTTAAGGGTGAAAAAAATTAAGTAAATTACCTCCTGTGTACCTATGTACTTTTCTTGAATATGGTCACCTCTAGGTCAACCTAACTATACGAACACGTTACTAGGTACTACATACAACTGGTTATTTACTTTAGTTTGACACCTATACTTACCTACCAGTTTTTTTTGGAACCTTGCTCATTATGTTTTAGTGTATTGTTTGTTTATTTTTATGTACTTTTAGTTTAGGATAGTTGTATGCAAATATTTATAATTTCTTTGTTACTTATATCTTGTTTTCTGTATTGCTTATTAAAAGTCGAAATATTCATTTTTGTACCATAGAAAAGGAAAATTTACAGTTCATTAAGTTAAAAAAAAATTGCTCATTTGTAAATTTTTCATCGTCATGTTAATTTTTGCAAATAGCTTTGGCGTAGCGTGCCGCATCGCTTAGGTCAGTATCGTCGTATCGTGCAACGACACGCTATTTCATTCAGTTTTTGTCGGCTGTTTCTGACAACTGTGTTTAGTTTACTTAACAAAGCATACCTTCGCACTTAGTGTATGCTAATTCTTGCAGTAGTTATGTTTTGTAGTATTACAGAGGCGAACATTATATTTTACTACTGTTTACACACAACCAGTAGGGTTATTTTGCAATATTACTACATATAAAATACACGCCAATGTTTATTTTGCGTTGTATTTATATATTTATGAATATTCTACGATTAATTCCGTAATGTACATAAAACAAATGAAATCAATAGAAAGAATGGGTAAACAATACATTTTAAGAGTAAAGCAGACAAAAATATTTCGTGTTTACAATTTTATTGTTATAGGTAGGTACCTAGTTAAATTCTTGAAAGCTTGAAATTGGAATTTCGACTATAAATTAAGTCTGCCTCTATATAAATTTTTACAACCATAAGTTCGAGCCAACGAAATCATAAATTAAATGTAGGTATTCACTTATTTATTTCATTCATTGATTAAATCTGGTGCCCATAGATATTAAATTCATAATATTACACATGGACTCACCGAAAAACTGTGAAATAGTTACTCCAATTAATAACACCCACTGACTACACATCACCATTTTCAAAACTATATTTAAACTATAAATATATCAGAAACGAGCGTTATTTTATCGTATTTAACATCACAAATATCACTTATAACTTATTATTTTCTATTAATGAATATATTAGTATGTAGTATATGTTTCCCGCGTTTTCATCGCAACGAGTATTTTTCTGTTCGCTCGTGACGTGTGGCGCGCGTGTTTTCCGTGCGGATACTGGCAGGCAGACGGCGAAAGTGCTGGCTGAATAAATGCTGACCCTCGCCAGCTGGCTTCCTCTTACATTACGATTAAAAACAGGGATTTGGTGAACCCTATAAATAGTGCGATGACGCGCAAGGATATTTAGGCTATAGGTACCTAGGTAATTATGAAAGTAGTTGATAATGGCAGTGTCATTGGTTCGTAGTTAAAATCTCTTTATTTATTGATGAGAACATCAGTATTACGATACCTTTCGAAATTCTAATTCCTTACTGACGCCAATAGTCAAGTGATGACCATATCAACGAAATGCTGTTCGTTTTTTAATTTCTTGAGGCTATTTTACTGCTCTCAAATATGACCATTAGGGCATGACTATTACGTTTGTACTATTATACACTCTGTGATTAGGGCCTGTTCTACCTCTCTCTCTCTCTCTCTCTCTCTCTCTCTCTCTCTCTCTCTCTCTCTCTCTCTCTCTCTCTCTCTCTGTCTCTCTGTCTCTCTCTCTCTATTTTGTGTACCGAATGGATCTTATTATTCGAACAAAATAAACAAGGACGACATCATAGAAATCTGCCTCAGCTTATCAGACAAAAATAAAACATTAAACTGCACGATTTTACATGTACCATTACATTGTTACTTACCATATTTATTACTTAAGTAGGTGTAGTACTTCAGAGGTATAAGGGTCAACTTTTTTATTCTGTCCACATTTTCAAACCAATATAACCATGTAGATACATTAATCCATGTAAGGTAAATAAAGTACGATTCGCCACAGATTTTTACTAAACGGTGACTTTTTTGGTCTTGCCATATTAATAAAATCCATACCCGGTTCTGGCCCATTACTACGAAGTGCAAAATTCGAACTTCGTGTCTTGCTGTCCCGCTGGCGCTTATATTATTTAAAACGAGAGTGAGAGGGTCGGCACGATACGAACATCGATTTTCGAATTTTGTAGTAGCCCCTTTGCTTAGTGCTTACGGCCAGTGATCATGGCAACATGAATAAAATCAGCATTTCATAAAACTGGTTCCGTTTGCAAAAATCCCTTGAGAGCGTAAAAGTTTAATTTTGTACAGTCTGTATATTTATTTGCCTTGATCCCAAATGTTGTAAATAATAAGCGTGATATAATAATAATTACTAAGGCACGATTTGTTCTTAGGTTAAGTATAATTAGTTTAAATTCTTCAAATCGTTAGTACTAAATAGACAGATATTATAATACTAAATAGACAGATACTATAATGTAGATAAGTAGACGTGACTGAGGCAAGAACGGAGTAAAATAACTCAACATTTCATAAAGAGTATGCGGAAGAGGCTGGAAGTTTTGATTTATTGCCTCATTTTTTGCGTTCCTCTAAATATGTCCGTGAGTCGTGTTACCTTCTTAAAAAAACATTGTAATTACGTATATAGGTAGGAACTAAAATAATGTACATGTAATAGTAATCGAAATGTAATAAAATGTCAACCAAAAATAACATGACAGTGTCAAATTAGAAATAAATAAAAAAAAAGGGCAAAGGCGCTAGTATTTAATAAATTTCAAGTTACTATTTACAGTTCAAATTTTAGGTTGTCACTCTTTTGCGAGTAAAGATATGTAGGTACCTCGTATTTCCTCTTTCTTTAATAGTCAGTAATCACTAATGCGTCTCTGTAAAACCTTAGAAAAACATTACACTTACTGAGCACGGGCGTCTCTCCATTGGCCAGGAAACATGGCGTAACCACAACTTATCTCTTCCGGAAAGAGAAGGCCACTATGGTCGCTTACTATGAAATTTGAGAAACCACTGATTAAGCCTTTACGAAACTGCGAGTGCGCGTAAGGTATTATTCAAGCGACACATTTTTGTTGACATGGTAGAAGATTCTGTTACAGTTTCCAGGTTATCTAGTAAAAGAACCTATAGGATGTCTACAAAATAATCGATAATGTCATCACATTCTACAGCCACTCATAAAAAAATGTGACCACATGAATCGAGGCGGTTGAAACCCTCGAACAATGACCACATAACATTCTTGCTAATAACGATAGTTAATACAAAAAAAGCCAGCGGTGGTGTAGCGGTATAGCACGCGGCACGGAATGCCGAGGACCTGGGTTCGATTCCCAGCGCTGGTCTTATTTTTCTGGTTTTTCTATGCATCTATATTTCAGTTTGTATTTTCGATATGGGTTTTACGGGATGACCGTAAAAGTAACAAAAAATTTGGAATTGAAATAAAAAATACAAAAAAAGATAAAAAAAACAATCTTAAAAAAGTCTTGTGCGCCGGTCGGGATTCAAATTATCTTGGCTATAATGCGCCAAGACGGAAAACGCGCGGGAAAGCGTAGTGTAGGGCGTCCTGTGGCACGGTGGACGGACGAAGACGAAGAGGGTCGCTAGCGGCGGATGGATGCGAGGGGCTGAAGACCGGGGTGTTGTGGCGCGGCTTGGAAGAAGTCTATGTCCAGCAGTGGGCTGCTGTAGGCTGATGATGATATGCGCCAAGTATGCTACCAACTGCACCACATCCGAACCAATCTATCCAGCCATGGTTAATTCGTAGGCTCACGGACTGATGGCGTGGTAAAAGCCGCGGGTTCACGGTGGATACAGGCCGCTTCCAACCGATGCAACAGGAGGTCTATGGGGGAGGCCTATGTCCAAAAGTGGACGTCTTACGCCTGATACAATGATGATGATACTGCTTACATTTATACCAAACTATAGCCTAAATCGGTTCAATGCTTTAGAGGTGATGAAGAAATAAACAAACAGACTTACAAACTTTCGCATTCATAATCCCGAGAGAGAGCGTGGGTTCGGACCCCAGACCAGAAAAATTAAAACTTATTTACATATCAAGTTTATAATAATGGGGGATGTAGCACCAGGGCTCTCTAAATACTGTACCTACATATTTGCGGCTTTTGCTGTTGAAACTTTGGGTCCGTGTAGTTCAGACGCTCACAAACTTTTTGGTCAAATAAAAATCGAAATTACCAATGACCGTAGGGCTGGTGCATTTCTCGCCCAACGTATTGGGATCACGGTACAACGCGGAAATGCAGCCAGCCTTAGGGCACTCTTCCGCAGGGACAAGACTTGGGGGAATCGTATATATATTTAAGTTATTTTTAGGATAGTTTAGTATACCTAAGTACTTCAATTGTACCTTTACAATAATGCGTTTGTTTAAATAAATGACGCTACTATTTACTTACTACCTACTAACTGAGGTATACTACTCCCTTGATATTTGATTTTGCTACTCAAAGTGATCACATTTTGTTTTACTATATGACATCCGTTAATAGCTAATCGTAAATTGCATCGTCTTAGATCCTGATACATAGTAATACGGCGTTGCACCACTATTCTGAGCCAGCCTTTAATTTCTCAAGACCTGAAGACGTCCGTGTCCGTTGTACAGAATTTATGTAACAACTCGAAACATGGACTACTTTCATTTACGTAGAAAAACATCCTGGACCGGTTGTAAAGAAGAACAGATTTTAAATGCCAAGTACCTAACAGGTGCAATGAGAGTTTCTGGGGCCTACCTACATGACATACTTTAATTTGTTTTTTAGGGTTCCGTAGCTAAAATAGCATAAACCCTTATAGTTTCGCCATGTATTGTCTGTTTGTCCGTCAGTTCGCGGCTTTGCTCGAATTGCTAGTATACTGCAATTTAGCATTATATAAGTACATGCAGCAACTATGCCAACACAATGGTAAAAATATTGAAATTTTTACCTGCCATAGACGTGAAGTGGAGGTGTTTTTTTTCTAACCCTATTGTGGGATATCGTTGGATAGGTTATTTAAAATCATTGGTTTGTGAAGACGATTTTCATTGATCTATTTTTTTTTATTCGACTGGATGGCAAACGAGCAAGTCGGTCTCCTCATGGTAAGAGATCACAACCGCCCATAAACATCTGCAACACCAGGGGTATTTCAGACGCGTTGCTAACCTAGAGGCTTAAGATGGGATACATCCCGTGCCAGTAATTTCACCGGCTGTCTTACTCTCCACGCCGAAACACTTCACGGCAGGATCAGCGAGCAAGATGGTGGTAGCAATCCGGGCGGACTTTGCACAAGGTCCTACCACCTGTGTACACGGTGTGTGTTTGCGAAATATTCAACTTTAAAGTGCTAATTTTCATTCAAATTGAAACCCCCCCCCCCCCTAAAAACTAAAGTAATTGAATAAGTATTAAAAATAAAAGAAAAAAACATGATGGTAGTAGGTAAGGTAAGTATTTATCAAATTTACAAGCAAGACTATAACGGCTAAATTTCCTTGAGAATTACTAGTAATTTAAGAGTAAATAGCATCCAGGTATGAAACATACCTGAACTTGGAAGATTCCGTACAAAATACAAAATCCTTAGAAAAATATTACTTGACTTGGTCGTAACAGCAATGAAACCCTATCACGTGTCTCTTGGCCGGGTTTTTTAGCCGCCTAACGTTTACACTAATACAATAGGGAATACCATTAATAAAGTGCGTGCGGAATGTTTCGTTTGCCACATTACCGCATTACGTTAATGCGAAACGTTAATGACTTTCATTATATAAGAACCTGTACTTAATAACTGTCTACGACAATAGAAGCTTAGCGGTAGACAATTGTATTTACCTGCCATAACTGGACAGTGTTGCAATCCTTCGGATGTTAACGTTAAGGCGGGGCCGATGGCAACATCGTGGCGGTGTTGCCACATTCGGAAATTGAAGATAGTCGCCATAAAAGGATGTGAGTTACCTATAGATAATTTTGTGTCCTTGCCTTGCTGACAGTACGCTGATTGTCCACTATATTATATTTTGGAACAAATATATCCCACATGAAAATAAATGTACTTAGATAACTTAATATGGGACCTTTGTTACAGGAACAAGGAAATCTGTAATTCAAATTCAAATTTTATTTCATTTCACGTTGTAGGTATATAGTTCTTAAGATTAGGTCAATATTATAAAGAGAGAGAGATTATTGGCTTTTTTTAATATGACCGAACGCTGCGACGCAGGGCTTTATTAGGTACGGTCAGCGAGTAGCTGGTTACTTTTTTACTCTGTCACAATAACACATTTGTCAATCTTGTATGGCGCTAAGTACGTGGCTGTAAAACTACGAAGTACAAAAGTAACCATCTACTTTTGATGCTGACTGTACTACTAATAAAATTATGCTACTATCCTCAACAATATCAGATAATATCATTATTTGATCTAGTAAGTAACCACTTATACAGCGTGTAGTTTCATTTTACTTAATCACAAACTTTAAGGTAGTTAGTAATAGTAACGATCAAATATACATACATTCATATGTTTTATCTATTGAAATAACACGACTATTTTTCTTTATAAAATAAATCAGCGCTTAAAGATAACTACGTGATTAGGTACTACTTAAAATTTAATTTGAGACGTCGCACTTACTGATTTGCTTGAAAAGAATTAAAAAATTAACTACGATCTGGTAGTTAATGCTAAACTTGAAATTGATTGCAATATCGCTTCATAACACTAAAAACATATTAAAAGGTTATTGTTTGTGTTTGTATAAAAAACTAGCTGTTGTCCGCGACTCCGTCCGTATAAATTCGTTTATCGGTATTTCGCTATCTGTATACCGAATTTCATCTAAGTTGGTTCAGCGGTATAGGAGTGAGGCGTTAACAAAAAAACAAACAGACTTACAAACTTTCGAATTTATAATATTAGAGGCATACACGCTGTAAAATAATCGGTAAAACTTAACTAGTAACTGATAGAGATCTGTTAAGTTTTTCAAATTTTCCCGTACATTTGCTACATTTGTGGCCAAACGTACAGCAGATGTCACGTGATCAAAGTTAACGAGTCTTATTTTAAAGTTCATGATTTATGACTTGTTATTACTTTTGCTTCTGGTAATCATGTTGTCTGGTAACCTTCTTTGCATGACTAGATATTACACACTGGATATAACCGGCGCCGTCGCTCGCGTATGTAAATTATTTCTAGTATGTGTGACTTCGTTAAGTAACCTTCTCTTTATTAATTAATATTAATTTATTTGGCAAATAATTATTACATCATCATCATCATCATCCCAGCATATATACGTCCCACTGCTGGGCACAGGCCTCCTCTCAGAACAAGAGGGCTTGGGCCATAGTTCCCACGCGGGCCCAGTGCGGATTGGGAACTTCACACGCACCATTGAATTGCTTTGCAGGTTTGTGCAGGTTTCCGCACATGAATTTCGAAAAACTCGGAGGTGCGAGCCGGGGTTTGAACCCACGACCCTCTGCTTGAGAGGCGATAGGTCAAACCACTAGGCCACCACGGCTTATTATTACATGCTTTCCAGTATTCAGCTCGATGTGTACCAAAAAAAAAACAATAGATGTTCAAATTTACCTTTAGTTAATAATCGAAGAACTGAAGTCGCCAACATAGCTATGCAAGCATTATGCAAGTTGAAGTGGCAATGTGCGGGATCGCTCGAAAAACAGATAACCGTTGGGGAAGAAAAGTCCTCGAGTGGCGACCATGAACCGGAAGATGACGAAGCGTTGGTAGATTTTTTTTTGACATTCATTAGTGTTTGTTATAGCCTAAATTGAATAAACATATTCTGACTTTGACTTTGACTTTGAGGTAACCCGCTAGATGGACTGACGACACCGTGAGAGTTACGGACAACCGTTAGATCCAAATGGCGAGTTGTTATTCATTGTGGCGTTCTTAGACCTTTGTTTAGCAGTGGTCGTATTCCGGCTGATGATGAGTTAATAAGGATAAACAGCTAAGAACGTTTCTCAACTTTGGTTTTGGTCCAAGTTTGATAATACCATATTATCTACATATTGACATTGCAAAACTGAGCTGAATATCGGAACTTATTTTTTCCACGAAATACGTCATTATTTTTAACCTTGAGAACCCTTTTGTGTTTATATCGCACACTCGACGCGCGAGAATCAGTGCGATCTTATATCCTTTCACTTGCGTATGCGTGGTAAAGCCCCCACTAACATACCATAATAAAGGTCATCAGGTTTACTTTTAATACGGAAATCTTATGTAGAATCGCGATTATTGGTAATTTTTTCAATGTTCCGTGTGGATTTAAACCTTGCAATTTATTAAGCAGTTAGCTTTGATTTCATTGAATATATGGAAGTTAGGTAGCCACGGGTTAGGTTTTTGCAGACCGCTTCCAATCGAAGCAACTGGAGGTCTATGGGGGAGGCCTATGTCCCCCAGTGGACGTGCTACGGATGGTATGATGATGATGGAGTAAGGTTGTCGGATGATCTAATATTTCCCGTGCAAACTTTTTTAGCACTTTAAAGCCGAGTTTAGACTTGCAAGAAAAATCGTGCAAGTTGCATTACATTGCGAGGCCGTAAAGCTAACGATTTTGTAGTGGTCAATGCCATCTCTAGTGGGATGGTTAAATAATGAAGTATTTCCATGAATTTAATTTTGTTTTTTTTTTTTTTATTTATCGTAATTTTCTACTAGCATAGGTTAAGAAAAATTGTTTAACAAAATGAGCCATAATGTTACTTGAATAAATGAATTTAATTATTATTATTATTAATAAGCGCCGCAATGTAATGCAACTTGCTCCATTTTTTTTGCAAGTCTATTTGTCTTGTAAAACGGGACAATGTTCTCAATTCTCAATTTAAAATTATATGTTAGAAAGCAAATATTATATTTACACTTGACTCCTAAGACACTATTAGTAAAATGTTAGTCTTGACTGCCTCAGAAATATTTTTTACCCTTTTTTTCGGGCTGCCCCATTTAAAAATAACATTTATTTTTGTATTGGTTACAAAAATAAATTTACTTTATTTTAATCTTGTTCAGAAACAATAACTAACGACGCTCGCTTATTTGTGAAGCGTTACATATATACATAGATACTTAATCAGTGAATACGGCTGTTAATCGTACCGACGTATTCTCTCAACAACCTGGACATCTACACACCTCCCTGGCTGGAAATCAATTGATAAAGATACAATTACAACATTTTAATTAAAACTTGTCTTCTCAACAAACAAACATCAAATCAAGCAGAAATACCCTCCCTAATCAAAAGGAAAAAGGGTTTAATAATGCGTAAAACCAGTAAATGTTTCATAATTAATTAAAATTTATTTTGTACTTTAGTACCTAACGCTTATTCAGTTATCTTCGACATTATAATGTGAAAAGACTTCTTCGTGACTGTTTCTTATTCCGACCACGAGCGTACGGCGACTTGGAGTTAGTTGCAAAGAAGTATAATCCGGATATGCTGCAAAGAAAAAACATTTTTAAAAATCAATTTATTTTTATTATTTTACTAATAGAAAAAAAGTAAAAGTGGTGAGGGTGAGTGGGAGAAACCGTAAATATTGATACCAAAATCGCAAAGTTTTTTAAAATCTGATTGTGTCCAAAGTAATGTCCAAAAATATTCTACGAGTATTTGCTAACAAATTCCAGATCTATCATAATTCATAATATCATATATCATACAAAAAAAATAGATTAGACATATAGTCAGTCATTTTATTTTATTTAACTAGAGTAAATAATTTAAGTTGGTAATTTTTTTTATTCTTTTGAGCTCTATACCGTTAATGAATTTGTGTGCATCGGTGATGGATGAATTATTTTCGGGTGTTTTGTCTTAATAAACGAAGACCTACAATATTTTAGTTCCCTGTATCCCGCAGGAAGTCTCCGTCTCCATAAATGATGTCGAGTGCAAGCAGAAACACTGAGCTTTACGCCACCAATGAATTTGTGTGCATCGGTAATGGGCGGAGCTAGCGTGAGAATTGTTTTCGGGTGTGACCCTCTCAATAAAATTTCTCAATAAAAAGTCTTTATTAAATGAGGACCCGTAAGGAGTCTTTGTCTCCATACGTGATGTCGGGTGTAAGCGACGTAGCAGAAATACTTTCACTTGCAACAGTTTCTGTTTTAATTTGAGCTCGCTTCCTCGTGCTCATGTTACTGCGTATTGTAATGCTAAATTACCGCAGGTTTAGTGCTATGTTTATATTATGCAAATGCTGCTAACATTATCAAAATTATGTCTATCCCACAAAGAGGCTAGAAAGGTCTATTTTACAAGTCTTTTAAGGTTTTATGAAAGAAAGCGCCATTGATCGATGCCGATACTGATAAATATACTTAGACAAGGTAAACGTCCGAGTGCTCGACACGCTAATGCCCCATAGACGACACCCTGCTGTCACCTCTATAGCTAATGACATAAAACTGAAGATGCCAACTATTGGGACAGTGACGAGCACTCGTACGTTTCATTATATCAATATTTTTTTCACTTCCGTCATTGACGATTACGACCGTAGGTGGTAGGTATGGCCTTTACGCTTACGGCCCGGATACGAAAAAGCACGACCGGCGGCGCGGTTTCTTAATCCATTGCTTGGTCAAGGCACTCGCCACATAATAGTTACCAAGCAGCATACGTAATGAACAGAGTAAACGCTCACCGCATCGTTAATCACGTTGAGACGTGCCCAGTTCGTTCTGTAGAGTGAGCATATACAGTGTCTCGTAAATTGTACAATCAATTTTAGTGAGAGGTAGGTGGGTCACCTACCAGCAAAGAAGAAATGATCTCAGTAGAAAAAGTTTCGAGATAATTCGATTTTCTGAATTTAAAAAATAAATTCACCCTCACCAAATTTTCTGATGTGGTAGCTATACGGAAATCATATTTTTTATGTCAATTTCACCTTTTATACTTAAATTTGGCCAAGTATTCGACCTATCTCGGTAAAAAAAAACAATATTACTTATTGCATGCGTGGTTGTGATGTAGCTAGGTTAAATGTTATAGTTCATTGAATTTTACCTCCGCAAAGTACTTAAAGCATGAATCAAACAAATTTTATGAGTTTTATGGCATATCAGATGAGTTGACTGGCATCATCCATTAGTCTACAGATGCGTAACTACTTAAATTTGTAATTCCGATCTTAATCAACATTATCTTAGGACCGTTTTATACTTAAATCAGTATTTACTTGTGCGGCATGTATTCCCCGAACAGCACTTCTTCATCAGAAGACACGTAGTTGCACCAGCCTATCATATGCGTGATCCAAGAAGTGCATTTGGTTGCGTAGAATCCGACCTCAGTTATTATAGACTCTGCATAGTAAGCAGGTGCTCTGGCATGGTCACATCCTGATTTTGCTGAAAACGTAAATTTTTAAGTAGTAACTAATTATTTACTTTACAGTTAATTCTCTATTTTTCACTACCGTACTCTCTGATAGCTGATCGGATTAATCGTGGTGGCCCAGTGGTTTGACCTTTGCCTCTGAAGCAGAGGGTCGTGGGTTCAAACCCGAGCTCGCACCTCTGAGTTTTTCAAAATTCATGTGCGAAATCACGTTTGAAATTTACCACGAGCTTTACGATGAACGAAACATCGTGAGGAGACCTGCACTAACTTGAGAAGCAATTCAATGGTGCGTGTGAAGTTCCCAATCCACATTGGGCCCGCGTGGGAACTACGGCCCAAGCTCTCTCAATCTGAGAGGAGGTTTGTGCCCAGCAGTGTGACGTATATAGGCTGGAATGATGATGATGATGACTCTCTGATAAATTTTTGATAAAACACCAGTAATTTATCAGGAAATGGTGAAACCACGGGGTGCAGCAGGCTATAAATACAATAATTATTAAGATTATTTGACTAGTTTGGGACCAGGTCTCAATTAGTGTATTTTTTTTGACGATTTAGTTTGTTTCGTCACCACTGAGAATGTTAATAAAAAAACAGATTCAATATTTCCCCACGATGAAGATGAAGAGAAGGTAGATGCAACCTAAGGCTCTTCAAGGCTAGAGTGATTAGGCTATATAGGCTGTTACTGAACCAGTGAAATACATCTTTGCCTCATCTGCATTTTTCATCGGTGAGATACCGGTACTAGTACAAACAATTTAAATGATATTCTTTTCTTCATCAATCTATAGTACGGTCGACCCACTGAGTCATGTACCAGGGTGGAACCTTTATGCTACTAATGTCATGTTGACATCGCATACTTATTGTCAAGGAATTCACAGTGAAATTAATTATCTAAAGGTTCCACTCTAACACATAAATCAGGTTCTTCGACTGTCCCTCAATAATCTTACTTTGTTCCTGAGAAGGCTACTCTCACAAACAATTTCAATGATGTTCTTTTCTTCATCAATCTATAGTACAGTCGACCCAACTTAATCACGTACCAGGATGGAACCTTTATGCTGCTAATATCATGTTGACATCTCATACTTTTGTCAAGGAAATTATAGTGAAATTGATTATTAAAAGGTTACACTCTAACACATAAATCAGTTTCTTCGACTAGTCCCTCAATAATCTTACTATGTTCCTGAGAAGGCTTGCAACCAGGTTGCGTGAGGCCTCCATTTGCGTAGAAGTCCACTGTCCCGCAGGTTTCTAGTTTCCCTTTCTCCAACGCATTTGTATGAAGACAATCCACCATCTTGGCATCACTGGCATCTACTTTCTTCTTGTTATCCTGACTGACGAACAGGGGCATCGCTGGGTCAAGTGCTAGAAAATATTAAAAATGATGTGCACAAATATATTTACTATTTCGTGATGTAGTCCGGTCAAGCCATTCGTTAAGTACACATCAAAAAAGTCATTTGCCATAATTTTATAAGTCATAATATACTGTTTGTCATAGTGTTTTTCCCGCTGAAACCATACATTTTTCATCAAAAAAGAGTTACGTCAAACATGACATTATGACAAACAATTTTCGACCAGTCGTTATATAGACCCGTTCAAAACTGTCTAGGGATAAAAGATATCCCAAGGCACTTTTATGAGTGTATTATTGTGATCGGGCAATTATTTTTATTCTCCCTCTCCGCTTGTTAAATAAATTATAGGACATACGTAACAAAATCTACATAAGTCGATTTGCACAGGCTGACCGCTGTATATAGCACTAAAATGTTTTATTATTGATTTATATTCCGATAGATGTCGCTGCTCGGAAAATTCGAGAATGATTAATCGCGTTGGCAGTTATATGTAGATAGTATTAAAATCACCTCTATTTAAGGCAGCGGGTGACTATCGTAGTACTTTGCAGAGGAGTGAATCAAATATATCCAATATATTTTAAACATTGTCCTCCGCAAACTAACGCCTGAATCTATACTGTATGCAAAATCTTATAGCAACACCGCACGAATATTTTTGATGAATAGTATGTTACGATACTCATATTTTGCTGTTAATTTATGCATTGCAAACGTGTTAACCACCACTCTATTGTTAGAGCTAAGGCTGTCAGTCACATTGAAATAGGGAGTGTATATGTCATGGTTATTGCTGGTTTGTAAATCAAGAGATTTGTTACAACGCTTACGGACGAACAACTGCTATTATGACAATTTATAGTAGGTTTTAAATACCTACATCGCTAGCGGCAAAAGCTACAATAAATCGTCTCATTTTATTACTTTCCATTACTGAGCTGAAATAATGTTGTTCATCAGGTTTTTGTTTTGCTGTCCTGATCATTGTCATAACTTTAAATATGTCGTCAACGGCTCGGTGTCCAGTCTAAAGCTACGTAGTTACATCCTGCACATGGTTACTGTGATTTACTGGCGTAGAAGTTAAGTCATCATACGACGTTATACACTAAGGAACACTGGCAGCATCACATAGTTCCATTTTACTTTTAAACTGTTCGAACCAGCCAGTCCTGTAAGGGTGAAGCTAAGCAAGCGTAATTTTTAAAGTTGTGATTCACGTATTTTTGGTCGCGTAGTTTTGGTTTCATACAAAAGTCCTATTTGTGTACAGCTCATTTTGGATTACGGGACCAAAAATACGCGACTCACAACTCACGTCACGTCGCAACTCACAACTTACGCTCGTCGGGCTTCTCTCTATTATGGCCGATACCTACTCAAGTACATCCTAGTGAAAGTGTTTTTCCTTCCCATTAGCTGACTATTTAAACTATAAAGTGCACTCACCAGAAATCCTTTCCAACTTGCCACTAGTTACATAGTTCCCGATGAACCCTGCCGTCTGTCCGCCGAGGCTGAAGCCGATGACATGGAACCTCTGCAGCTCGAAGCCATGCTGGGTGACCAGCTGGTCGATCAGCTGGGCCGTGCATTTCCCCACCAATTCTGTATTGCGTGCCGCTTGGAAGTAGCATGGCTCTCTAGCGATGGGGTTGTAGTCCACGGATATTATGTTGTAATCGCAGCACCGCATGTATGCTGCGAGAGTAGAAGTGTAAGTAAATCTTTTTCTCCCTTGGATAATACACTAAAATATTATTTTTTAATCATATAATCTAATTTTATAACTGATTATTAAATTATAAACCAGAGATTATCGTAATTTTCATATGAATTCCTAAAAATTCTGTACGAGTCTGGCTTTTGAATTCACGATCAGAGGATCGTAAAGTCTCAAGTAGAGACTTAAGAGGTTTTCGCCATAGCACGGCTTTAACCCTTAATAAGGTAGAGGCGATTTAGCGACCACTTGTATTGAGTTGCAAACTGAACCTTATTAATATCGTAATACGTCACAATTTCCATTGTAATTATTGAACATACGATTAACTTTAAAAATATTCTTTGTCAGGTATGTACTCGATAGCTGCTTTTGATTCTGTGGTAGTATGCTCCAATAAATGGGGCCTTATTAATGGAAATTATCATACTTATATAATGCAGACATTTGATTAGTTTCATTTCGGCCTATAACGTCCCACTTCATTATACAGGAATCCTCTCAGAATGATAGAGTTTTTAGTTACCACGCGGGCCCTGGCCCTTTACCACGAAGTGCAAAACTCGAACTTCGTATGTTGCCGTCCTGCTGACGCTTATGTCATTTAATACGCGAGTGATAGGGACAGTGCGATACGAACTTCGATTTTCGAGTTTCGTAGTAGCCCGTCTGTTTTGAAAATAAAGCGTAAAAAACAATACCACTCCTTGCAGTCGGGTAAAAAGCGTAGAGCTAGTACATCTTTGACCTCATGTGACGTCGAAGAATATGTATGACAGCCGTATGGCATTTATAACGGAAGCTAAAATGACGTAAAGCGTGCAAGCGCGTGGATGGATGGCGGATGTGCTACCACTGTATTCATGTCATGTTTTCGGATGTTTTATAAGCATACGCAGTATCATTTAATGGTACTTAGGAGTATGATAACATTGTCTACGCTACTTTGACGCCCGGCGTAAATATAAAACTGTTACTGTTTCTTAGCATAACTTTCACCGTTTTCCTGCGTATTTTCCTGTACTTATATAATGTTTGCTCTACTGTAATGGCAGATAACTTGGACCTTGCGAAAGTCGATATGCATACTTGAAATAGAATGCAATCAAAGAAATTTTGATGTTTCACTTCAAAAAATCGAAGAGTTGCACCAAGTTACTAATTATCGTGACTTTAGATGATTACTAGCTTTTTCCCGGTGGCTTTGCCTGCATGGAATTTCCCTTGGGAACTGTGCATTTTTCCGGGATAAAAAGTAGGCTAATGTCACTCCCTGGCCCATAAGTAAACTATCTTTATGCCAAAAATACAGACAAAATAAAAGACAGACAAACATAGAAACACACAAACACACACATTTTTGCATTTATAATATTAGTATGGATAATGATAAGCAAATTTATTTGGCATCCAAAATTTTACAGCAGAGATTTGAATACTGTTGTTTGTGGGTTTTAGTTATAGGTTTAACTTAATGCAACTCGCACTTAGAATGTGCTCTTATGAATTAAACACATACTTAAAGCAATTACCTGGTCGTATTTCCGTACTAGGTGAGAAATCTCTGTGTCCAGTATAACCGTGAATGAGGATCTTGATAGGAGCGTCTTCGACCCACGGTGCCGAGGAGATGGAGTCGGAGTTCAGTGCAAACACTTGGTGCGGGCTGTCTTGGTTGGTCCTACACGAAATCAGAGGTAATATCTCCTATGTGTAGCGTAAAAATTATATGGGCTAAAATTCGAAAATACGCTGTTTTTCCGAAAACCACATGTATACCAATTTTCGTCAAAACTGTTAGAACCGTTTTTGAGATTCCCGAAATAAATAAATATACATAAATCGTATAGAATCGTCGTAATCGTAAAGAATCTTTCGTTTAAAGGTAATACAGGGTTTTGTATAGAGTACAGTTGCCATACTCCACGTATAAGTCACAATTTCAAACTGTTTTGGTAAAACTTCAGCGACTAAAAATACTTTTTAATAAAATACAGAAATTGACTTCACCAAGTTGATTATGGACAAACTACATACATGCCCACATTACGCATCTCCCGGAAATCTTTATTTTCCCGAGATAAAAACAAGCCTATGTTACTTGCTGATAATATAGGTTTCTACATATTAGTGAAATAATTTAATGAAATAATTTTTGTTCAATTGCATATATTTTTGTACGTGTTACTCTACTGTATAATTTAATAGTGGCATATTTGCTAGTCTATGTTTCGTTTAAGTCTTATTTGCTTAAGGTTTTTTTTTATATTATACCGTTTTTGCCCAAATAAACATTAAGCATTAAATTGGTCGAATAATAGGTTTCGAGTTTATCTATTACAAACAAACAATTACACGATCAAATAATGTTTTCTCTTTATAAATTTTAGTTTAGATATATAAGCATTTCTCAAATATCTTGTTAGAACACATTGACAAAACAAAAAAAAATCGGCCAAGTGCGAGTCGGACTCGCGCACCGAGGGTTCCGTGCTAACCTGTAGGTAGCTTTAAAATTAATAAAATATTTTTATTATATGATGTAACTAAAAATTTACGGTTTTCGCAATTTTTCCTGTATCTGTGCTGTTGCTGTACGTTGCTTCGTACCAAATTTCAAGATTCTGCGTTCACGGGAAGTACCCTGTAGGTTTTGATTCTCTTGCGAGTTTCGGAAATTTGCGGACGACTGTATCTTTTGAGTGTGTTGACTGAGAAGTTTGATTTTTCACAGCTCCAAGGGACAGTAGACAAGGGAGAGTATTTTATATAAATTTCAGTTTGATACCTCCACGCGTTCCTGAGAAAAAGGGTCTTGACAGACGGACGGACGGACGGACAACAAAGTGATCCTATAAGGGTTCGGTTTTTTCCTTTCGAGGTACGGAACCCTAAAAAGAAACGCCGGAACCTGCAATCGAACCCGGGTCTTTGCCAAACTAAGTATTTGATAGAAACTTACTTCGTGTAAAGCCAGAACGTTATATTTTCGTTTGGACATTCCATTGGAGGAGACACACAGCCTTGTTGAGCCAATACATAACTAAGAGCTGAAAATTTTTATTATAAATAATCATTTGATAAATTAATGTTATCCGTACTTAGAGGTAAATGAAACATGGTCTCTATCCAAATTGTTAAAGTATCCAACGTACTTATAAGACAAGACCAATGGAATTGTGCAAGCAGAGGCAGACAGAACTACAAAAGGAATTATGATGATAGGTATGTAGAGGGGATCCTTTCGACTGCCATAACTTTATAAGTCATAATGTAATGTTTGTCATAATTATTGTTAGTCATATTTTTTTTTCCCGCTGAAACCATACATTTTTCATATTTTTTTAAATGGTAATCTCTGTTAGGTTAATAACTGAAAAATAAATGGTTTCAGAGAAAAAATGAGTTATGTCAAACATTACATTATGACAAACAATTTTCTACATTCGATATAGACCCATGTACACAGTGGGTAAGTGTACGCATTTCAGTCCGAAATATATGTGAGTGCGTACACTTACCTACTGCGTACGTTTACCCAGCATGACTCTATGTAAACTCTATTGTATAAAAATAGAGAAACTTAAAATAATTATTGACAAACGTTGAAGTGCATGTGCAAAGGCGAACTTATCAAAGGATAAGTAATCTCTACCAGTCGTCAACTTTGGGGTGGGTAATTGAGGTGCTAAGTTCGTAACGGTGCCTTTTCCAAAGACTCTGAAAAGTGGTGGCGTCAGGGAGTCGTAGAATCGATTTTATTAAATCAGTAGCGACTGGGATACAGTGGGTTTAAGAATTATCGCTATCGAAAGTTTTAATTTTGCCACTATTAATAGTTATTATTACTTAATACAATTACTTTGACTCAACTAAAAATGCCATATTTTGCAATTTTAATGGCATTTAATTAAAAACCACGCACAAAGGCTTTTAGTGCACAAGATAATGAATTCAATTGGTTGTATATGTCAAGACGATGTTCAGTAAAAGACGTTTCAGATAAGCATTTACGTTCATGTGACAGTTACGACTTCCGTTTGGCGTAGCAACTGCCGCCATCAATTCTGAAGAAAATAATAGCAAGAATAGATATTTTACTGAGTGACGTGAGCGAAGATGAAGAGTGTGACATTTTGAAATCACTGTGTGCCACTTTTGAAATGAAATAGATTTGAAATCTAATTTAAAATATTGCCTCAATTATCTTACATACTATTGATACTTTTAAGCTAGGTATAATTTCCACAGGAATGTGAAAAAAGTGTTAAGTACATGAACAAGTTAATGAATAAAAAAAAACAAACAACCCGACTTTGGCGTGCCGACACGCTCTTGGCCGGTTTTTTTGTTGGTTAGGTTTATCTGTATCGCTTACTATTTCTGGAGGGTGTACAATAAAGAGTCATTGTATTGTATTGTTCAGCAGTCGGGAGCCATTCAAAATCGTGATCAGCTCAAAAAATCCCAGTAATTGATACAGACTGTTGAAGTTTAGCAGACTTATAGACTACTGGACTTGTTTTTTTTTGTATAAAGTTTTTATAAATCAGTCGGGTTGTTTGTTTTTTTTATATTGTTTTTTCCTTTTTAGTTAGTTTTTTAGTGGTCGGGATTAACATTTTTTTTACTTACTTAATTACCTACGAATATTTTTTTTGTTTACAAATCTCGACGAATTTACCATAGTTTGTACCATTCTGCCACTTTTACTACCAGGATTCGTAAACGAGTAAACTATGTATGTTTTGAGATCTCTAAAATAACTTTGATGATTTTGATTACAGTTTTAATACATGACTTTAGTTGTAGGTTCCACTTAATCGTGCCTGACTCTCGTGCCCGACTCCACTTAATCGTGCCACTTAATCGTGACAGACAAACGGTAAAGCGACAATAACAGGGTTCCGTCAGTCACTTTTCGGGTACGGAACCATATAACTCCTGTAGGCGAAACTGTTGTACCTTGGCCATAGTTGTACCTCGGACAGTCGTCGACATTTAAATTTCCCCGCATTATTTTAATATCATGTGCATTTGAACCGTCGGCGGGAAGTAGCGAAGTAAAGTTAGTAATGAAACGCAACGCTGAATGTGCTGTGTGAGATAATCATGAAAAAAAAAATCCTTTTACAAAAAGTACTTTTTTAACTTTTTTTTAAGCTTCTTTATTTAATGTTATATTTTTTTGTAATAAAAGTCAACAAACTATGTTGAAGTTACTTTAATTAACTACGGATCAAAAGGGCTGTTTCAGCCTAAACCTGAATCGATGTGCTTTTTGGACGCATTTTTACCTAAAACACTGGATACGTTGTAACTAGGACACTAGTTAAAAATAAGTTGTACCTTGGCAAATAAAATTTAGTAGGTAGTAAAAAAATATATATATTTTTGTTCCGATCATATCTTGATGCTGAAAGGTATTTTAGTTAAAATTAAGTAATTTAGTCGTTTGATCCATGCGATTTCATCATGTAATCAACGTCTAAAACTAAGGTAACTTTTTGTTTGATCTATAAAAAAATATGTACACACTTGGCAGGAAAACTGCTGTGTGCCAATAACCAGTAAATAAGTCATCGGTTCTATAAATAAATAAAACAAATAATCATTAAATATATTCTTGACAAAAAATCACGTGTCCGAGGTACAACCTCGAATGTTCAAGGTACATCAGGGGTGTTGTACCTTGGATATTTTTCCCTTTTTTTTCGTGAGCCTACCGTCTCAAAATTAAGAAACGAATCGCTTAGTTTTTTATCGAATAACATAGCCTAATGATGTATCTTTAGATATTTTAATATCTGGCGTTTATTCCGTTATTAGTTATTTTTCTAAAAATCATAAAAGGAAAAACTGTCCGAGGTAGAACAGCTTCCCCTGCTCTCAGTTAGTACCTACACGAACGAATTACCTTAAAGATTTCTATATTACAAATTTGGTTGTTTTTTTTATAATAACAAAATAAAACCGATTTTCAATATGAATACAACTAGGTAATTTAATTATTGCGAATAGTAAAGGAAGGTGGTAATGTGTTTAAAATTATGTCCTTTGGCAAATTTTCTGCTTTAAATTAGGTGCCACAATCACTAATTCTGGAATAGGTACTAAACTTCAAATATATATCTTAAACACACACAAACATCACGCTTGTATTCCCAAACGGGGTAGGCAGAGCACACGAAACGTTACCGCTTCGGAGACACTTTTAGCATTTTAAGGTTTAAAGTTTGACGAAAAAATGGTACAATAGTGACAGGTTGCTAGCCTGTCGCCTACGGTATACCTTAACCTATATCCTTTGTCGCCTCTTACGACATCCATGGAAGAAATATGCTATGATATGTGTGTGTATATATGAGATATCTTAACAATTATACTAATTATTTTACTAGGTAATTATTATTGTACTAATTATTTTCATTGGACAAACTGTGACAAGGTACAGTATCAAAACTACAAATGCATTATTTGCAAATTCGATACTGTACGTTGCTGAACGGCAATAAATGCTACTCAGAGATTCATAATTGCGTCACTATCTGAATATTAATAAATCGTTTTTATTGACAGAGTTTAGCACTTTAATCTCACTTTATGTAATCACTTTATTCGCCTTGTTACTAATGGCATTACACAATACTCTATAGATAGAGACATGTGCAAACGTTATGTTATAAAATTGTAAAATAATACTTACAGATGCAAAGGCATATAAAAAAAGATACTGAATCCATTACAATAGTAACTGTTTTACGTTTGTAACTATTTTTTATGTAAACTGTCACATATATAGAAAAGCGAAGACACGCCCCGTTGCCTTCATGCGCCTTTGTAACTTACGAGTGCAATGCATCTGAAAAGTTTTCAGAACAGCGAATGTCATGGAGTAGGTATTACTGTAAATGTGTTTGCTTCTACTTGACTACATGGAACTTGAAATACGATAACATTTTAAATAGTCTAACCCATAGGTAGGAACTTAAACCTATAAAATCACAATCGTTTATAAATTTTAAATATAATCGTCGTTTTGATGACCAGATGGCCTAGTGGTTAGAGAACCTGACTACGAAGCTTGAGGTCCCGGGTTCGATTCCCGTGTCGGGGCAGATATTTGTATGAAAAATACGAATGTTTATTCTCGGGTCTTGAGTGTTTAATGTGTATGTAAGTATGTATCTATCTATATAATTATATTTATCCGTTGCTTAGTACCCATAACACAAGCTATGCTAAGCTTACTTTGGGACTAGGTACGTAGGAATGGTCCCGTGATATATATATTTTATATTTACTCGTATTCGTGAATAAAATAAAAATACAAAGAGCCAATATTTTGCATCGGAAATGCATTAGGTACTGTGAACTGATCACCAACTTAAATAATAACCTAACAAACAAAAAGTTAGAAACCGGCTAAACCGATTTTGATAAAACTTGTCTAAAAACCATCACTAGAAAACATGCTTTCAAATAAAAACACTGCATTCAAATCGGTTCACCCGTTTAAGAGCTACGGTGCCACAGACAGACATTCAGACAGACACACACACAGGTGCACATAGCGGTCAAACTTATAACATCCCTCTTTTTGCGTCGGGGGTTAAAAAAATAGATTTATGTTAGGTACATTATTGCAAAAATATATTTAAAACTTGATCTACATAATTACAAGTTAAACAATCATTGAGTATTTTGTAAGTTTGTGAAGATGTTTGGAAGTTTGGATGTTTGTTACTCAATCACGCAATAACAGCTGAACGGAAAAGATCTGCATTGAGACATAAGATACTTGATATCCCGTAATGCTGAGCGGGCAACGTTGCTTTTTAGTTAGTTTTTCTCGATTATTCAAAAAAAATAATGTGTCTACTCCAATAATTATTCACGATAGACTTTTATTGTCTTTAAAAACCGTTAATAAACATTTGTTCGTTTTTAAAGAATATAAAAGTCTATCACAAATAATTATTGGAGTAGACACATTAACTTATATACCTATTAAGAAGAGTTCTATCAGACCACAATTTTAATTTTAATTAAATTTTTATGGAATAATTGAGAAAAACTAACAAAAATGCAACGTTGCCAGCTCAGCATGTATAAACGCTCTTTAACAAGAATAGAGGGCACTGTCCAAGTACGGTGACGTACCGTACCTCAGCTCTTACGATGACGTGTTAACTTCGTTTTCAATCAATAGATGGCGTTGTGCGACCGAACGTTGTTCTTTTAAATTATTACCGTAACCTTTTTCGAGGCCAAACTCTAAGAGCGTTTTCAGATTATCCGATCCGATATCGGTATCGGACGCCGATCCTAATATCGGAGTAAGTAAATGTATGAAATATGTACCTGTCTTTCAGATTATCCGATCCAATATCGGATCATATTTCATACATTTCATATCGTATCGGCGTCCGATACCGATATCGGATCGGATAATCTGAAACGCTCTAAGACATTTATTTATTGCGTTGCCATGGTAACAAGAATCGTGTATAGGTAGAGTCATTCACGATGACATTAATGTATACAAATTCGCGGAGGGCACTAGGTATAAGTAAACGGTTGTTGTTGTATATTAAAAAAAAAACACGGTCATAAATTTACAACAGATGAGTTAAGACGGCATTCTTTTTGTTATGCTACGCCACTTTGTCGCGAATAAATGATTTATATTTCATTAAACTATTTCTAATGCGGGCGAAGCCGTGGGTTAAGGCTAGTGAACTATAAATGTAATGACTATTACTACGAGGGTTATTTGATAAGTACCCGGTTATGGAAAGAAAACACATTTTTTTCTAGTCACCTTATAACTCTATACATTTGTTCCACCTATACTCAAGCTTCATTAAACCATCCAAAAAGTATGATTTTGGAAAGTCATTAAAATAGGCCTCTGTGGCGGCAATGACTTCGTCATTTGATCCAAATCGCTTACCACCGAGCCATTTTTTTAGGTTGGGAAACAAAAAGAAATCGCATGTGGCCAAATCTGGAGAATACGGGGGGTGAGGCAATAGTTCTTACTTTTATTTCATCACATGTTTTTCCTTCCAAAAACAAGAATCTAATTACAGACCGATACTGTTCTTTCTCCATTTTAACAATTTTAAGTTCACGCTTTCGCTAAATCGCTGTCAAATGAGAAAAAAAAAACAAAAGAATGCCATTTAAAAAAAAAACCACCTTTGAAAAATGGCTTAAAAAGGTGGTATACTTATTTTCGGCCAGTGATATTAATATATTTAGAAAACGGGTACTTATCAAACAGCCCTCGTAGCTAGACTGTCAAATAATAAATTAGGGTTTTCAGAGAGGTGAAATATCGCTAGATGGCGTTAATATCGTGAAGTCCGTTCGACGCAAGTTCGACGCATGCTCGTGATAGGGTAAATAACTAAATGAGCCAATCGCAAACAAAAGTCAAACGTCAAACAAACCTCACGATACTAATGCCATCTATCATCCATCCATCATATCATTAATTACTTTATTATTTTTGTTTGAAGCTCATTTTACTGAAACAAAGAGAATAGGTATTTATCTGATTAACAAGTTTGCTAACTATATTGCAGAAGGCGTAAACATGTAAGCTAGATAACTATATTGAAATAACGTTTGAAAATATTAATGCTTTGTTTGATATCGCATTTCAAATTATTTTGATAAAGAATCTCTCATTGTCATTATACCTAGTATCTTTTTTTTACTAGCCTGTAATGTTCCACCGCTGGGCAAGGGCCTCTTCCCTGGATTTCCATCTCGTCCTGTCGGCACTTATGCATGGCCAGTCGCTGGAAACGCGTCTAGGTCATCCTGCCATCTCCGCCTTGGCCTGCCACGACGCCGATAGCCATCTTGGGGCATCCACTTTGTGACTAGGTGACCTATGCCCACCTTTCTAGGTGCATAGTATCTTTTATTGGTTTTAATTAATTTGTATTTGTTAACAATACTCTAGGGCTTCCTTATTCCCAATTATGTAAATGTTGTCAAATTAAGGCAAAGAACACGCACGTATTAGCGTTTTATCTTCATTGCTAGTGTTTTTGGTTATAATTACGCGTTCACAGAGTCTTATCGCTGATAGTGAAACAAGTTCTTAAATATAAAAAAAACCGGCCAAGATCGTGTCGGACACCCTCAGAATAGGGTTCCGTAGCCATTACGTAAACATCAAATAATATTTTTCTGACGATTTCGTATTGTGTACGGAATCTTCCAAATAGGCTGCTATTTACTCTTAAACTACTAATAATTCTTAAGCAATCTTAGGCGCTATAACTTAAATTTCCTTTTAAATTTGATATATTATTTACTACCATTCTGACTTTTTTCAAATTTTTCCTCCCAACAGTAGATTTAAGAGGGAGGGGGGAGGGGCTCGATTGTAATGAAAATTTGCACTTTAAAGTTGAATATTTCACAAACAGATCACTGAATAGAAAAATTGTCATAGCAACCCCCAATGGTTTTAAAATACCTATCCAACCATTCTCCACACTCTAGTATAGGGTTGGTAATGAAAAAAAATCACCCCACTTTACGTCTACCATATTTTCTTACCCGCGGACAGACAGACAGACAGACGGACATACATGGCGGAACTATAAGGGTTCCTAGTTGACTACGGAACCCTAAAAAGAACCTACGGCTAGCGTGAGAGGACCGGCTTGTTATTTTGCCAAGTACTCGTATCAGTGCATGATTTTTTACTATGATAGAGATAGCAATAAGGATAGCAATGACTCGGACATACCTTTAATACTCTGGAGGAATTCACTCTGCTTAAACCTACCATGTTTTTCAAGACATTAGAATTATTGTAATTATGAGTATATACCCATGCATACGGTCATCATCATCATCATCATCAGCCGGTAGATGTCCACTGCTGAACAAAGGCCCCCCCTTTAGAACACCACAATAAACGACAACTAGCCACTTGCATCCACCGGTTTCTAGCCTGCCTGGTGGGAGGCCTGCCAACGCTTCGTCTTCCGGTTCGTGGTCGCCACTCAAACACTTCCCTCCCCCAACGGTTATCTGTTCTTGGAGCAATGGGCCCACTTCAACTTGCATAGTTTTCCAGCTATGTCGGTGACTTTTAGTTCTTCTACGAAACATACGGTATATTTCATGAAACATAGTCAAGGGTCACGGACAGGATTATAAGAATAAGTATGCGTTGCTTTTTTCGTTGACCAAATTACTAGCTTTCCAAGTTCTCTGGTTAACTCGTTATCAAGAACGAGGTGTAATCAGAATGAAACTAGACCACGGTACGAAAATAACATACTCGTATTGTAAGTCAAATTAAAGCTGAAGTGTAATTACAGTAATAAACAGGCATTTATTAGGGTTTAGATCTGTTTAGATAGAGAAAATAGAAAATACATTTTTTGAGTTATTTTTTTATTGTTCACATAAACTTAAATCAGTCAGTCATCGTAAACAAAAAGGCATTTGGCACTTTGTTCGCTTAAAATATGGCTTTATAAATTTTTAATAAGAGATTTGTCTATCATAAAAGATTAATAATCGGATACCAATTAAATTTTACTAGATGGCGATTAACATCGCAATTACATTTTTATTCCTTGAATGTATTGATTGAAAATAAAGTACAAAATTATTCTGATGACATTTTAAAATAATAGAAAAAATAGGGTGAAACTTAACTTCCATTTCCTATATACAGAGTGATTTCGTATTCTATATTTACATTCACAATATTATTTTTGCAATACATTACAATGTCATAAAAGTTTATTACACAACACGAATTCAACAAGATATGGCAAGAGAATTGAATCTAGAGAGACCTTGATACAAGATCGCAACAAATTTTTGTACAAAAGCTAACTCTACTTATATTAAAGTAATATTTACAAATTTTCCTTAAACTTAATTTATACATCATACATATTCTTCCGACGGTTTTGGAGTACCGTTAGGAAGTCTTAACGAGGAAGACATTCGGCCATTTACGGAGTCCGGTAATTCGGCGATGTCCTTGAAAACGCCGATCATACTTTCAAAGTTTGGACCCCAGTTGAGCAAGTAGTCCCAGCCGAGAGTGGCAGGTGCAGGCGAGCCGTTAGCCTGCCGATACAGCGCTGAACCCACGTGCGGCGCAAGATCATCGTCTGACGCCACTAAAGTACTCAGCGATCCACGAAACGATGAATCAAAACTCTCATATGGCGGAGGTAAAATAGGTTTCTTTGAATTATTTCCACTACTCACGTTTGGCCTCCTCACACCCTCTGGCTTATCAGCATTAATACTATTGTTATCGTACTCTACTTCTGAACACGTAAAGCTATCATTACCACTTTCGTCATCGGAACCCGTGGAACTTCTGTTGTCGACGGGCGGCGAGTGATGCCTGTGAGACATGTGGTGGCCGACCCCGCCGCCTCGGGGAGCTTCGCTGGAGCTCGAAACAGCATCCAATGTAGATACTAGACTTGAAGTCCGCTGTCGTGCATTCATTCTTTCAATTTCTTCTGCGGTCAGCCCAACAGCACCAGAACCAACGGAAACTACTTGAGGTACTTGAGGAGGTGCATTAGGTGTTTTTCGTCCCGCAGACGAGCTCTGACCACTGAGTTGCGACATCACCGGACTATTTAAACTACGTTCACTATTACTGTGTAGAGCATCTTTACCAACGCCACCTGAACTGGACGTAGTTGCTAATAATGCGCTTTGCAATGGTTTCCCAGATATATCATGAAGAGTGAGTATTCTTGGTTGTTGACTTAGTTCACTGCTGGGAGACAGTCGGGCTAAAGGCGTAGTTTGGTGCTGTCTTGGTTGAGAAGGAGGTTGCGATGGTTGTGGAAGCACTCTTGGTGGGTAACCAGCATGATGAGGTGAATGTCTATGCTGAGGTGCTTGATGTTTATGATGGTAGCCCGCAATTGGAGGGGGCGTCGCTTTGTATTTTCGAATACCCGCAGCTTCTCGGAAACCTTTGTAATGATAAACAATATCAATATCGGAAGGTGCTATAGAACTGGCATTTTCAAGGTCGTAATGCTCAGGTATATCTGAATTTAAATCCATGCCACTTGGATGATCATGTGTATGATGAGAATTATTTGTTGAAGGCGGTGGTGGTGGATGATGATCTTCTCTAAGCGCGGGGCTTTTCCCAACTACTTCCCGTTCTATAATATCTGGCCTTTGTGGTCTAGAAAGATCGATGTTCATTATTTCTCGATCTTTGTATTTCTTAGATAATAGTTCAGGGCCTACGATGTGACCCACATTACGCATGATGTCAGCGTTTTCTGACATGTAGCTGTTTAGACTGGTCTCATTACTGTGAAGATTTCGATTCATTAAACTATCGTTGGTTCCGGCGATTAAGTTTGGAGCATTCAGCATCGCTGGTCCACCATTTTGTTTTGAATGCATAACTCCTTTGCTTGTGGGAATAGTGCCCTTTTCCTTCTTTTGTTTTCGAAGTCGGAAAACTACGAATGATACCAAAATGGCAACTATCAAAATGATGAAAAATACTATAACAAGCGTTATGCCGATACTGAGAGGGTCTGGACTTTGTGCTAAGCCAACACCAAAGCTGCTATGACATCCAGTCAAAATCTTTCCTTGGCGGATTATTTCTTTAAATATACTTCCGTTCCCGGTAAATGGTTGTATTTCATTGTTGATTGTAAAATTTGCCAAACAGCCCTCAAAATTATTATTACTGGACACAGGTAAATTTTCGGCTTTGACTCCGCCAAAGGATATAACTGTTAAATATGGGTCCAAAAAGTCATGCACTCCAGCAGCATCGAGCTCTTCGCCAACGTTGGCATTGTCAACCATAAGACGAATGCTTCTGCCAAGCGAGTGTAAAGTAACGCTATGCCAGCTGCCGTCAGAAACGTCAGCTTGTTCGACCTGTGTCATGTTAACTATAGTATTTTGTTTTGAAGTGTAAATTATCTTTCCACCCAGTAGTTCAATTAATGTGTAGTATTTGTCGGTAGCAGAAAAGAAAAGTATGCCATCTTTGCGATAAGTTCTAAAAAGGAAGGATAGTCTTTTAGCTGGATTAGCATATTTTTCAGAAGGTTTTCTACTTCTTTTGCTCCAATCCATATCATCGTAAAAGGAGTCAAGTAACTGCATTCTCCGATGTTTATCTGAGATTGCAAAGTAAACGAAACCATTTCCTCCAACTGATATCGGCTGGAATGAGGTGCTACAATCTGGAGATAGTATGCCGTTTTCACATTTACAGTAATTAGCTTTCCATCTATCAAGACATTCGCCGTTGCCACATACGTCTTTTTTATAACATGCACCTTTTTCTGATCTTCCACAGTTTGCTTCGACTCCACGAAATTCAATAGGATTTGTTAAGTTTAATAAACGACCATTGATAGTAATACTATGAATGCAGCCAATAAAATCGTCTGTGTGGATTTGACCCGGGCGCTCCAATACTGGATCTGCTTTGTGTAGACCTCCAACGAGGAGAAGCTCGCCGTTGAAATTTAATGTCCTGCAAATGAAGAAATAACGAATGATCAACATTGGAGCAAATTAAATAACATATTTACATAATCATCATCATTTTTTATTTTTTTTCGATTAACAAAAAATAATAGTGTTTAAATGTTCGTCAAAGACGCACTGATACTATTGTATCAGCCGCAATAATCATATACGTACAATAAACATATATATTCATTACGTGCATACATACACTCAAGTGCAATGATATCGACACGGCCAAAGTTGCAAAAATATTTAATAATACCTTAATGTTAAGTGCATAAAGTCGTGTAAATGTACATATTTTTATAACTTTGGCAATGTTGATATCTTTGCACTTGGCTGACTGTACGTACATGCATGTACAAACATATTAAAACATTTGATCGGCACTTTATCAATTTAACAATTTTGTAAGAGAAGAAGTAGACTAAAATAATTAAAATATACGTACCCAGCTTGGCCTGTTTCATCATTATAACAGGAGCTATCTCCAGGTTCACATTCCATGCAGACGTCCCCGTGATCTGTGCAAGAGGTAACGCTTAGGGAGATTACTCGACCGTTCCTCGTAGCTGTTAGTTTGTACCATCCGCCGTCAGCAAAATTTTTCCGTGTGTCTGTGATAGCTACTGATGCTATAGATGTTCTCGCACCACCGAAAGAAAATACTGGTGTTCCTCCAAGAAGTTCAATAGCAATAAAGTCCGATCTTCCACCAGTTTGTGCTCCATAGTTATAAAGTAAAAGGGCATCTGACTTAGTTGTTGCAAATATGATCGTTATATCATTTGTTGAAGCATCCAAAGCTGGGAACCGCATGTAAGATAGTTCGTTAAATCCAAAAGTAGAGCTTTCACAGTGTGCACCATATCGTCCACTTGTACAACTGCATTTATACCCTGGTTTTAGGCTTATGCATATTCCTCCATTAAGACATGGATTAGGTCTGCATGAGTCTACTAAAGCCTCACACTGGTTACCGCGATACCCAGGACGGCATAGACAGAAGAATGTCTTCCTATCAGCGCTTTCTTTGCAGGATCCACCGTTTTTGCATGGGTTGGTACTGCACAGGTCGTCCCTTTCCAATTCACAGGTTTTGCCTTCGCGACGGGCAGGGCAGGTGCATGTAAAATCGTGACCTTGTTTACGACACTGACCTCCAAATTGACAAGGATTAGGTGAGCAAGGATCTTGTCGTTTCTCACATTTATTACCCATGAAACCATCTGTACAATGACAAGTGAAATCGTGCCGCACCAAAGGTGATGAAAGAATCAGTGCTGCGCTTTCTGTTATTTTAGTTTGGTCGAGAACTTGAATTGAATCAGAGCAATGACCATTGTTTTCGCATTGGTGAAAAGAACACGGTAAATAAGACACTACTAATTGTCTTTTTAATAACTTTTCCATATCTTGCTCTTTGGCCTTCAAATGTTTTTCAGTGAGTTCCCTTTTCCAAACTGAATTTTGACCTTTGGTGGCTATGGTTAAATACAAGTTTCCATCATCTTCATTGATGCTGTACAAGTACACACTTTCTCTATGTTTTAAGCCTACTTTGAGGGTTTCAAGTAAGCTTCTATAATAATGAGTAAGAAAATGTGATGCAGTCATGTTCACAATCTTCAGTGTTACCGATTGCTCTACAGTGTTATTGTCAAATGAGAAGTATTCCACGCTCACTGATGAGGTTACATCTCCGTGAATTCCATCATTGCCTGATACTGAGAAAGAATACCCTTGGCCAGGTCTTACTGCGTTCGTATGTAAATCACATCCTTTCTTGATGTATAATAGTGAAAGTGTACTGTCAGATGTTGAGTCTTTAACAACTCTGCATTTGTAGTCACCAACGATGTCAAGGTCATTGGGTTTCACGTCGGCTATTCTACCAGTTGGTACTTTGTTGTTAAAGGCGTAGACAAGAACGTGTACAGATCTGGAACTCGGAGGGTTATCATTTCGATCAAGAATTTTAATGGGTATAGTATAGTTTGATTTCATAACCGGCGTACCACTGTCTTCTATTTGTATTATTATTTCTAAGTACGGTGTTAATTCCCGGTCTATCTTCTTTGTTGTTAGAAGTACTCCAGTATGTTTATGCACTTTAACATAACTTTGATGTTTGCCTCCAATTATGGAATATGAAAACGGTGCACCGTTAGGCGGTAAATCAGGATCTTTAGCAGTAAGCGTAGTAATGCTTGTATTTGGCGGTTCATTTTCATAAACAGCCCCGTTAAAATTAGCAACATCAAATAACGGCCCATTATCATTTATATCAGTTAGGGTGATCTTAACTGTTGCTGTGCCAGTTTGAGGAGGTACACCGGTATCAATAGCTCCGACTATTAAGGAATATGTGGGTAATACTTCTCTATCTAATTGTCTTGCTACCTCTATTTCACCTGACAGTGGATCAATTTTGAAATCTTGATTGACATTTCCTCCAATGATGGAAAAGCTAAACTGGTTATTCTGTGGACGGACATCTTTGTCAACAGCCTGAACTTGTACTACTTGATGGCCTATGTTGGCACCTTCTGAAATAACCGCTTCGTACTCGTGGCGTAAGAATTCAGGTGGATCGTTACCATCTTGAATAGAAATAATCACTTGTGCTTCGTCAGTATCATTACCTCGTATTCCGCCTGAATTTTTTGCTAATACTGTCAAAACAACTCTGTTCTGGGTTTCTCTGTCTAGGTACCGAGCGACTCTTATAACGCCCGTTTGCGAATTGATGTTAAAACCTTTATCGTTGCTAGAGCCAACGAAGAGATAGTAAATAACACCATCATCACCACTATCTTGATCAGTCGCTTGAATGACACCAACATTCGTTCCTACTTCTGCCGATTCTGATACGTCGAAATGGAAGACAGGTTGTATAAATTTCGGATAGTATTCATTCACACCAGTTATTTGTACAATCACTACAGTCATAGTCTTCATTATAGTATTGGGATTTGCGGCTGTAATTTCTAGTTTATATTTCGACTTTTCTTCAAAATCAAATATTTCTCTTGAAAATATTTCCCCCGTTTTAGCGTCAATACGAAATAAGGATTTCATTTCATTATTTGCAATGGAATATCTAATGATAGCATTTTTTGGAGAATCGATGTCGATCGCCTTCACTGTGTATATTAAACTATTAATAGGTGCATTTTCTAACAAATACGCAGTATAAAGAGATTGGTTGAATTGCGGTGCATTGTCATTTATATCAGTTAAAATGATTGTTAAGGTAGCTGTTGTTTCTTTTGGCTTGAAACCAAGATCACTGGCAGTAATATTCAGGCGATATTCTTGAATCGTGTCAAAGTCAAGTGGTCGAAGAATACGGATAGTTCCTGATACGGGGTCAACTTGAAAATCTTTTCCCATATTGCCCGATGAAATAGCGTATCTTACAATACCATTTGGTCCTTCATCATCATCACTGGCTCTCACTGAGAGAATTGACGATCCAGTTGGCTCATTTTCAGGTACAATGACTTGATAGCTTAATGCCGTGAATTTAGGGGCAAATAAATTTTCACCCGTTACCACAAAAATAATATACGTTTCATCGAATTGCGGTGGAACGCCCCGGTCCATGGCTTTGATTTTTAATTCGTAATACTGCCCCAAATTGTGAAACTGTCTCTTAACAATAATCCAGCCATCTTTTTTGTCAATTGTGAAGAAGGTAGATCCGTTGCCTCCATAAACATGGTATTCAACTTGAGCATTAATCCCAAAATCTAAATTATCTTCCGCTGTCAATTTTACTATTTTCTCACCTAGTATAGCATCATGAGGAACAGGCACTAGTTTTTCATGCTCTAAGAATTTTGGCGGATTATTATTAGCATCTACAACGTTGATAGTTACGAGGCATTCTGATGACATTGGAGGTTTACCATTATCTGTAGCTACAACAATAACAGAGTAGGTATTTTCAGGTGAAGAGTTGATCGATGTCCTTTTATACTTCAATGTGTATTTACTCAGTATTTCACCTGTTGCAGGATCGATGGTAAATATATCCGATGGTTGTTGTAATGCATAAGATATGATAGAATTAGGTCCTTGTTTATCTCTATCTGTGGCAATTACTTGCCCAACAAAGCTATTTTTACCTTGCAATTCAGGGAAATTAAAACTGTAGTATGAATATTCAAATTCTGGCGCATTATCGTTTTGGTCTTGAATTGTTACTGTTAAAGGTGTTTCTGATCTCCATGCACCATCAATTGCTGCAACTTTTAATATGTATTCATCTTGTAGTTCCCGGTCCAAAGATCCAATAACTGTTACGTTACCGCTTACTGGATCTATGACAAATTTATTTCCTGGATTTTCAACAAAACTGTACGTTGCGTTTGCATTTGGGCCAGAATCTAAGTCTGAACTAGTAACTCTAATAACAAAAGAGCCAATCTCTGCATTTTCAGTTACATTTACGCTAAAAAGTCTTGTAAATCTAGGTGGATTGTCATTTTTGTCAAGGACTGTCACAATAACTGTTGAACTTCCAACTAATTGTGGTGTTCCATGGTCGTATGCTTCAATCAAAATTTCATAAAATGGAATAGATTCTCTATCCAATGCCATATTTGTGTATATTTCACCACTTTCAGTATCGATTTCAAAAGTTTCTTCGTAATCATTAACAAGTCTGTAACTAATTTGTCCATTTTCATTTGAATCATCATCATGAGCTTCAATTTTAATAACTAGTTGAGGCGGGGACTCTTCTTCCATTACAGTTGCATTATAGAGCACTTGTTCTATAACGGGAGCGTTATCGTTAGCATCAGTGACTTTAATCTCTATTTCGATAAAAGATTTTAGTGGTGGATTGTCTGAATCTCTGACTTCAAACCATACTTCATATAAAGGCATAGTTTCGTAATCAAGTCCTCTTCCAGTCACAAAAACTTCTCCGCTCATTGGTTCTACTCTAAGAGCGTCACCCACGTTTCCACCGGCTATGGCAAACTGTAACAAACCTGTCGGTCCATGTTTTGGTGAAGTTGCTGACAGTCTTGTTACTAAAACACCTTCTGTTGTACCTTCAGAAAATGTAAAAGTTAATTTGTTTGTAACAGTGAATTTTGGAAAGTTCGTTACTGATTTCGGAATAAGTATTAACTCAGCCACGCTTCGTCTTGGCATATCACCTGAATCTGTGGCTACTATTACTAGATTGAATGTGGAACTTTTGCTTCGATACTTTCTAAGATTTTCTTCAGCCTTTATGACACCAGTTTCTTTGTTGATCGTAAATAGATTTCGATGTTCACCTTTAAGATCGTAGACAATTTTTTTGTTTAAACCAACGTCATTATCGGTAGCTTTGATACCGAAAATGAAATCACCTGTGACAGTGCGGTCAGAAATGTAGGTTTCATAAACAGGTTGAGCAAATGTTGGAGTATTGTCGTTTTCATCCTCTATTAATATTGTTAGATTCGCTGTAGCCGTTCGAGGATCGGTCGTAGATGAATCTTGGGCCATAATAATCAAATAATAAACATCCCATTCCTCTCTATCTAGAGAAGCATTAGTTGCGATTACACCCGTTGTAGAATTAATAATAAATCTTTCAGATTTGTCACCAAGAAGACTGTATCGAATTTTTGCATTATTTCCTATATCCTTATCAGTAGCTTTTGGACTAAGAATAGTAGTTCCTGGAGGAAGATTTTCTTTGACAGTGGTCTTATAACTTTGCCTTTCAAAAATTGGGCTATTGTCATTGACATCTTGAACTATGACTTTGACAGTACCAGATCCAGTCAGCGGAGGTGATCCTGTAAAATAGATATGTCAATAGTTAGTAAAATATCAACAAATCATTGAACCATTCGAATCAATGTCTGTGATGATCAAAGTGATATTTATGAATATCAATGTGACTATGACTCACATCATTCTAAATGAAGCAGAATCATTTTTTTTTAATAATAACATCCATGCTATCTTTTTTCTTTATTATTTTTTTAATTTGGTATATCATTTATATAAATAATAACAACAAATTCTGAAATAATGGTATTTACCTGTATCCATAGCAACTAGCGCTAGAGTATATTCGTCTTGAACTTCACGGTCTAAAGTCCTTAGTAAAGATATTTGCCCGGAAGACGCATTTATTTTGAATAAGTCTGCATCGCCTTCCTTTATGAAATAACGTACTTGGTTATTGAACGGCGGAGAGTCGGCATCATAAGCATGAATAGTTATCACATATCCACCATTAGGGGGTATTACATTTTCCATTACGTATGCTAAGTACGGCGAATCTAAGAAGGTGGGTGGATTATCGTTTATGTCTTGAATAGAGATAGATAACTCAGCCGTATCAAATCTGACATCGTCTTCCGCACAATCTTCGGCTCTTATGGTTAAAACATAGCGAGCTTTTCTTTCGAAATTTAAGTTTTTAGCAACTCTCACAATTCCCGTATCTTCACTTATACTGAAGTCTCGATTTTCATCACCAGAGGCTATGGAATATCGAACTCTGCCATTAGCATCTTCATCTATATCAGTGGCCGATACCTTAAAACAGAAATATTCAAATATATATCAAATTTGTCATACACATAAGCAGAATAAAAAAAATTAAGAGAGGTTTATCTTAATATAATGTGGGGCATTGAACATTTGCATGTTCAATCAACGCTGCCTATCGAAAAACACTCTTAAGCACTTTTGAAAATTTGATTATTGTACAGTTTTACTTACTTGTAGTACACTAGCCCCAATACTGGCATTTTCAGGAACAGCAGCACTGTACTGTTTGGGATCAAATACTGGACTGTTATCATTCTCATCTAAAATCTTAATCTCGATTTGAGTTTTTGATATCTTCGGCGGGTCGCCTCTATCTTTTGCTGTTATTGACAGTATGTAGCTTGATTTTAGTTCTCTATCAAGTTTACCTGTGGCTCTCAGAATTCCGTCCACATTTCCCAGGGAGAAATATCCATTAACGTTTTGATCGGAGGCCATGAAATATTCCACATACCCGTTCCGCCCTTCGTCTTTGTCTATGGCTTTGACAGTCATCACAACAGTGTTAAGAGGAATGTTTTCAGAGACGGTTGTTACGTTCGGTGAAATAAATTCAGGTGCCATATCGTTAACGTCCTTTAATTGTATTGTGACCTGAAAAAAATTAAATGTATAATTATTAATACTGAAAGTACACAAATGTAGAATAATGTTATGTTTGACAGTCTTTAATTATAATTTTACCTCTTGAGCCTTAGCGCACTTTATAAAGGACCAATTAACACTAAGAAGTTATTCAAAATGTACTTTATAAAGTACCTACAAATTGTTCATTGACTAAAGAGTTTTAAGAATTTTGAAGTAATATCCAAAATAACAAAGCTGGTGAACCACGTATAGGTCTTTAAAGTACTATGTCTGTTACAAAAAGTTAGGACTCAGGAGGACAATTACTTTAAAAATATATTTAAAATGAACTTGGAACCTATTGATGGTATGCATGTCGTGTGTCGTAAAACATAATAACAATATTAAAAGTCGCATAATGACTATAACAATATCAGTACACAGAAAAAGCCATTTAAAATTTCACATGATTTTCTTGAGAAATCGCCGTATTCCCAAAAACCACAAGCCCTTGTTATGTTCAGTACAGTATTTCGGAGAGGTGATACCTAGTTAGTGGGACGTCACTAAAAATGACACGCGCCCGCTAAAGCAAATAAAGCCTGCAGTTGCATTTGAGCAGGCCGAATGATCAAGTGTAAACTGAAATTTTCACATCAATGGTGAACTTGACTGTGCAAACACTAGCCGTGAGAGTTGAAGTAGTTTTAATGATGGTAAGGCGTTTTTTAACAACCTGTTACCCAATTTGGTGTAATAACTGAGTCTTTCGGAAAAACAATCGTTATGCGGTTTCATGAACGATTCTCGAGGCACAAGTATGTAGTTTTCTTACCTAAATCTTGCTTGTAGAGTAAGAGATCTTGGACTTGAATCTTAGTAGGTAATAAGGGGCATTAGCATCTAGATTGATTGCCGCCTAATATTATCGACAGTAAATAACACGCGTCAGACATCGTATTTCTTAAAATGTTTCTCATCAATACACACACGTGTAGGCTTTATTCTTGCATGTAAGTAGTCAAATGTAATAAATATTTTTACGAGTAGGTACCAAGTATAAAGCAGTCATTTTCCGCTGTCTATCTGTTCCGATGTATGTAAGCTCAATTTATAAAACTATGTAACGGATTTTAATACAGTTTTCAATAACTAGATGGAATAATTTATTAGGAAGGTTTCTAGTTTTGATATGTATATAACTAGATAGATAGATAGAAAATTTAATCCTCATAACAAAATAACATGACTCTATACACGTTTTTGATAAAAACAAAGGAATAAACGTTAAGAAGAAAAAACACTAGCGGTGCGTCCCGACTGTGCATGGGGGTAGTTTTAAGGAAAGAAAAGTGAAAACTATGAAGTTGCCACCTTTGATTTTTTCGCCTTCGTTTTTTATTGTTTTTTAAAAATTTTCTCAAAGTTGCACTCGTGCGAATTCGAGGTGAGTCGCTAGTTAACCAATATGTAGTATCTATCTTTAGTAAGTACCTAGATTGTCCTATCATCTATGCGATCAAAATTCTCCTTATCCTACCTGAACAGTTGAAGACAGTTGAGGCTCTGGCGGCAGTGCCGAGTCCCTCGCGGTAACGATGAGGTTGTAAATGGACACCGTCTCTCTGTCCAAGAGATTAGCGGTGTAGATGGTCCCATTGGCAGCTATGATGAAGTCTTGGGCTTCGTCGCCAGAAGTGATGTTGTAAGTCAACTTGCCGTTCATGCCTGGAAGAATTTGAAGATTATGGATTATAAATAAACCAACATTTACCGATCTAAAAATTCCGTAGTAACAAGTTTCCGTAGAAATTCCCAAAATTTACAACAAGCGTTGCAAAAGAAACACCTTTGTCAAATCATATGTCTTTAAACGAAGCAGTAAAATCTGTATGTAATTTTATACATCCAGTACCTAATTTATTATCAGTTTTCATCCACGAAGGATCAACATGTATACACACACTATTATTCACAAAATTTCGTATTTATAGTACCTACCTATTAGTAGAAGAACTTACCATTACAGACCTCATAATGTGTAGCATGAAATCACAGTATAGATTATTTAATTATTAGAAAATAGCTGCTGCCCGCGGCTTCACCCCCGTTATAATTTCTTATTCATAAAAACCTTCTCTTGATAATAACAAACGCAACAAAAAAAGGAATTAGCGTAATCGGTCCAGCCGTTCCCGAGTTTTGCGCTTAGCAACACATTTTACGATTCATTTTCATTTATTTATATAGATTAATTAAATATTTAATTAAATATTTAATATAAATAAAAGATATAGTTTTAATCTATATAATTGTTATCGTTTATTTTTATACTATATTATGTTTGTTGAAATAAAGATATTGTGCCAGAAGTATAGTTAATATGATTATATAGAGAACTAGTACTCGGTTTTGTACTAATTGGTGCGTACAATAAAACAAATAACATCTTGCTATAACGTTACCATTCTTAATTTCTACTTATGTAAGTAATCAAAAAGATTCCAGAAACTAAACTAAGTCTTTCAATTGATTGTTTCAAATTACCTGAGTCCAAATCTGTTGCGCTAATGGTGACAATGCTTGATCCGATGGCGATGTCTTCCGGGACCTCATTGGAGAAGCTCATGGGGTCGAAGACAGGAGCGTTGTCGTTGAGATCCACCACGTTGATATAAACAGTGACCGTGCCTGAAAGCGAAGGCCGCCCACTATCTTGCGCCTGCGCCACGAGAATGTAGTGCTGTGTCTGGAATACAAGAAAATTCCCCTTAATTTACCTATGCTGACACACTAATGAAAATTGCTCTTAATTTACATATACTGGCACACAAATGAAAATTGCTCTTAATTTACCTATACTGGCACACAATTGAAAATTCCCCTTAATTTACCTATACTGGCACACAATTGAAAATTGCCCTTAATTTACCTATTTTTTGAGATATTGAACTTTAAAATAACAAAATCAGGAAGTTCTAAGTTGGTTACTAAACATAACTAGTTATAGTTATCTACTCCGTCAAACAGTCAAATAAATTCATAGTTGTTTGCGGTTCAAGAAACGCAGGTAGGTGACCCAAAAAGTTTGCGCTGAGCAAACCAACAAGAAGGTTCGTTTACATTAATATTTGACCGAGTCATCATAATTCATTACTCGATGCAAACGTCATATACGAAACGATCTTGTACTGGTTACAGCATCAGACATAATACAATGTAAGTGACAAGTTTTACCAAATACGTATCAGTATTTAAGAACACTTATGTGTTTAACAGTCGAGTACTTCTGTAATAAAGCTCGGCTATAAGATTTTACGAATGTGGTCGGCATTCAGATTTTTCATCATAATAGGACACCGAAACGTCCCAGCTATGACAAGCTCCCTCATTCGCGGATCGTGAACCGAGTTGACGGTTTAAAAAACGGGCCGTGGTCCCGGAATCCGGCTCGTGAATGTTTTGCAGACGGCTGCTTTGTCTGACATTGTTCGAGCCTTAATTTCGATGGCGGATCGAGCGGCCAAATGCCGAATATGATGCGCGACGGGAAAAAACTGTACCTGGATGAAATTAGCAGCTCTCTAGCGGGGTACGCGAATTGGCGGGCGGTCGACAGAACGAGTGTACTCCGAATTGTTTTTATTAATTAACGGGCCTGGCCGACTTGATGAGTCTCTGGCGACAGCCGCGGCGCGCCGCGAATCGCGCCCTTACGGCTCTGGGGGGCTGCTACGAAAGTTGAAAATCAAAGTTTGTATCGTACCGTCCCTCTCCGTCTCGCATTAATTAATATAAGTGTCAGCGAGACGGCATGATACGAAGTTCGAATTTTGCACTTTGTAGTATACAGCCTGCGCCCGCGCAGCCCGATGGAGCCCGAGTAAGGCCGACTGACGAAACGCGGAGATAAATTTTACAAACAATGGAACGAGTTTTTTAGTGTTTCACTACTTCACTTTACTATTAAAATATTCCTTTTTGCTTATTTTGTGCATTTTACTTTTATTTACTATGGCCTCTCAAGCAGAGGATCGTGGGGTACAGCCCGGGCTCACACATCAAATATATGTGCTAAATTACATTTTAAAAATGACCATGAACTTAACTATAAGGAAAATATCAATCACCAAACACCTGCGAGGAAACTGGATGGTGTGTACATATGAAGTTGCCGATCCGCACTGGGCCCACGTGGGAGCTGCGGCCTAAGCCCTCTCATCCTGAGAAGACGCCTGTGCCCCGCAGTGGGATGTATACGTACTGAGAAGACGATGACGAGCATTTATTATTGTTCCTATCCTATGACATTTACCTTAACCACGTCTTGTAAATGAAAATAATTATAGATCAGAAGTATCTGACGGGACTTTTAACAATAAAGCGGGATATAAACAATTTATGGTTTAGCTGCTGGCGAGACATCGACTTTAATCGCAACTGGAACGAAAGTAATCAGCATTAAATTAATGCAAAAATGTAAATATCAATATAAAATGGAATGTAAAATAATGTCGTTCCAATATACGGTAGGTTCCCGGGCACTGAGTATAATATACTCGCCGCTTGCGAAGTGTGGTGGCTATTGTTTTAGTTAATTTTGATCCTTGTCGTTATTATTATAAATATCAAGATGGTTTTTGATTTTAAAGGCCCTTTTTATACACGCGGTGAATTAATAAACGCTCGAAGGCATCAGCGTCCTTCGTTTCCGAAACGCGCTCTCGCTAGTCTATAAGTGACGCGCAGTATTTTATAGACAAAAGGCATTGAAGTAAATAGCTCTAGGTAGGTTTTAAAAAAGTAATCGCGCGGTTAAAGAGTCGCTATCTACGAGAAACTGGTTAGTTTGGCCTTTACACTAACGCTTGAAGAAGCAACGCCAGAATGTCTTAGTTGTAATGAATTCTAATCGCTGGTGTGAGCAAAATTTTGTACATAATATTTTAAATGTTACAAAACATTCCGATCAACAATAGATGTGACAGGCTTTTGTTTAATATCGGGGCTACTTTTACACGTCCAATAGTACAGTAGAACAACTTGTGCGGTCAACGCCCTCCTCTAGATCTATGTTAAGATAATTCTTTCAACCGCAATGTATAGCCCCGAGCAGAGAACCACTAAATCGGACATGAGTACCTACTTTAAAAATAAACTTCACGAGAGTTAAGCGTCTATTTGTGACTCTTTTTGTTTAATGTCATTAAAATAAATACATAATGAGCGATTTACTTCTATTAAAAACATTCACGAGAATTCCGTGTTCTGATGGTTTTGTGGTAGGTAGGTACCTACCGATGAATTTAAAGACGAAAATCAACAGGGTCTCATTATGATGAGATCATATTGACGATGGATACCTACTGTAATGTGAAGGCAAAAGTAAAGACTTATTATGTAATATCAAGGCATCCACTACTAGGTCCGGCGTTAAACTTTCGTAGCCACCGCTACTTTATCCTATGACTAGAATGGTAGATTAACTTTAGTCCGTGCGGGTAATAATTTAGGTATCTGTTCTTAGCAGAACGCATGACACTGGACAACAGTATTTGTTTAGTATGTCATGTATTTTTATTTATCGTGTAAACGGAATGTTGCCGGCAGTGGTCAAACAATGTCTGGAAGATTGCTCTCGGTTGAAGTGTTCTAACGATCGTAAAGCATGGCGGCTAAGCGTACACGCCGACGTGTACTTATCACCTTCGCCGTTCACGATTTTCCGGGCTATTTATCAATCAAGAGGTGACTGTACTTTAAGTGTTTTACGTTACCCTAAAGTGGGAAATTTACTGATAGCGCTTAGGTACATATATTATCTCAGCCTCAAATATCTGAATTACTGAGACAAGTCAGCGTCGTGCGGTGACAGGTTATTTTTATCGAATTCACTGTTAATTGCTGTTACTACCGAGCTAAAGGTGTTGTTAATTATACAATACTCGTAGTTAAGTGAAATAAATAGTGTCTACTGCAGACGGACATGCGATACGGTTATTTATTGCCTACAAATAATCGAAAGCAGGAGCGGAATCAATCAGTCGCCGGCACATGGAAGGGCGAGTGCTCATGTACTCATTTGCGAATGAATTTAAAAGAGACACTGAACTACAAAATGCCAAGGCCCTGTACCAACTACCGCGAAGTGTCGTCTGAGTGCGAATATTTTGCATGTTAATCACTTAATTTATTATGAAATGTCTTTAATTGAACATTTCGTCTGTTTTTAAAACGCTGAGCTGTTTACAGTGCTTTAATCTCGGATATTACGTTGTTAATTGTCAATAAACACGGACAGCTCAATTGTTTGGTCTTGAGCGACGCATTTAATTGCCTTACATTTATTTGTCGCGTAATTGTTAAATGTCTTTATTTCTATAATTTACTGTCATGTTTAATCACGATATCGCGCAAGCCATTCTCTACTTACTGTTGATTATCAAGCATATTTTTTTTAAAGTTACTTCGCACATATCTGCACCAAATTCCTCTACTTCGCCGTTATGAATACATATTTTCATCATCAGGTGATATAGGGGTCAATCACGGTAAGTTATATGTAATAAAAAAACTGGTTTATATAGATCCTACCGCAGGGCAAAGGCACAAAATACAGATAGTTCAGAAGTCAATCTCCTGTATGTACTTCACTTTTCATACCTACGCTCGGCGGTCGCTCTAAGGATGTCAACTATGGCTTATGCACCAAAAAACTATCGTGGTAGTGGCACTCTTATCTAGTTGTTTGATTTATTGTTGAGAATGAAACGGGAAGAATGGAAAAATAAACTAGTAACTAAAATATTTTAAGTTTAATATCATTGTTATATTATAAATTTGCCACAGAAAATATCTTGCGACGATTTCGTTATTGGCGAAATTCACGATTTTTTAATTTAAACAACCGTCCACTGGACAGTTATAATAACTTTTTTTTTGTTGCTCCATTATTGCACAAAAAAGTTCACAGACGCTTGTCTCAAGCGGATGGCCCTCGCGCTCGCACTGGTCCCAACCGGCCCGAGATATCGTGTTCGTGAGCAGTGTCTATGTGTGCGTTGCTCGAGCGCACTTGTATGGAGATTGACTTCTGAACTATCTGTGTTTTGTGGCTAAGGCCTTTTTTCAGGCTTACGTTCCCCATGCGGGCTCAGCTGGTGTGATGCTCATGATCAATATCAAGCTTTTTTTGCTTTTAGTCATCATAGTTTCTATTAAAATATTATAGTATTTTTTATCAAATGCACAAACAGCGTGCATGTTGCAGGCCAAACCAGTCATTGCTTGCTTTCGCAAAGAACCTGATGTGTCTTAGTGGGTCAACCAACCCTAGCAGGTCTCGGCTATGATGGTGCGAGTATCTACAGTAATAGGGCATTTTAGCACTGTACTCAGCATACAGTTGGAGCGGTTCTTCCTATATCGTAAAGTAGGTTTAACTCTTGAGTAGGTTATCAATCAGAGCGGTAGGCAAAGCAGGTGTTTAATGAAGTGAGCGTCAGTGTGAAATTATTTAGTAAGTAAGTGTACAAAAAGGGCTGTTCTCGGAGTTTTTCTGCGAAATCGAATCAGGAATGAGGGGATCCGCAGAAAAATCAACGTAAGCTACATATTACTCTAGCCCAAAGAATTGTAAATAGGTAGTTCAAAAAATATCAATAATTTTGATTCTTTTTTTGTACAGAAAAGTCAATTATTAGAAACCAATTTTGATGTTTTTTAATATAAACTACTACTACTACTTTTTTTAAATTAATACATTATTCAGGTTAATGACGTCAAAGTTTAATTTAATTCAGTCATGCTTGTTTCATAAACTTGACCTGTACTGTATGTGTATTTTTTATTTGTGGTGCAACGGTATAAAACTGTCATTATTTAGCTAGTGTCAATATTAGTTGCAAAACAGGAATGGTACTTAACTAAAGGATGACACTCACTGCCACTGTCAAAGTATCGTACATGCACAGAAGATATTGAAGATTGTGTTTGTACCCTGTTATCTTGCTCACTTACCTCTTCATAATCAAGCCTGGCAGTAAGAGTGAAGACGCCAGTTTGCGGGTTCAGTGAGAAGACGTCGTTAGCCCAGTCAGATATGAGCGTGTATGTCAGCTGGGCATTGGGTCCCGCATCCAGATCGATGGCGCCCACCGTGCCCACTATTGACCCCCGGGCTGCGTTTTCTGGAATGTCGAAAGAGTACGCGCTTTCTTTGAACACTGGCGGGTTGTCGTTGGAGTCTGTGACCTGCGAATTAAAAGAAAATTGTATAAGTTATAATGTATTTATTAATATTACTTAAGCTTATAGGTCACGAATGGTCCGCAAAGATTCGATCTTTTCTGGTGACCGTTTGAACCGTTCCTGACTTGGAACTGTTTATTTTTTGTAATGTAAAAACAATGGGCCTTTAAAAATGTGTTGGCAATAACATTGTATGTTGTTGTTTTTTGTTAGCTAGTATTTCTTCTGGGTTAAGTAAGCTACATAATACTTCTTAAGTTACAGGTCCGAAGTTAGCCGAATACGGAGAGAAGTTCATGCAATATCAGGCGTATTATGAAATTATAATATAGTCTTGGAAAGCTCTACATATACTCGTAAATTGTGAAATAAAATTCTTGAAGTCAACTTTGTTTCATGCTAATTATTAGACACAAGATACTGGCATATAAAGTAACCAAGATGAGTTGTACAGGTTCTCTTGAATTTATATAGATATCAAGTTAGGATCGTTTCAATTAATTGCATCTTTGGCCTTAAGGGTAACTTTTGATAGTCAATATAATTACAGGCAATAGCATATATTGCATAGGCAGCAGAGTAGGCAGCGCTAGTCATGGTGGCGCGTTCCTGCAGTGCAAACTACCAACTGCATGCCCTGGAACCGACTCAATGCTCGCTAATACAGGACGTCTACCAACCTGCACAACTACAGTAACATCAGTAAACTGGACACCGTCATCAGCTCTTACTACCACATGGTATTCCGATATCGTCTCTCTGTCTAAGGGATCTTTCAGAGTCAGGACTCCTGTGTACGGTTCTAGCGTAAACGGTGGTGGTTCCTCAGTCTGTATACTGTATGTGATGCTGCCAATGGTATCAGGGTCTTCAGCTATGATGGTAGCCACGGGCTGTCCTGGAGATAAGTCTTCGGAAGCGAAGTATGCCGGCGGGATGTTCTTGAATACCGGTGGACTGTCGTTTTTGTCCAAGATTACGACCTCGACCTGGAAAAAAGAAAATAGTTTTACGAATGTGTCGATACAGAATTTTCTTAATTTTCTTTCTATTTAGAAACACGAAAGTAGTAAAATAGAGTATATAAAAATAGTATCTAAAAATGCCTATCGACTAGAATCGGAGCGGATACTTAAAGTTAATTAAGTTTTTCGATAGAATTCCCGGAAAAACTAATTTATGAGTTCTAGGTACTTAATAAGTAAGTAACAATTAATAGGTACCTAGTTTGAGTATTTTGTTTAATATGATTGACTAGTTGGTTAAAATGTGAGTACCTATTATGAATGATATTGTTCCAGAACACATAGGTATGAGCTGTTCCGTTAAAAACGTCATAAAATAGCTTTTATGAGTGATATGTAGGATTTAAAAAACTCTGATTCACAATGTTGGTAAAAAGGAAATCCGATTAACAGGCGCTAAAAAACAAAAATTACGAGAATACTGCTATTGAAAGCCCTATGAAAGAAATGCAATTTAGAGTTAAACAAAGTGAAAACGTAATAAAGTATTTAAACATGCCATGACCGCCACAAAATCGATGCAGAAGAAGGCCAGCGATGTTTTATTCATAAGATTGGCACAAAATCGCCCAATTTAACACAATATAAGAACACAAACCCAATTAATAATTCTAAAAATGCAGCCAGCGAGCGGCTGCTTCGACAAATGTGTGACTCCGCGGACGGGTGGAATGATAAATAAAATGTGGCCAGCCTTTTGTCGAGGCAGTTCGACTGGGCTCAGATATTATGTTTTGGATTTCGCTAAGTAAGTGCACAACCAGCCACTGTATTCTTCATTACAACAATGTAACATTGTTGATTGCTTGTTTTGGTGCGAAAAAAGGCATTGGGGCAAATGCACTGTCGCTTACGTCATTAATGTATGTTTACATAATATGGGTCCAGATCTGCTTCAGTAAACACGCTTCGTAAAAAGTGTGATTGTGTGATAAAGGGACCGTTATTTTTACGGTTCCATACAAAATCCACAATTTTATGTTTCTGGTCGTCCATCAACCGATGGAAATTGAAGATTAGATGAAGATGGACATTACTGCAAGAGGGCTTTTTTTAAATCGTAATAATTGGTAATAATAATAATAATATGGTGAAGTTGACACGTAGGTAAATAAATTGATTGCTAAATCAACACTCTAATTCAAGAACTGAACTAAATTTAAAAAATCATTTCTTTTAGAGTTGTGTAGTCAAAACAGCTAAACGCTGATTTAGAAAAGCACAGGCTTTTCCGTATGTCACAGGCATTTTTTATCAATACATAACTTAAATTTAATGTTTGTCTGTGTGGATCTCTCGGCGCGTGAAATAGTAAATATTATATTGGCACTTGGTGAGCTTTTTCCTTACATTAATAACTAGCTGTTGCTAGCAAAATAATTCGTTTGTCGCTATCTCTCGGGTACTATGCCACTAGCGGGATAAAAAAGGTCTCTAATAGTACCAAATTTAATCAAATTCGGTTCAGTGGTTTAAACGTGAATAGTAACGAGCAGACAGACAGATAGACTGACAGATAGAAAGAGCTACTTTTGCATTTTATAATATTAGCAATGATTAAATATAGGTAAAAGTAAAAAACATAAGTACCAAAGTCCCTTCTTACATGTCGTGTCGCACAAATGTCATTTTCCTAATTTGGAACGTCAATTTTTCAACAGTGTGCTACCGGCAGCCAGGCTTATAGGGTTTCGGAGCCAATATGGCAAAAACGGAACCCTTATAGTTTCGCCATGTCTGTCTGTCTGTCTGTCCGTCCGTCCGCGGCTTTGCTCAGGGACTATCAATTCTAGAAAGCTGTAATTTTGCACTGATATAGATGTAAGCTATGGCGACAAAATGGTACAATAAAAAACTAAAAAAAAAACTCATGCATCCCAATAGTGTGGGGTATCGTTGGATAGGTCTTTTAAAACTATTAGGGATTTGCTAAGATGATTTTTCGATACATTCATTTTTTTGCGAAATATTCAACTTTAAAGTGCAAATTTTCATTAAAAGCGAGCGTAAAATCCCCTGTAAAATCTAAACCAGTGGATGGAAAAATTTGAAAAAATTCATGATGGTAGTAAATATATCAAACTTTCAAGGAAAACTATCACGGCTAAGTTTGCTTCAGAGTTATTAGTAGATTTACTCTTAAATAGCAGCCTAAGCTTGGAAGATTCCGTATAAAATACGAAATCCTTAGAAAAATATTACTTAATTTTTTCGTAATGCCCACGGAACCCTATTTTGGGCGTATCCGACACGCTCTTGGCCGGTATTTAAGGGAGGTTAAAGTATCGTGTTTCTGTAACTTAACCATGACCATTTAATTAATAAACTAAAATTCAGATTTTGTTACCTGTCTAACAAAATTATAATTGCCAACAATGTACAGCAACGTAAATGGACAAGAAAGTGTAAATGACAGCCAACAGATACCTTGATTATTACATGTCAATTTAATTTGCTGTAATTAAAATTGTGTTAGAAAGTTGACAAAGTCCGAACTTTAGTTAATTAATTAAATTGATGTCATTGTCAAGTAACAGAAATGCGTTACTTTAACCACCTTTAAAAGCCTGGCTGCCGGTAAAACACTGTATACTATACACTTAACTGATCTATACTACATGAGAGAGTGAACATACCAAGTTTTTTAGTTACAGTTTTATTAAACAAAACTATTAAATTTGTCAGAATGCAAAAGACTATCAATTCATAATAAGTATAATCGCGATCCGATGCTCATTAAACTGGATTAATGTATCATACTCGGGGATCTTCGGGACCTGCCTAAATTATTGTTGCCTTTTTGTTACTCGTATCTTGTCCGAGGCCTGAGATGAATTGCATTATTTAATGATTTCGGGTGTCGTTAAAGAACTGAATTGAAAGAAAATCAAGAAGAAGTTGAGCAGGAGCGCTCTCGACTTTCCTATCTGCGGTCCTATGCATTCATCAATATGATTAATGGAGTTGTTTCTTTAACATTCTTTTTTTGTTTCTGTTTAGTTTCGTACATCACCACTTTTGTTACGATGGATACAGTTCTTTGTTTTATTTGCAAATTATCAGTTTTTTTATAAAATTATTTATAAGTTGAGTCACACGATTATCACTATCGTAACATTTTTTTTTGATAAAAGTACCTATCCTAAATTACCTTCATATAATTTGTTCTTTTTTTTCAAAATTGCGTATGAAAATAAACTTGATAAATTAAAAGTAACAAGTTGCTCCTATTTATTCATCTGTAACTAACATCGTTGTTTAATTCTCATTGCCCGCGATGCATCCGCAAGATAAGATTAATAAAGTCAAAAGCGAGCTTTACAAACGTTGCCGGTGGACGTCTACAAAAAGCTATTCGGAACCAACTCGACGAGTCAACAAAGGATGGAAGTAAAAGACCAAAACGCGCTAGCATTTCGTCATCTGTACTCTGAAGCACGAAGAATTCGAGGCACAATGATCGGAGCCGTCACAGATAAGAAGAGGGCGATTGTGGAGAGTTCTGTGCCCTCGACGCGCGGATGGCGCGCCGCATTTGTTATGATGACTCAATCATTTCATTGTACCCGAGCAGGGGTACAACCCGAACCGATAGCCACGAGGAATGCTCAACACGACTACGGTTTACCCACGTAAGAGAAGCAGCAATTAACGCTGATTGTGCCATTATACACCACCAAATAAATTGAAACGTGTTAATAAAATTTGTTGTTCAGAGAAAGCATGAGAAAATGTTGAATCTATTGTGGAAACTTTATTCATATTTGTTTTATTGGTGGCAATTTAATGGAGAAATTAAATTTGTACGCTTTATAGGTTGTTTGACCACGTTCGACCGCTGTCTGGGTACCACACAAAGCGTATCGCTAACGCACAATATTAAACAAAAAGATTTATCGTATACAAAAAGCGTCCGTATACGATAGGTCGTGGTATGCTAGGAGGCCCCCTGGCGCTCATGTTTGAAGTAATCGATTAAGGGAAGAGAAATGACAGAACGTCGGCTTAGAAGGATCATCGATTAGTCAAGTTTCGATAATTGATTATGCCGCGCTACTAGATTAATAAGAAGTCATGTGCGTTTTCTTGTAGTGCACCATTCATAATATGATTAATATAACATTCCATGTTTTAGTTTGGCCAAAACAACTATTCTTTACTAGGTATAACTGTATAGCTGCAACTTGTAAACTCAATTCTAACTTTAAATTATGACGAGGCAATGACCTCGACGTCTCGCAAGTAAAAAACTCTTCTCTCTCATTTATTTTCGTGGGTAGATTGTTTTTTAAAGTAATTTTACGAACATCAATCATTAAAATCGTTTACTTTGAGAAATTTGCCGACCCTTCTTCTCGGTCGCGCTCCAGTTCTTTAATGAAATTTATATCACACTATGCTACTTATAGAAAAAGACTGAGAAAATTATTAAATATGAAATAAGAATCGCAGTGCTTAAGCGGTTTTTTATCTGACTAGGTAGTATTTTGTCCCTTAAACAATTGAAAAAAAGAAGCAGTTTTACGCACTTTAGGTACTAATTTTCAAGTTGCGTAGAATTTCCTAGTCTCTTTTTTCATTTGTGTTATAGAAAAAAATACAATTATATTTCGCCAAATTGCAAAACAGTTTGTTTGCGATTACTGCACTTGCTGCATATATTTGAGTAGTTTGCAGTGGCGTGGCACTGAGTTCCAATCGGGTTTCCTTTCTTTATGCAAAGTCAGTGATGATTTAATGACTAACTAGCTGAATTGTCTAACGAAAAGGCTCACTCCTACTGATGGGCCAAAGGAAACTTTCCAAAATTCCGGAATTTTTCAGAGGAAAATTTCGGAAACTTCTCACAATTTTGTATGGGGATTGAAACTTTCCGTTTCTTAAATTTTAATTTCCTATATTTCTTGAGAAAATTTCCAGAAATTACCGAGAACTTTCCAAACTTTTCGGAAACTTTCTGCAACTTGCACATCAGTACTCACTCCACACTCATGTTATTTTCTCTTTTTATAATTAAATACAAAAGCATGTACCTACGAATTTTTCAACGTATTTTAAACCTTCTTAAAAAATATTTTAATGTAAACGTGTATTTTGTTCTTTCACAAAGTAAGTAGGTATATATTGGTATCGATTGTCGATAAACCGAAACCTACGTTTGGACTGTGCCTCGAGGTAAACGCTGAATTGCATACATTTTGCTACATGAATATAAAGTACCCGAGCTAATTTGCTAATTCGCTGGGAAAGATTTATTTCCCGTGATTAATTTTGAATTACATGTACCTATGTTTTATAATTGGTTGTTTTATGTGATATGAAACCAATTGATAAATGTAAATGTTAGGTTTATTACTACATATAACTACTCTTTGAAGCAAGGCAAGAGGTCGACAGAGAAGAAGTTTCTAGTTTATTGGCCTAACCTGAACTGAGATCTTATAATGAAATCTACAATACATTTTTTTAAAGTTATAAATGTAATAATAAAGTTTATTAAATACTTAAACCATTTATTTCAGCCTCATCGACTCAGTAAGCTTTCTTACAACTCTTGTTACCGTTTGTTCTAATCCTACTAATATTATGTATAGACGCATAAGTTTACGAGTATGTGCGTAAATAAATGCGCGTGGTGTTTGTTATTCCTTCACTCTGAAACGGCTGAACGAATATATATAGGCTACGTCTTATCCCGATATTTCTTTGGGATTCATCTAAAATCCCGAAATACCTTAATCTAAATATGTTTCTAAAATTCCTTTGTAAATCTTGTCAAAAAATATATAGTTACATATTATACCTCGTTGAGTTTCTTGGCGGATTATTCTCAACAGAGGTTTTATTCCGAACACCGGTGGTAGATTTTTTGACATTCATAAGTGCTTGAATAAAGATATTTTGACTGACTTTTTTTCATGTAAATGAATTACGACGTGAGTTTTGGCAATTCCTAGAAAGGAAAGTTTAAAATAATTATTCCTATTTATTTTATGAAATACCTAGTGTTTTTTCAGTACCATTTATACATCAACTTTTCAATCAGTATCTAGATTTACTCACGATAACCTTTTTTTGTGAATTTAAAACAGTCATTTCCATAAAGTTTACAGCCTCACTACATTTCAGTCAGCAATCGGCGATAAAGATCCACTCTAACAAAAAGACATCAAATGTACCGTTTAAATGCATTCTAACGTGTTAACATCGAAGTTGTAAGACTTGGCAAGCATGGATTCCTTAGCAGGGATGGACGTACCGACGGATATGGTGGCATCGTTTAGGCTACGCTCTATGTTTAGAACGGTTCGTGACCGCGCCGAGCCGCTATACCCCCGGGACTTGCAACAAATTATGTGCTGCTAAAGATTAGTCAAGGAAACGATAGGGAACTTCGCGATAGCATACGATGCTTTAGTCTCGATAGTAAGGTTTTGTGCAAATTTCATTTTTAAAGCAATCATTTTTAGCTAACCGAAGATGCATTTTGTTGCCAAAATGTCGTCTAAAAAACTACATATTATATCCGTTTCAAGATTCATGTCATATGATCGTTGAACCTCCTGCAAAGATGATCCTAGCCACCAGAATTCCACTACCATTATTATTGTGTTGTCACCAAAGTATTATAAATATATAGGTAAAAAAGACCAAATTTTAACTTATTCGGATAACGAGAAGTGTTCAAAAATGGTTTGTAAATTTTCAAATCCCGACTTACAAACATACGAAAAGGTTACGCGTTAAAAAATAATACATACTTAAGGAGGTACAGTCAGCATCAAAAGTAGCGGATCACTTTTTTACTTTCTCGTACCTATTAGCATATTTGTCAAATTTGTATGGTTGTCTTTTACAAAACGACAAATTGCAAAAGTATGCAGCTACTTTTGATGCTGACCGTACAATGTGTGGATGATTCGAGTATAAACCTTCGTATTTATCATAGATGCACTGCTCGTACCGGGATGTAAACCCGGGACTTCTAGCTTCATAGTTAAGTCAGGCTCACTAAGCACAAGCCTATCTGGTCGTCTAATATTTTTCGCACGAACATTGTAATATTGAAATTGATCATGCCAGTCGATATCTAATCGTACTGAAATCGTTTAAGCTCTTCCTATTGCTGATGCCACAATGAATAATGATACCTATTAAATGGTTGTGATAAATCATATACATTTTTCAAGCGAGACGCCAACGAAATCGAATGGCTGATATACTGTAAGTGATTTTATCAATAGATCACATTGTAAAAGTACCTATTACTTTTTGGGTATATTTTTAATAATTTCCTTTAGTTACAGTAAGTAATATCTATCTCAAAAAGTAAGTGACTTGCATCTTATTATCAGTACTTATAAGCTACATACATTTTTGTCGCTCTCACATTTAGCCTTTTTTATATAGATAGCGCGTTCTTCTTGATTTCCGTTCATTAATTCAATTACAATTTTTTAAAAATTAAAAATAAAGTTAGCAAAAAAGTTTTTTTACCTATAACATAACTTAAACTCAATGAATAGAAGTGTTACTTATTTTTGACCTTATTAAGTATAAAAAATTTAAATTAAATTAATCCTTTTTTAACAATTTACCCAGACAGTTTTCTAGCTCTCGCTCTGCTCTTATTACCAAATAAAGTATTCGAAGATCCACAAAAACGCGATTTCCAAGTAACTATGCGCCTAAGTGCACGCCTGTCGTTACCACGCATTAGCATGCGCAAGAGTCCGCCCACTCCACTATCGCATCCACAAATATATGTAAAATATGCACAAAGCATCCAGGATAACGTGCGGCGATACCGCGACGCCATTTGCATCGCCCCGGGCCAGTCGCGATATTCGGCCATGTTTGACGGAATCATGGAAAAGTGCGTCATCATTTTTTCATCATACTTGGGCGTTACCAGGTATGTAATGAGTTAATGACGCTGTCGCGGTGTGATGATGTATGATCTGTAATTACCGTGCTTCAATTGTTCTGTGAAAAATTTGCCTACCCACGCTGAGCAATATGATAGCTAGAATGCTTTTAAACATATTGACACGCCTTGAAAAATAATAACATGTTCCTTGCATCCACTAAAAGGTCGCCCTGTAGAGATCTCGTAAAACATTAGTTCTCCATTGTATCTTATCGTTAATTAATTGCGTTTGTTTCTTTATTATCTGTAGGTGTACATACAATAATGATTTCTATGATTCATACCTACATGTTTAGGTACATAACGTCAGGTCGGAATCTGTTTAGGTACTACCCATAATATTGCTGTTAACTCTAGCCTGCGAAACTTTTCTCCATGTCCTTGTGAAGAATCTGTCAGAATTTGGAGAAATTGACTAAGATTGTAAAGGCTGTTTTTGCAGTGCATTCTTGCCGTGCTTTATGATTTTGAGAACATTTATTATTATGCACGCTGGATGGCTCGCGGGGAGGCACGCAAGCTGCTCAATTTAGCCTAAATTCACCCCCCGAGGCCCCCCAGCCTATTATTGTGTGATCGATAGTATAATTTTGTAATAACTAAGGTTTTTGTAACGCAGTTTACAACTTTGCTGCTGATTTGTATCGAATTGAGAATTTATGGTTAAGTAAAAGTTTTACTTTCATATTATAAGAGTAGATATTTAAGTATATTTTATATTCATCATCAGCCGGAAGACGTCCACTGCTCAACATCAAAAAAAAATCGCATTTAAAAAAATATCAACTATATTTATCCCTATGTACCTACTTATTTAAGGCAGTATACATATATCACCCAAGGGTGGATTTTGTAGTAGGTACAGCTGATAGCGACTTGGTAGTAGTAACTAATATTATACCTACGTTACATTTAGGTAGTATAATATAAATATATTCGTAGTACAGAGTCAACTTCTATTTGCTATAGTAGTCCGCCGCTAAGAAATCAATCCTGACACCGGTCATCCTGGTACTATATACGTCAATGTTTTTGTTTTTTGACGTATTCAGTATGGTAGTGACAGGTGTCAGGATTGACTTCTTAATGGCGGAATACTATAATGGTACATTCGTCAGTCAATGTGTTAATCAAGTTATAAGGAGAAATTTCAAACATGAATGAAAGTCGCCAAACTTTAATACATTACAAAACAAAAATAAAAAATACAAAAGGACAAAAACAAAATTTATTAATTAAATCTTTGGCGAATTCCACAAAAGTAGGTATTAAAACATACAGGTTTTGTGTTACAATGTAAGCAAAGACGAATTGTCGTCCGTTATTCGTTAAAATAAATTTAACTCCACATATCTTTCAGTATTCAAAAACAGTTGTACCTATCCTCAAATAAGGTACCTACTTAAAGATTTTGCAGATATGTACACAAAGTAATTTAAAACATATAAGTAGGTAGGCTCCTTTATATAAAAAATATGATTACTAAAAGGATACATCATATGTTTTCTCTACATCTGGCACATGTACATGTCACAGATATAAATGAAGATAAAAAACATGTCTACTTAAGCGATTATGAATAAGGAGTAAGAATCGTTTGAGGTCCGTGAGGTCCGACACCCCAAGGCCTGAGGTGCGTGCACAAGCTTTCTCAAAATGACAAAATTACTCCATTCTTAAACTGAATTTAACGCTAAATTGATACTATGTTGCTTGTCGATATCAGATAAATGCATAATGACTGTGGTTAGGATATTTTAATCTATAAATTAGGGAAACTTTTTGCCTTCACGTTTCACGAGTTGAGAGGGGAGAGTCTGGATTGAAATTGTTAATTTTAATCATAGAACTTTACTCTAAGAAATGGACACCGGAAATAATCTAACAGTTCTGCCGTAAACAATATTCTCCCGACAAATAAACGAAGTACACGAACGAAAATCACGAGCTTTGAATTTTTCAACGTCGCTCGCGGATCGGCGCTGGCGCAGCGGCGAACACAAAGCGCCCAACGATTAACGAACTGAGACCAAATAAACCATATCATTTCATTACGTAATGTTTATTCATTAATTTCAAAGATAAATTTGGATAAATGTTCAACTACTGGCTGATTAGCAAGGTTCTTCTCCTTAATTTACAAGGCCGCCTAATTTCAGATAACATTTAATTAAAAAAAATATAGCGCAAAGGCTATCTATCACTAGATCAGACGTTATACTTCGCAACACAGACACACAAATCAATAAGTGCTACCTACGCAAAACTCATAAAACACATCAAACGAAATATAAATTACACGATGGTCGGCGATTCACAAAATTTGTAGTTGCAGCGGCACGTCTACACCTTATGATCATCAGTCATCACTGTGAAAATAATAGCAATAATAACAACAAAAGAATTAACATGTCGGCTGCCAAAACGCCAAAGACGAGCCGGCCGGTTCGTCTCGCAGGTGCTTCTAGCGATTTACCGATAGGCGATATAACCGCTCGATAATGACGGGGCAGTCCGGCCGACAGAGGAGCGATGTCGCAACTCGTTCGCCGATTTCGGTGTGCCCGTCGGTCATCTCTAACGATGGAGCGATAATTAAGATCGGACGTCGGTATTATTTACGCCCGCAGCGTCCCGGCGCGGCCGCACTCGGTCACGACTCTTTCCAAGTCGGGCGAGACTATTGTTGCTTTTACCCGTGTTTAGTTTGGCTAGCCGCTTTCCGCACGGCCGGTTTACACGATGCTCCAGCGGCCGACATGAATGCAAGATACGATTTGTCTGTCAGATAAAGATAAGTGTATTGAAGCTAAAAAAATTAGACGGCATTTGGTTTTTTTACAGACGCATTCTTAAGACTCGTTGATGCTTAATTACAAAGGGTGAACTTTATAATTTTGAGACAATAGAACGCAAGAAACATGTTGGAGAAGATCAGAGAATTTGCAATCGTTTGACATTTGTAATTAAAATTTATTAAGTAAATCTAAATGAATACGATTTATTGACGATTGTCAAAAAACTAAAATTAATTTACTACAACCCTAAAACCTATGTTATGATATACGTTACGTGCTCATAAAACGTGCGCTCTAGCTGCAAACAGTACCTAAAGCCTATAGGTACCCTGGACCACCTACAGATAGGTACCTACGTCATACATCCCATGCACCGCTAGACCTGAAAGTTAAATCCTGCAAGCTGTATTTTTACTATTTATGTGTGAGTAAATTTACCTTACGATGCCAATATTTCATGTGTGCTACCTTACTGCCTTCAAAATATGACAGAGTTGTTTGCCTAGTAAACCAGTTTGAAGGCTCCTTCTCAGATATATTACGGACTAAGCTCTTGAAAGATGCGAGCTGGCCACGACACGGTCTGGTAAATGATGTATATTTTTATTTTCTGCCGAGACGATGAAATCTATTATATCAACTACGTCATCTAGAATTTACAAGCGCTATAAAGTTAGCGATACCTCCCTTAAATACCACGTTACTCAACGCGTCAATAATAAATTTGGTGCTAACATTTTAATAATTAGGTAGAAATACAGGCATGCGTCGCGCCATTTAAGTAAAGTTTGAGTCTAGTAAACTCTCAGTAGGTATTTTATTATGGCTCTCACTTAGATTATGTTAAATAGCAAGTTACTATTTGTTATAAATTTAGTTCTGCAGCGCAGTGTATATATTATGGCCGCTGTCTTCTGGTTTACATTTATATTAGCCGTTACCTTTATCTGCAAGTTTCACTGGACAAATTGTTGATTCAAAACGCACAATATTTATGGAATTGAGTTATAAAATATTGATGTGCACTGAATATAAAATAATGCTTTACATATGCATTGTGATGGCCGCTGAATATCACGGGAGAAGCTTCGGATACGTCGCATTATTGAGACGAGAGAGCGACCGCAGCTTCGGTGTAAATTTTGGATTGATGTTTTATTATACTTCTCAGAAATGTTTGATAAATCATTTAGGGCTGTTAGTTATGTGCTGGAGGATTTAAATAAAGTAGCTATATCATTGATAGCGTCGCGGCTGCGCTGACCGCCCGTCGCGCTCCTCTAACTACTACGCTGTAAAATGCATCGCCGTAAAAATTACACAATTTATCGTTATTTTATGAGACATTTTAAATCAGAAAGTGAATACACAGCACCATTGCCATTGGGCAATATATATAAAAGTATGGAATTGATAAGTGTCGCTAACGTAGCACTTTTTAATATTCAACAGCATTTTATCCCAACGCCAGGAAATAAGTTGACAGGCCGTAAATGGTTATTTCTTTTTTTTTCCTTTTTTTTATGGTATAGGGGGCAAACGAGCAGGCGGATCACCGTCGCCCATGGATACCTGCAACACCAGAAGAGTCACAAGTGCGTTGCCGGCCTTTAAGGTAGGAGTACGCTCTTTTCTTGAAAACTTGAAGGTCATATCGGGTCATGTTTTGTTTATTAAAAATAAACTACATATTTGTGAAGTTAATTAAACTAATACCTACCCAATTAACTAGTTTAAGAACCATTTGCATCTCGTCCTGTATTCTCGAAGAAATTATGATTTTGCTGGAGTGTGTCCTACTTTCTTTCGCCTTACGTCGTGTACCAGCGATGTTGTTATGTGAAATTAATTTTTGAGGTGCTCTTTTTAATTCATTACCTACTTTTGATCATAAATCTCATCAATGCTATTTTTGTGGTAAACGAATAACTGAATAAGTCTAAAGGCACGAAGTGACTCTTGCGCACGTAATTTTTGATTAAAACCTTTTTTATAGCCTATTAAGTGGCCCGCTGCTGGGCAAATGCCTGCCTTTCTTTCCGCCACTCGTCTCTGTCAGGAGCATGTTCCTACTCCCGCAGGGGATTTTATACTCACCCAAGTCTTTCCACCATCTCCTTTTCGTCCTAATTTTTCGATGGCTATCCCACAGAACCCAAAGGGTAGCAATTTTGGGTCGTAGACATTATCAGCTCATTTCTATTTCACATTCAAATCTGCATCCCGGTTTTCCAATCGGCACGTTCAGAAAAACAAATTTTCAACAGTCATGCTCCCACAAAAGTATCAGTAAGTTGTGTTCATTAAATAACAAAGTGATGAAGTCTCTATCTCCGTATTTAAATATTTACTGCACGAATAAACCTCCGCGGTGTAACCAAGAATTGAGGCTCGTTACAACGATTTATTGATCGCCTCTAGGATAACGTTTTTTCTGCTCTATTATGTTTTAAATACCTAGTGGACGAAGTCATCGACATCGGACACAGTCTAATGGACGTCTCTCATTGTTACAGTGTTAGATATTAGACCATTAGCAAAAATATTTGGAATGAAACCTCTTATCTATCTTTTCGTCGCTTGATCGATGGTGTGTGTTTGTGTAATTAATCAGCGGTGATAGCGTTACAATAATAGAAAGTTTGTGTTACTGGCATTTGGATGTAGGCGGTTACAATGGTGTCCTCAATGTGTCAAAGAAAACATGTGCAAAAAAAGATTAAGTGGATTGGCTTGTAGTTAAAAACAAATTCCACAACTGTAATTTAAAACTGTCCAATTTAGAGTCACAATCCTAAAATGGATTGATTGTCGGGATTCGTCGTTAATTTAACAATAATATAAATTACCCAATCCCCGATGATACTATATACTTTACCGGGTAACTAGCATTTTCCATAAGGTCTAATTTTCACTGTACTTACAGTACTGACATTGTACTGTACTGACAGTGAAAACTAAAAAAATGGAAAATGCTGGTTACGCGGTATATGCAGTATCAATGACGCAATGACAAAAAGTAGCACGTAATGTCACATACATTCAAATAAGACATTGTAGTTTCATCAATTACCTAAGTGGGCATTTTCAAAGAGTACATGTACGTGTGTAGGGTATGTACAAAAAGACAAGTACAAATTAAAGAACTATTAACAATTACTTTAATCACGCGCGAGTTCCTTGATATAGATCTCCGCAAAGTAACGCCTGATTCAATAAATTAAGTACAAACTTTACAAAAAAATCTCTATTAAGTACATAATATAAACCTCTAATGACTTCGACATATTCATTCGAGTAAATCACTATTAAAATACCCACAGTAGAAAGCTAATCGCGTAGCTGGTTACCGTAGCCTAGTTACTGTCGCTTAAACTTTTTTCACAAAAACCGCAGGCCCGGTTTCATTAAAATTCTCCTTCTTAACAGTGAAACATTATCAAGTGGGTCTAAAGCACACAATGGGAGATCGTTGTCGGCGACCACGACAGCCGCGGGCCGGGGTTCGATTCCCGTTCAACGAAATTCAGGCTAACGACCGCCTCGCGATAGTCTTTTGTTACGTGGATACCGTTTTAGCGTTTTAACGAGAAACGAAAACTCAAAGAAAAAAACACGTAGTCAATGAAGGTGGAAATGCCGGTACACAGTAACAGCTAAGGATTGGAATTTTAGCATCTTTATTGGTCTGATAGATGGTTATGCCAGTCTGTCGTGTAAAACATTACGTATTTTGGTTTGCGTTTCTAGGCAAATTTTTTTCATAGATTAAATTCGATGAATATTTTGCCGTTCGATTACTAGAATGAAATAGTAAGGTCCAGGTGAAAGTTAATTCAAATTGTTTGACCGTTTGATTGCTTTGTAAAAGGTAGATATTTCCGTTATTTTTATGCCCCACTTTCTAGCCGGTCGCCAAAACCCGGCACGGGTACAACACAGCAATCCAATATCCAGCTTAATTACCAATATCGATTATAAGCTCGCTTTATTTACATAAGTAAATAAGTAATCCTTTCTTCAGGTTAATTTAGGCATCCGCGGCCCATAAATTCAAAACATTCAGATCATTAAATTTTAACATACTTTATTAGGGCCCCGAATTATTGAATGACGGTTAAAAATGACTCCAATAAGGGTTGCCTAATAAATTCGCCGTGCTTGCTTATACCGACGTTCATTATCGGGCCCTAAGCTTAATCGAAAAGCAAAAAAATTGATGAGACGTCACCGCCAAAATAATTCACACTTATTTGAGCCGGAACGATAAGCCGACTTCACACGGCGCAACGTTGAAGACTGATTCACAGTAGGTCGACAGGTATAATAATCAGTGTGAACACTCACAATATTCTACTTTAAGTAAACAAAGTGTTGATTAGTCAAGTTTAGCAAGACACCCTTTGATAAGTGTTGGTCCGTGCAAACCAGTTTTATTCAACCAGGAGTCCAATCAAAACGTAGACTATAAATTGAATAAATTTACTCTTAAAAAAATTAACAAAGAATTTCTTAATTTTATACCTTTTAACGAGCGAAACGAATAGCCAAGAACTACTCCTCAAGTGCAATTGAATGGTTATACGACTGGCGTTGCATCGTCTGAACACGACTTATTTCTTCGTGTTATACTACCTAAGGGCTAAGTCAGTTCATTAAGGATCGTTCAATCATTCTTTAAGGGGAAGTAAGAACTCGCCTCCCAAAATTTAAAACAAAAAAAAGTCCAAACGCTCTACTATTATGATTGTTATATTATTAATGAATGGAAATTATTTTATTTCGCAAATATTTATATCTTTCAAGTTTATTACGAGTCCCGCGTCGAAGCCGTAAAACGTCTTGACCTTAATTTATGTTTTTTAATTCCCCTTATTTTTGTTTCATGCGAGTTATTAAAGTTATATGAGCGAGTATAACGCCGTTCGGCTCTTAGGTTTCACATTATCTTACTCATTTTATCACCTTATCTTGTATTATTTCTTATAGACACTAGGTAGTGTAAACTTTTATCACAGATTCAAAGTGTAAAAGTTTCAATAAAATAGGTTGTAGAGAAGCTAATTCCATTAAATATTGCTTTAAACGAGTAGATTTTTTTTTATTAAAAATGGAATAGGTACTTATGCGCTAAAATTGAACAGTTTCGACTTTTATTTAAACTCCAACTTCTGAAAGACAATGCAATTTCGGTAGTGTACTCTTTAAGGTGTTAATTTATCTAATTGCCGTGTAAAAGAACAACAAAAGAAATGTGCACATTCACATTAATTATGATATTTTAATTACAATGAGCTGAAATAAGTGATATTGTCGTAGTTATGCGGTTTCTCAGACCTCTCACGTAAACCGTACAAGTGGAGCAGCGGGGAGAGAAGCACGTTCACGTTAGAGTTGCTACACTATCGACAGTTTTATAGGTAGAATCTGACCAGATGGGCTACTACGATAGTCGCAAATCGAAATTCGTATCGCACCGTCCCTTTCACTAGCGTATTAAATGACATAAGCGTCGGCGGGACGGCAACATACGAAGTTCGAGTTTTGCACTTCGTGGTATAGGACCAGCAAGTCGCAGCCACATGGAATGGCGGTAAACAAGAAAAAGATGGCAACACAATTCACAGATAAAAAAATATTAGTCACAGATAAGTAAAAGGGGACACCCAAGCGCGCAAACAATCGTAGGTACATTGTAGGAATGAAGAAAATTAATGTTTTTTTTTCTCTTCGTTCATATTTGCATATTATTATCATAGTAATTATTTGGACTAGAACTGGCTAGTTAAACTAGTTTTCCTGTACAGCCACATTAATAATTGGCCATAGACAATATAATAGGATATAGACAATAATAAAATTGATACCATAGTTTTCAGAACTTCAAAATTATTGATGGCATCAATAATAACGATAGCATCGTGTCTGCAGTATTGTCTCAATTCGAGCTAACAATATAGGAAGAAGAAGAAAGTACAACCCAGAGTAATATCTTCCTGAGTCCCAAACTTACGAGGTATACTTATCCATTTCTAAATTATAATCTATATCTACACCCGTGCGTCTAGTGTAGTTTTATAAGTAGTTATAACCTTGATAATACTAGTGTGCTAAACTCATTGGGGAATTAAAGTGGGGTACGTAAGGTAAAGCGACCACTCATAATGGCAGGAGACGCGTGCGCCCCACATTCGTGTCGGATACGTATTAATTATAAACATAATCTGATCTTATTTATAGACTAGAACAACTTGATCGGCAACAGCTTTAGAAAATGTGTCTGAATAATTAATCTTTATTGGAGCAAATTGGCTATGACGTTGACCTATTAATTAGCTAAACACAGAATACATAGATTTAACACTAAATTGTAAGATGAGATGAGGCGTGAGGAGAGAGTACTCGTAAAAGAGACAGTAAGTGGTCAACAGGTGTCATTTCCCCACACCTCTGGTATCCTTGGGCTCAATCCGGTTAATCCATACTGGGAAGTGTGTGTGACGTCCGTCTTTCACGTCGAAACGGACCGTCGGATCGACGTGATTTTTGGCATAGAGATAGTTTATGGGCAGTTCCCGAGGAAACAGCGCGCGTTAACCGAATTCCACGCGGGCGAAGCCGGGGACAAAAGCTAGTGTCATATAAATGCGAAAACAGTGTGTGTATGCATCTGTTACTCTTTCACATTTAAATAGCTGCATGGATTTGGCACGTATGCTACTTTTCATGATGTCATTGTTCAAGAACTTTGTGTGCAAAATTGCCGAAACTAGAATCGAAACTTGGTCTGTAGGCATTTGTGCGGCGTTCTGGAGCAATTTATTTATGGCGCCAACGCACCAGCAACTTTTTGTGACCGTTGTTACTTCACACCAAGAAGAATAGATATTCACTTTGTTAGAGGTATCAAACTATCAATTCGTCGAATAATCGCTTTCATAAGCAGAAATACATGCATGTACAAAAACTAAAATGAACGCACTTACAAAATTTTGGTTTCGGGTTCGGACGAAATTATAGCACAAGCTAAGATTGTTTTTTTGGAATCTTTTTGTATTTTTTATTTCAATTCCAAATATTTTATTTTTTTATTTTTTGGTGGTGTAGCGGTGTAGCACACGGCACGGAATGCCGAGGATCTGGGTTCGATTTCCAGCGCTGGTCTTATTTTTCTGGTTTTTCTGTGCATCTATATTTCAGTTAGTATTTTCGATATAGCACAAGCCTAAATTCGGTTTCTGTTGCAAATACTAGTTTCGATCGAACAATAAATTCCAAGTATTGGCGACAATATTATGTATGAGTCATATTTAGAGCGATTCCAAATCTTTATAAATACAATTGTTGTACAACGTCGTATCAATTCATGGAACTCCAGAATTGGATGTAATTTTTTAAAGATTATGAAAAAGATAACCGCATTAACATGCAGTCACAAGTAAGAAAAGTCGTTTTAATTGGATGTACTTAGAACATACAGATTTAAAGCGAAGCCAGAATCCGTAATCACCCGCTAAAAGCGTCCCGCGATAACGTACACTTACCTACATCCTTGCTATCAACAAACGGGTCTATGTATACCAGTATGCTCGCATATAAAGTAAGTAAAGGGTGAATACGTGAGAATTTATATTTAAAGATATATTATATTTAGACGCTAACATGGATAGACGTGGCAATCCAATTGATAATTCGGAATTTTAATTAATTGCTATGGGAATTCCTAAAAATAATACCGTAGGCTCCACTTACGTTGTATAAAGAACATCTATGAATAACTTCATGTCTTTAGCCTATTGTGATTTAAGAATTTTTTATTACATTCTGATCTAATATGAAAACATAACTATTCGAATTTTCTTCTGAAAATACAGTTCTTATTTAGATACCTACATAATATGGCAAATATTTTTAAAATCATTTACTTTTTACATTTCCCAACACTTTGTTTATTTCTTCCATTGTTTGTTTTCAAATATTTCAAGCACTTAAAATTTTATACAATTGCCTGTATAAGGCTGCGTTTTCACCAGAGATATGCGAGGTGCTTTTCGTGAACCAATAGAAATGCTTAATTTACCTATCCTCGCACAGCACCGCTCTGGTGGAAACAGCTGAGCGGAACGAGGCGAGGTAAATAAAGCGTTCCTATTGGATCATGAAAAACACATTTCTCGCTACACATCCCCGCACATCTCTGGTTGAAAAGCAGCCTAAAGCTTCAATGACAATGCGGTAATAAGTAAAGTAAGGTCAATAAAAAGCCTGTAGGTATTAAAAAAAGCTTATTTTATCCGCCGTTGCCTTGCTTGCTTCAACAACTCCTTGAATTCCCGGTCACCCCGTACATAAGTGATAGCGTTAATGAACCCATGTAGCCGTCACAGAAGTGGCGCGGTTTGAACGATGGCGCGGCCATTAGGGAAACTCAAGGCCAGCGAGGGCGGACAGCGGCGCAGACGCAATTATCTAAAACAAACTAACGCTTAGCGGATATCGCTCGTTAAGCCCGGGAACAGGCACACTTACCCTAATAAGCATTACTGGGAGAAACATAGTTAATTGATGTCGTATGTTTAGCGGATTTAATAACAGCTGTACGTAACCGCTCCATTTGACCAGTGGTTTATGGGGGCGAGGGCGAGTATGAAGGGAGAAATTGCTAAGTCCAAACCAGCTGGGGATAGGTAGATTTATTTTTAATTGTGGACTTAAAACAAACAAGTGTCAGCGTAGCTACTCATAGGTCACTTTGGTTTATAGTTTTGTTAACTTTTACTGTAGTTGGTTACTGAACCACCGACCTTTACCCTCAATTGCTAACCATTAGAGAAAGAGGTCAAACGCTGGTCAGATTTAAATTCAAAAAAATAGTTTACATCAAGTTTGATAGAGGAAATTGCCTGTGTTGTAAAAAATAATTGGTTGAGACTCAAACAATTAAGAATAGAATTTGTCCAAAATATTTATTATTTAATTATTTTCTTAATCAAGTCTCGTAGTCACGCTTATAACGTGCAAAGGTAATCAAAAAGCGGTAAGCTCCATCAATCATCCAACCTCCATTGTCGACAAACTGACTCAGGCTCCGACATTATCAATATAAAATTTGGCGATGCACATTAAAGTCGATTTCGCTGATGCATTCAGTGTATTTATAACTCACTCACAAGTTTTTAGTTAGGAAGGAAGATAGAAAAAAAAGTAGAACGAAACAGCCGGTCGGTTTCGGTACCGGGGCCCAAACCGCTGAGTTGGAATCTAGATCAATCGAAACCGGACCCCCAGCTTGTAACCTAATGCGTGCAGTAGCCCAGGAACTTTCAATATTGATACAAATAATTAGTAAATTAAAGTTTTCGTCAGCATATCATATTTAAATACTCGTAACTTTGACTATAATAAACTGCACGAAGGTAGAACTCAAAACTATATTATTTTCTAGGTCTTTGTCACAAACGAGCTAGCTACACTATGCTATAAAATATGCCTTTTTTCTACTCGTCTTACTTAGAGAATCAATTATTTAAACTTCTAGATCAATAAATATCCGTCATTATAAAAAAGCTTTGTATCGTTATTAAATTCTTCACTAGTTATCCCGTCTACTGTTAATACAATGTTGTGGTATTACTTAATAGAACACATCGTTACTAGAGAGGACATACGTAGTCTCGGGATAATTATTTTAAGAGATCATTAAAAATAAACTACAGCACCAAATAGTTATTCTACAATCAATTACGATAATGGCACCGGAAATAAACTTGCAATAAGTCAATCCCCGGCTGTTTAAACTTGAGCAAATAAGACGTATAGATAATGACGCATTTTTGTTTCATAACTTATAGGCAACGGCTTTGCGGTACTGGCATCCGTCCCCACCCCTCCCCGGACCATGTTACTCCATATACCTGCGGTTTGAGTACTAGCTTAAGTACACCCGTCCTAGAACATTAAAGTCTACTTACCCTTATTGCTATCGGATTGGAGCATAAGAGGTTCAAACATGTTCTCGCTGGTGTACAGTCCAATATAAATGGCCGTAACACTTTTACAACTATCCTGATGCATCACGATAGCTTCAGATTGCCTGCGATATTGCAATATCCCTTGCCCTGCCTGTGCTGCTAGATTGATAAGTGAAATTGAATAGCGCTGTTCTCTTAAAATAGCTTTTTAGTCTTCTAACATAGTTGTTGATGGACTTTCTACTTAAGGCTACAATTATATTTAACGCGGTTCTTGAGTTTTCATTGGTAAGTGGAACTGCAATCGATATTACGGTTAGTTATAGTATTCAAAAATGCAGTTGGAATTTCCCGGTGATTAGGCCTCGTTCGGCATTCTCACAAAATTGGCAATTCTTACGGAATACCGATCGCATGACCGTCGTCCGTAGTGTTTATTTATTCATTGCGCCTGTCAACATTACTGATATTTATAGCTTTGTAGATTTGCAAAATATTTGAAATACACATGTTTCTGGATTGATGTCGGCAGTCAGGATATTCTATAAATAGCTTCGTGTCTTCGGGGTTTTTGTAGTACTACCTACTGTACGCCTATGGATTTAAACTTGCATATTTTTATTTTTATTTCTAGTTCTAGCGACGTCAAACCTAGGACGATCTCATGGCTTATGGGAACAGAAGCAATACATGCGCTAGATACAGCTTTGTTTTCAGAGCAAGATATGAGTGCGTTTGAGCTAACTTTGGGGGTGTCAGGGTGTAAGCATGCCTTCTGAATGCAAAATCGTAATGGTTGCTTGAACTGAAATGTACCTACATTAATAAAATTCAACATAGTTTATTTACATTACAATATCACGATTGGTAGATCTCATCCACTGCAAAACCCCTCTACTCTACCTCCCTGTAAAATTTTGACATTAAGAGCGTTTATACCTGTTAATAAACCGTTACCGTAAACGTTAATAAACAATTGTTCGTTTTTAAAGACTTTAAAAGTCTATCACAAATAATTATTGTAGTAGACACATCAACTTATACATTAAAAAGTGTTCTATCAGACATCATTTTTAATTTTCATTCAATTTTTATGGAATAATCGAGAAAAGCTAACAAAAATGCAACGTTGGTAGCTCAGCAGGTATAAACGCTCTTAACACATTTATTTTTTATTTTAATCTATATAATTGATATTTTACTTTATTATGCGAGCTCTAATAGTTAAGACATTGTAATTTATTTTTTCTTTCGAAAAAATGTATTCCTGCCAAGTTTCTTGCGACGTATTCTTCTTAGCAATAATGGGTTTTCCGAAGCTGAGACGCTGAGACGCTGGTAGTTTAAAAAAAGACATTTCATTTAAGTAAGAACCGACTTACAAAGGTCGACTTATTAAATAAACAATTTGATTTTGGACTATCGAAGCATTTACTTGTAACAGCGTCAGCTACGGCAAAAGCTGTCATTTAGGATTATGAATAATTATTTTTGAGATGTCGCGTAGTGTGAGCCAGTCTTAATGCATCCGAGTGAGACGGTCGGCAGTGCGACACGTAAAACTGTCACGATTAGAATCGATCGCGAAGATACACATCTACTCTCTCGATTGCTCTGCCCCGCAATACGCACGACAGTTGCCCGACATTCCAGAGAAAGCAATACAATACCGTGTTGAGAAACTAAACCGTGCTGAGAAGACTTAGAACATAAACTACATCACCAGTCACTCTGGCACCTATTGAAGTACAATTTATTTAGACCTTAATAATCACTTGAGTGGTAATCACCGTGTAACTACGTCTTTTGATCGCGGAGTGCTGGATTAAACACATTAGCTGAGCTTGGACGTGTACTGAAGTCTTTAAACCACAGATAACGATGGAAGTTGTATCTTTACGGCCTTTGTCTGAGTGTCTATTTAAAATGTTGTAGGGCTCAAACGGATGAAAACGATTGAAATGAGAATGAGGTTTTATTTAAAAGTTGTCATCTCTGGACTGGTTTTTAAGAATGTTACAGCAAAATTAAAGCTGGTATTTATAGAGTTCAGTTTTTAGAGTTGGTATCGTTAAATTAACAAAAACAATAAGGGCTCACTGAATTGAAATACTGTCAAAACGTCAAAATCATTAACATCTTTGTAAAGCTAAATAGTTTATGTATTGGAAAATATGGCCGTATAGTTTTATTTTTACTATTATAATGTTCGAGACAGACGGAGATGCCAGCCAGTTGTATCTGAGAACAATAAAAATGTCTTTCAATAAATAAAATTCCTTTATGCGTTTGATAGCCGCTTTAGGTGTCCGTAGGACTGCATCACAGGAGCCCGGTCGTTCACTCGATCTCGTCCAATTTATTTACTTTTTTCCCCGGGTGTAGTGTTACGGCTATAAAATTCAGTTTTTGTTGGTCGGGCGCATGCTCGCCTAGATCTCCCGTCGCGAGATATGTTGATTTACGTTTAACGCGCGTGACCCCTCGTCGGAGCCGATCATAGACCAGATAGACGATTCGAACTTGCGCTCTCCGAGATATCGGCGGATCGCACTCGTGCCGATGCATCTCGGGAAATATTTCGCGTTATACAACCTCCTGCTGGCCATTCGGCCCAAGATTTGAAGATTTCTTTGTGTTTCACACGATTCATACACCTTCAATTTAACCTTTTTACTTTAATTCTATTACGCTAGCCATATCTGTAAATTAATGACGCTCGTACTTAAAACTTTTGATTTCCTCGTTTTTAATTAGCGTAGTTTATTAAAATTTAATATGGATACCTACATAAATTAGTGGACTAACACATCGTGACCGAGGCGCCGCGGGAAAGTAGGCGTTTTATATCATTGTATTTAGTAATTAATGTTAACCTTATCTTATCGCTTACTTTGAGGCTTCATCTGTCAGAGAGGCATAAACTTTCTGCGACCGTTGTTCTTATGATTTACGATGATCGTTTAATTCAAATTACTTTTGACCTTAGATGCCTCGAGTGTATAATATGAGTAACGGAAAAAGGTCACTTGTTGTCTCGGATTGTTCAAAGCAGAGCCGTATTTAAATAGTAAACCCGTGTAACAATACATGATTAAAACGCCCCCGCGTCGCATTCCGATGCCGATTAATAAAGAGCATTACGACAGTGAGCTTTTACGACACATTACTTTTCTAATAAAATGTTAAACTCTTCCGTTGCACAAATGATGTAAACGATACCGAAATACATTAACTATAATTATGTAGGTCTCGGGCACTTTAAGATAGCTCATTTCAATTAGCATTAGACATAACAATGTATTATTGTATGGAAATACTGAACTCGTTGCATTACCGATGTGGTTATTTCTCTTTGAAGGCAGCGACAACATCTGACCTTTGGCCCGGCAGCGTAACTGTAGAGGACATGTTTTAACATGACAGAGTGAGAACTCAAAACGGATTGACTTACACTGGACAAGACCATTAACTTTAAACATATTCAAGAATATTTCTCGTGGCTGTTGCACAATATCAAAACATATTTTTCTCTTTTTCGTTTATTACCTGCTCACTTATGAACTATTGATATAACTGTAGTTAGAAGCGTACCTATAAGTATATAATAATACGTTTGTGTGCACGTTAACGCGAATGCTTTCTTAGTCGATGTCAGTACCGTCAGTCACGCACACTAAGATATCTTTTAAGCACCAGCTTTTGTACATAGATAATTTGCTGAAGAAGGGCGCAAATTCGTGACTAAACAGATCTATGCCTACAAACATTTATCTAACAATAAGTACAGTCAGATGCAGGGAATTGAAAAGTACTGAAAGACGTTAAGCCCGAGGCACACGTCGTGGCCGGGGCTTAAGAGCCGGTTTCCTTTCGGGCTTTCAATACTAGCATTACAGTTTTATGCTTAAATCAAGTTGTACCTTTTTAAATACTGCAATGAACAAACATTGAATTAGTTATCAATATTCGAAGGTGTAGGCTGCGACCGTAATAAATTAGGTACATACTCATGCATATTAAGAAATCTGCTGGAATGTTAAAGCGAATACATTCAAAGGGCAGCTGTGCGAATTTTTCATTTTTATGCAAATGTGTCACAAGTCACTAAAATTGGGAACAACGCCCCGCTGCGGCAACAAGACATATTTATAGAAATATGTTGTTTAATTTCGTGAGCAAGTCCAATATTTTGAAATGTTCTTGTATTTTATATCACTAATATTTTTGGTGTCACTTCTCCAGTTTTTACACTTTTAAAAAAGGTGTATAATATATAGGTACCTACTTGGTACGTATATACGAGTAATACCATGTTTGCAGCCACGACTACTTTGATGCGAATCAAGTTATCAGCATAAAACGACGAGCTGTCCTATAAACCGATAAAAAACACACGTAAGGCGAGATATTTTTTTATTACCGGTTCAATAAACTAAATTAAGAATGTTAAACGAAATATCAAACGGCACTGGTTATTGCTTTTGTATGTTGCGACTGCATTGCGAAGGCTTCAAGTTTATCAAGGTCATCTAAATAAGTAAAATACGTTTAATTAAGTTTACAATAAGAAACAGCGGTTTCGCACTAACTATTATCCGATCGAATCCGACCCGAATCCGTGAAAATACGGTCCGGAGTTAGTCGTAGAACTATTTATATGGTGAAATTAGATGATGGAATTCAGATTTAATGCGTAAACCCATAGTGTGGGGTATCGCTTACTATTTCTGGTGTACAATAAAGAGTCATTGTATTATCATTTATTATCATTTACCTTATCACAGGAGAGGCCTTCAAAAACATTATAAACTTGTTTAGACTATTTTATCTATGGATTAATTTGCAAAATATACAAAGTGCTAACTTTTAATGAGACAAAAGTGTAGGTATTAGCTAAACCGTTGGTTTGAAAAGCCTGAAATCATGATAATTGGACATGAACCTTTGAACAAGAAACTACTCATATTTAAGGAAGCAAGGGCTGCGCGCGAAACTTTTAAAGCTAAGTAAACTCGAGTTAGACGTGGGTTACCTATCAGGGTTTTTTTCACTAATGTAAACAAATTTACTTCTTCATCTTCATCCGGAGGTCGGCTATCATTAGTGCTATCCCTTATCTTCGACACAGCAGCTCGGAACAGGGATCTTGTGCTAAGGTTGAACCATGTCCGGAGATTTTGAAGCCACAAAGTACTCCTTCTTCCGGGCGGTCGCTTTCCTTGGATTTTCCCTTGCATAATGAGTTAGAGTAGGTCGTATTTATCATTACGCATTATGTGACCAATATACTGCAGCTTGCATTTCTTGTCAATTTTCAAAATCTACCCTTTTTTTAACCATCTGCAAAACTATCCGTCCACGATATTTTCAGAATTCTTCTGTGCATCCACATTTCAAAGGTCTCCAAACGGTTGTTCATATTTTGGGTTAAGGTCCACGATTCCGCTCCGTACAAAAGAACTGAAAGCACATAGCAACGTGCCAAACGCACTCTGGTAGATATCTTCAGCGATCGGTTGCAGAGGAGATGGCTTAGCTTCAGAAGAGTTACGCGCCTATTCTATCCGACACTTGATTTCAACGCTGTGATCACACTGGTCGTACAATGCATCCTAGGTATCTGTAAGAGTGGAATCTATGAACTACCTGGTTCCTTACAACCAGATCAGTAGTAAGGTGCTGAGATTTACCAACGATCATGACTTTTGTCTTTTTCACGTTTATGCTAAGACCATAAGTTGCACTAATGCTGCCTACGCGTAGAGCAAACTTTGCTAAACAAATTTAGTAGGAAAACACATCTTAGTGGGCTTAAGTTACTGAATAAAACTGTACTATTTATTAGATCAAAATATTGAATGGAATATTATTCGCATATTTATACAGAATCTTACACTGCGCGCGGTCCGATATACTTTAATTAAAAGCACTGACAAGCAACAAGAACAGGTAGGTATAAAAATTGAACCTTCTTTTTTTCATAATTATAGTGAAGAGTATTAACAGGTTAATTAATTTGTATTTATTCTATTTTATTTGTATTTATGAGTATTATATTAAAGAACGGACCTGGTGTTAAGTTCCTGAGCAACACGTATACCCCAAAAGCGCTGGAAGCACAAAGAGAACAAAGAAGCTCTTCACGGCCTACTTACAGAGTACGAGTAAATGTGTGTTTTAATTTTGAATTTGAACAGATTTATTTATATTGCGTAAGATTACTTTGAAGCAAAAACAGCATACGATATTCCACAAATTTCAATTAATTGAATGTAGAAAAAACAAGAAGGACATTTCATAACTTGTTTTGTTTTGTCAAAATTGTTAAAGTCAGTTGCACATTCCCGGCCTTAACCCATTCAAACGTGATTGCACGCTCAACCATATTCAATAAACGCGTTTCCCTCAGTTTCGTCAACTATTTACCACAAGGCAATCGCAATAAAGCACAATAAAGCTGGACGTCTTCCGGCATTCGTCAAATGGTCTGAAGTCGCCACTACTTGCGCAACCCGCCACCCAACTAGCCGCGGCGACAGCCTACCCGGCCCGGACAATTGAGCGATTTGTCAACCATTGCATTAGGTAACCGGTCACTGCGCTCAGACCATTCCTAGGACGCATTGAAACCCGCCCTGTCCACTACCTCTTACGCTACATTGATTCCAATAACGGACACTTCAAAACCCGTAATGGATACTTCACCACTAGATAGTGACTAACACGGCGTGGGCAGGAGCGAAAGCACAGCCCGTGAGCATCGCAAACTCCTTACGCAAGATATATCTGCAACTAACACAATGGACGAGGAATGCTTAGAGAACAAGCTTTTTGGATATTTATTGGATAGATTTCGTGTGGGATGAATTTGCTTTGGAGAGCTTCACGCAATTTCCACGTTCCAAACCCTTTACGTATACTAAATAACTTTGAATATAAATACTAACGAACAAAGCAAAAGTGTACGTTATTTATCTATTCTCGTTAAATCAAAATACGGTTAGATATTGATCTGTTATTTAGCAATAGGTATTAGGATTCTACAACAGTGGAACAACGCGCTATCAGGTCATGCCGATCGGAGCGGGGTGTCACTGCGCTAGACTTGTGAGCACCGTGCGATGCGATAGAAAAACATTTTATTGGCAGTAAACATGGTCACAAAAATTACTTCAGAACTTTAGTAAGCGTTAGTAACTCAAGCACGTTCACGCTTTAGAGATAAGATTAAGAATCAACAGTACCAATATAAAAGGCGTAATGCGGAACGTAGCAAACTGTCAAACAGGAACAAGAAGTTTTATAATGTGTTTCTGTTTAAGTATAGGTAAACTCTTCGTATTTATTGCACCAGAGCAGAATCTTGCATTTCATTATGGGTAGTGATAGTATAGGTATCAATGGCATGAAGTAAACAGTTTTATACAACACAAATGCCCACCTTCTACTGCAGGCGAAGCGGACTTCGCACGGACTTCTTATAACTTGCAATGGTGAACTCCAGGGATGTGTTTCCACTTAATAAGAGGTTACACTCCGGTCCGCTCAGTCCGTTACTTACTTTTTTGTAGGAAAGCAGACAGAAGAGTGAGAGAAGCGTAAGTTAGGCAGGGTGACATCCTTTCCCGGCCCGGATAATACCAACATGGAAATACCGACCCTGTTTTTCGTGTGCACGCCCATGCAAACTGACATGAGCTTCCGGAAACAACATGTCGCACACAGTTAAGGTGTGAAAATTGAGGCAATCTGGTGGATATATCGCATTACAAAAAAAAAGAACTTAAAATGCAAGAAACTTATCAATCCCATCAAGCCACGTTATGAGCACAGAAAAGTAAAGTGTAGGTAAATTAACTTCACTTCTTCAAAATGTTATTTGGTAGTAAAATCTAAACCCAATACAAACATTAAGCGGCACAGCAAGTTAATGTGATCTTTCACTGCGACTAATTCCAAGCATCTTCGTATAACGGCTGCCGATAAAATCGGTTGTGACAGAACGTCAGCCTTTTGACCTTATAAGAGCTCCAATTATTCCCTTAAAGTGCTGAACCTTAAAAAAAGTAGCGTTATAATTGCATATTCGCCGCGGCTTGTAGCTGCTAGAACATTAATTTCCCAAGACGACTTTCCTGACCTTAGGACTCGTCGCGCCACCCGACACCGCCCGTTTCTGGGTCGACGTGGATGCTTGCTCGCGGTTCGAACTATTTGTACCGTTCAGCCAGTTAAGGTTACACGCGTGGAGTCTATTCTAATACCCGATAAATGATACACCGCTATATAGGACGATATCGTTTTCATCTCGGAAAATTTATTGCGGTTAGATTTTCCATCTTTGGTAGTGAGCATTGCAACAGTCTGTGCGTGTGTGCGTGCGTGTGCAGACTGCGACGTGTGCAGAAAGAAAGACACCAAAATACAACACTTCATTGAACAACACGTTATAAATGTTTCCGTATATTGATCGATTTTCAAAGTGTACAGCGTCAAATGCGTGACAACACTTTTTATCAAAAATTGTGAGGAAAATACTTTACAGGCTGTTCAGTCAAACTAGCCCAACAACCTCCTGATATATTATTCCAGAAAAATTTTATGAGAAAAAGAGACGTAAGTAGTAATTAACATCTAACTTTCTTTAACACATATTCTTTACTATAACAATACAACACAATACCTTTTATTGAACATCATATAGTTAACAATACAGGAAACAAGTATTATTCTTGCCAATTTAATTTTGCTGATAAATTACTAGGCCAAGAGGAATTCTTGTTACGTTTTGATAGTGCCATAAACTTTAATGAAAACGGTTAAATTTAGTAATATAATATATCAGCAAATAATACTAACAAACGTGTAATTTATTGGAAATGATCTTTAAGGGAAGAAGGGTACGATGAACCTGAAATTTAATTGAAATAACCCGCCCTAAATCTGTCTCGGCGATGCAAATCTGAGCCATTACGAGCGTGGTATGCTATGTGATTTAGGTATGGTGTAATGACACTGTTATGATGTCGAAGTAAATCCATAAGACCCGAGCGTACTCTAAGCATCGGCCAGTGTGCCCCGAGCCTCCTCTAACGGAGATCGCCCACTCTAGGTGTCGCCTAACTCTAGCCATCCGTCGACTGCACAAACGATTTACGAGACATCTCTTACTTTATTGGGTAAAGCGATTCACATAAATCGTCTAAGTACATCTCGGTTATAATTTTTAATGCGAGAAGCAATTTATTTTGGTGAGGCAGGTTACCGCATAGGTTTGGTTAAAAGTGTTTGATTTATCACTGTTAAGTAGGTATGAGGTAGGAAATTGGTGTGTAGTTATTATGATATGAAGAAGTTTATATGACGGAAATAAATATTTGGGTAGGTGTTATTTTTAAAAGCTTTTGTCATATTTAACTTGCAATGTTCGTATCTTAGTAAGTAGGTACCTATATATAATTTTAAAATGTGGCACGGATGTAAAGATTGGATTACAATGCAAGTCGATCAGCAAAAAAATATTAAAGACAAACTATTCACCTAACAACATCTATCTAAACTGCTACGGACTAGCGCGTATAGACAGCTTACTAAAGTTCAAAATTGAACCATTTTATAATGAAGACAATACCGCGCATGAAATAGGTATGTCTCGTGGCTTATAACTATCAGCTTATCATAATCATCAACATTCTGAGTAATTGGTGGCTCAAAATGTAAAGTTAGTCCGAATCGCTACCCCATACTCAGATGCTGTTGTTCATTTTAAGTGTAACCCAGGGGTGCGTGTCTAGTTGGAAGCTTCTTTAGTTTCTTAGACACAGTCATGTTGTTAGTTTGAATTCATCTTAGTAAGTATTAATGTATTGGTTACACTTAAATTTAACAATAGCAGCTGAGTATGGGGTAGTAGTAGCTATTCGGACTAAACTGCATCTTGTGCCAGCCGTTAGTGAAAATATTAGTGATAGATCACGAAAAATATTGCATATATGGCACCACGATTTCATAGACGAGCTCAGATACTCCCTGATTTGGAGCCACCGCACAAGGATGCACGCACAAACGGTAAACAAAATATGTCGCGCAACCATCCGCTAGGTCAAGTATAATCGGAGAGATTGACTGACAGCACAGCACTGGCAGACGTCACGCCGTCGCGGCGCACCCGTTAGGCATTCAGGCACACAGATTGTCTAGAATCCGCTAGATATCATCTGTTTACCCGCCAGCTGTTTGTTTTGTCTGTTTTTCTGTGTGACTGAATGGGGATAATCAGACGAAGCTGCGCTCAATTGCTTGGATGTGAATGCAGTTCGTTTGTTGTTAGTAAAGGGAAAATGCACACAAATATGTGTTAACTTTTCGCAGTCTGCTATTTCACCTGCACGGCAAAAAATACATTAAAACAAAAACAGTAAAAAAAAATATTTCAATAATAACAAAAAAAATCTTCCGCTTACTCTAATCTTAACATATTAAGATTTTTATAGAATACACACATACATATTAAGTATGAAAATATATAAATATAATTAAGAATAAAAATAAAGAAAAAACAGAAACTGTATACCTAAAAGAGGCAATAAGGCAACACTCAGCGTGTAATGCACGTTTGTTTGTTCGATCTGTAATTTTTGTACTTAAATTTTTTGAGTTGACTTTTACTCACTACTAGTGGATTGACTTGAAATTGGGACAGATACGTACTTACACGATAATGCAAGTACACTCAGCAAAAAAATATATTGTCGTTTGTTATTTAATGTAGTTGGTGCTATATTTAACACGATTTTAGCTTCAACTTACTAAACTTAACTATTATGTATTTCTTAGACCTTGATTTACACTCCACTTCTCATTTTGATATTAACAAAAAACTAGGCATTCATGCATACTTCGGATGACAGTACAACAAAATGACACCATCGAGCTGATTTGATGATGAAGCCGGAAACTAGGCACTGCCACTGGACGTAGTTAGTGAAAATGAAAAAAAAACACACGCTGTAGTTACACAAGAAGTATCTATACAATCCTAAAAATTCTAACTAACCCTTTTTAGGGTTTCGGAGCCAAAATGGCAAAAACGGAACCCTTATAGTTTCGCCATGTCTGTCTGTCTATCTCTCTATCTGTCTGTCTCTCCGTCCGTCCGCTGCTTTGCTCAGAGACTATCAATGCTAGAAAGCTGTAATTTTGCACGGATATATTTGTAAACGATGCCGACAAAATAGTACAATAAAAAACAAAAAAAAATTTTTTTAGGGTACCTCCCATAGGCTTAAATTGGTGGTGATTTTTTTTCTCATCCAACCCTATAGTGTGGGGTATCGTTGGATGATTTTTTTGAAAGTGCAAATTTTCATTAAAATCGAGCGTCCCCCCACCCCCTCTAAAATCTAAACCGGTGGGTGGAAAAGTAAGTATATCAAACTTTTAAGGAAAACAATAACGGCTAAGATTACTTGAGAATTATTAGTAGTTTTACTCTTAATAACAGCCAAAGGTATAAAATATACTTACCTAAACTTGGAAGATTCCGTACAAAATACGAAATCCTTAGAAAAATATTACTTAATTTTTTTCGTAATGGCTACGGAACCCTATTTTGGGCGTGTCCGACATGCTCTTGGCCGTTTTTTTTAGTAATCAAATCAACCAAATATTGTACTTATCCTATCGTTAAGTATTAAGGTTCTATTCTATAGCTATTAGGCGCTGTCAAGCTCAGGTCGCGATTCCCACGACGCTATGAATTATAGCCGCAGCTTATATTGCTTCCCCACATCCAACAAAATTGGTGGTTAATAAGATCGTTTACTCTGTTTTGAATAAAAATGCCATAACAATGCTTCTGTACACTTTACGTTAAATCGTGAGAAGAAAATCAATTAGCGTTGTCGTGTCAAAGATAACTTAATGTCGTGTATGAAGTGTAAGATGTTCGTGTGTACTGTTAGACTTTATAGGACATAAGTACCTATGAGTTCGACCAAATTAAGCTGAAGGGTTTAAGCGTGGGCGAGATAGAGACAAACTCTAACAAAGATGGTGACGATCAAAGTCAACAAACATTGTTTAGTTTTCACGTCTGCATAGCCTTGCTTAGCTTCCCGAAATAGCCTGATAAGACTTGCTTCCTAGAGGGTTAGCTCCAGTCAGTTAGTTTGGTCTAGATAGAGTTTTCCTTTCAAACTTAATTAGCCAATTTTATGAGCCAATGGAGGCTAGCAATTACAGAAGGGCGATAAAAGAAGGGATATAACTTCATAAAAAAATATTACGGCGCTTAGTTTACCCCAAGAGCTGCACTGTTTAAGTGAATAATTATTATTTAATAATATGCATAAAGGAAACACCTCTGGTTTAAATACTCCGTCATAAATACCTTCATCTGCCTTAAAGCCCGCTATAAACGTACAAAGTTCTCGGTCCAATTATTTAATACGTCTTCAGTAATTGTAAGTTGCTTTTGAATGGCGCTATAAATTGGCATCTCGCGAGACGTCATGGTAACGCAACAAATCAAGGCATAATGTTAATTACTGCCCTAGGTATACACTAGGTGCCTATCTAATAAGTCCCCGTTCAATAGATAGAGCTGTGAAGCCGCTCGCTCTTGTCCAAGATCGAGTTATAGTGCAGCCACGGAACTGGTTCCTCAAACTAGTTACAAATTGACGATATCGGTATATGAGTCATCTTTGGATAAATGTTTACTATAATGTTAAATAATTAGGAACTTAACCATGAGCCGCTTGTAGCGTGCTGTCGATGTGGCACCGACGGATATTCTGAAATACTGCCAAAGCTCTACTAGGTACTCTTCCATTCTACACAGTGAAGAGACTAAATCGAATTGAAGTTTTTAAAGGCAAACGTTCATATTTCATCTAAGGAATAAAAATAAAACGGTAACATGTTAAACTTACTATAATCGTAAGTACTTCAACTTTAGTTTCGTAAACAGATACAATTAGGTATGTAAAGATTTTTTTTGCACCCAAATCGAATTTTAAAAACAATAATAGTTATTTATACAAAATATACATCTCAACAAACATAAATGATTGGGACTAAATCCTCCTCTTTAAAAACTCAATATTCTATGTATTTTAAGTCTTTATTTCAAATAGGTAATTAGTTTTAATATACCTACGAGAAAGTAGTAAAAAGCTGGACTCATCCCTTAAAAGGACATAGTATAATTTTCTAATTATCAATACAGCCACAGAAGAAAACTCGGAAATAGATATGACACAGAAAGTGCTACAAAACTAATTAATTACACGTTATCTCCTATTCAACTTTTTCTCATTTCTTAAGCCGTGTGATAAGAAAGTCCCTAGGAACTAAATGTATATATTCCGATCAAGATTCCATGTATAGAAGAATGTAAAAGGCTCGTGATATCTTCATCTCGATTGTCGATAAGCAACTCTCTAATCGGAGCGAGTAACGTTTATGTTTACAAACTAGTTAGGCAACGGAAGTTTCTTGTTGATTATACAAAAAATGCTGTCCAATTGTTTAATTTATACTTAGCCTAAAGCGGTGGATACAGTTTTGTTCACACGAGTCTAATGGGAACAAAGCATATTTAATTTACAGATTTATTTACTAGATAGGTGTGCCTGTGCTAAGTGCGATTAAAAAGATTTATTTAATTATTTAATTCGTCATGAGTTCATTGTAAGAAATCACAGTTTCTACAATATAAATTTATCTAAAATTAGCTACCTAGAATTTGTTTATCGTTATCCCGCGAGAATTAAGCTATTATACGGAGTGAAAACTATCCTGTGTCCTTCCCAGGGCTTTTAAACTATATTTATACTAAAAAAAAAAAAATCGCTTCAGCAGTTTAACAATAACAAGTAACAGACTGACAGAGTTACTTTCGCATTTATAAATATTAGGGTTGATAGTTCCTGTAATTGTTTGCTTCTTATTATGACACGCATCTCAGCTTATTTTGAATTTAAAGATTGACTAGGTATTATTGACTTACTTACCTATGTGTGTGCCTATTTATCGCTAACTGTCGTGTTTATGCCACTACGTATATTTATTTTTATTGTCGTTGTGAATGATGGAATATCACCGCAAATTCCGCGCTTCTGCGATTCTTCAGTCTCTCATTACAAACAATTTTTTTTTACTCTAGCAAAATTTGCAAAGTAAAAACAGACCACTGAATAGAAGAAAACCCACTAATTTACTGTGATTAATTCCCAAGTGTGGCCTACAGGCTTCATCTGAAGACAGGTTGCTTAGGCTTGCTCCAGGCGACCTAGACGTCTAGAGCCCACTCAAAGATAAGAAAGTTATAAATGAACGTTTATTTCACTCTCTTGAATAATTGATCGTGAAATCGTTGGTCCATATCTACGTTAAGTGGACATAATTACGGAGTAAATCTGCCAACTGCTCGTATCTGTTTAGCTGCGGTCCTTAAAATTTCCTGTGTTTTGTGTGAACGACCTCGATGTTTGTTTACTCTGAGATACTTAGAAATTTTTGCCGAATGTTGCGTATCGTAAGATTCACTTTATTTGATCTAAAAGTGTTCTTCAAAAGCTGTTAAATTTAGGCCAAGCCCGGCACAACGTGGTACCAGCTGCTTTTAAAGTAAAATTAAATAGGTTTAGCTAGCTATAGCTAATGCCACGAGGGTTGAAGTGAATGATTACACACACAGCTACATGAAGAAATGATTGTATAAAAGATGAATGAATGAAATGAATGAGTGAATCTCAAAATCCCGCTCTCATTACATGGCATGTTCTTGAGGGCGTGACCTCAACTCTGGTGGCACTTAGTGTACTTTATCCACACCACACCTTTACATTTTTAATGCAACAAGTATCTACCCTGCACTTAGCAATACTTTGTAAAGCCAGTCTATCGTTTAAAAAAACGATTAAAACCTGGAAGCTCCCTTAATACAGACAAATAAATGTGCACGTCATGTTTTAGGTTTTACATGGAAGTGCTTAAGGTGGTTCGTCTTCCATAGAAACATTGGTGCAACTGGATTGCTTCCACAGCCGTTATTTCGACGTGATTTTTTGAGGATAGTTAGTTATAGGCATATTGTGTGCGCAAATAATAAAATAAACTATTAGTATTCTACGGATATTACGAAAAACCACAAAAAATTCGACATTTTGATTACAACGCCATCTAACGGGACTTTTACCATGAGATAACGTGAGGAACCGCTTTAAGCCCAAAGTTAAGTTTAATTTCACTGGGTCTTTTAATAAAAACTTGTAAATAAGAATTTCAGTGCCTCAGTTTTGAGGTTATTGTTCCCTAAGCAAATAATTGCATGACTATGACGTGTTTTTATTAAACCGTTAGCTGTTCAAGAATGATACCTTAAAATGTGCCAACGGTCGGCTATTACAATGTTAACTGTCGATATAATGAGAAGTTTAATTCTGTTTATTATGCTTTTTCATTCATTATAGTGTTCAAACTAACCCAGCTACCTGCTAAAACATTCAGGAATAATTTGTAGACATTTATTTCGTTTAGCTCACCTTTACAATCGACTGTACATATATAACTAATCTGCCTATGGAAAGCGTCTTAGCACGATGATAATTATTATAGCACTAAAAAGATACCATAAATAGGGTTCAGTAGTCGCATGGCCCCCAGTAATTATAGTGGGTATAAAGTGTCACACTTTCTTTGAAGGAAATCTTTAATTACCCTAGTTTGAAGTGAGCAAATGGTAATAAATAAAGGCATAGCTATTAAATTAAATTAACATTCATCTATTTATTTCGGATAACACAAGATTCACATAAATAAGAAGTAAGAGAAAAAAATTGTACTAAGACTAGCTAAGAGCATCTCCAGTTATGAGTACTTTATGACTATAATTTAATGGTTTAATAAATTCAATTTAAAAGGCAATTTTGTAATTTCTTTTAGTCATCATCATCATCATCCCAGCCTATATACGTCCCACTGCTGGGCACAGGCCTCCTCTCAGAACAAGAGGGCATCTAATATCAAATATCTAGTCTGTTAATATTGTAATTTTACTTACCCCTTGTTTCACCATCCATTGTATAATTTATCTGACGGATAGATGTGATGCCGTCTCTGTTTGTTTTGTTCAAAGAGACGGAGTCGGCATCACATTTATCCGTCAAATAAAACTAATCAATGGGTGGTGAAACAGCCCCTTAACTCTTTGTAGTTAGTTGTAAGATTTTATTGATAAATGTTTAAAAGTAAGTAAGTAGGTATTTCGCTTGTTATTTTTTAAGTAAGCGCGATTAATAAGAATGCAAAGCGAGTGTCTACTTACTATATAAAAAAGAACTACGAACTGACCGCAAACTGTACAAAACCAAGACAAAATATACTTTCACTTATAGGTACTTAAGTTACCAACAAGAGAAATTTAATGAAGCTTTAACAAGCCTTTAGGTTATAGTAGAGAGGGCTTCGAAATACAAATACTTTGGTAAAAAATGTTTTTTTTTCTTATTTTCAATTTTCACGACGAAACTTTCCTGAACCCCTTTAAAATTATGATTTGTTTAACTGCTTTACATTTATCAAGCTCGGATAGTAAAATAAATTATGTCTCAAAATAAATAATTTATAATATAGGTACCTTCTGACGCGACGCCCAGTGTCCTTTACATAAAGTTTAATGTTCATAAATCAAAAATTTGACTTGGACGTCAAGAGTATAACTACGTAATCTACGTATCCTTTAGTAATCTGTGGTATTAACATACTATCTGTTTCCCGCGACTTCTGTCTACGAATTATTCATTTATCACGCACCCAAGGGAACAAAAAATTTTTCGGGATAAAATGTATTATTTGTTCTAGTCTTCCAATATGATAATGCATAATTTCCTGACGATTGGTTCAGTAGTTAAGGTATGAGAGTGGAAAAAACAAACAAATTCACTTTCGCATTTGTAATATTAGTAAGGATTAGTTATATAATAAAAAAAACGGGATTGAGTTGGTCATTTCGAAAGAACGCCGTTACTTAACTGGTGGAAGAATCAGTTGAAATTCAGAAACAAAAAAAAAATGTGAGAGGTAAGTGCATAATATAGACCGCGAAATTTCTGGAAACCAGTGATTTATTTATATAATACATCACGAGATCCATTTAGAGTACGCGGAGTAATACAGAGAATATTTATTAGTGATTGAATGGTATGTGAAAACACGTCCAATGGTACTGAGGGTGTACCTACACAGACGACGCGCCAAAATGAGCACCATTAATATCCACGTACAATTAAATTAATTTTACCCGTGATCATAAAGCTCAGTTTACACCATGGAAAATTCTACAAGTTGTCTACATTGCTGCGCTAATCTGATCACTTAAAACTGGTGCCCTTTACGGCCTCGCACTGTGCTGCGACTTGCACGTTTTTTCTTGCAGATCTAAACTAGGTTTAACTCTGGTAGATGAGTTGAATATCGGAAGCCTAATAAAAATAATCGCGATCTACATCCCGTAGAATATAATGTCTAATGTCATTGGCCGTAAATCCTTTAAAACTTTTAAATAAAATATACCTAAGATAAAAATTACCACTCATGCAATTATAAATCCATGAACCAACATATGTTGGCAATAAGAAAACTGGTTGCTACGTCCACCTTTGAAAAAGAAAAATGGAACATAGCGGAAAAATAATTAGTTCCTAAATAACGCTTCCTGTTTTTTACTTCGATCATAGCAATCGAAATAAAAAGCAAAAACACCACTTTTAAACTCAAAATATCGGCCCTCTCAATTTGCTCGAGAATTTAATTATTAGTCTAAGTTTCAATTGATTAGATCCACATTTAAATATGAATTCACACTGAAAATCAATCATGGTGGACCTGTAGGTACTTTGTAAAGGGTATGTACTTCTTTTTATAGATTGATGTGCTCTTGTCACACGTTACATCAAATGCGGAGTGAACCTGCTCCCCCGTGTTCCCAGGTTAAATTATAGCTGCATTCCCGAGCTTCTCATGCGTGAATGGACAATGCAACTCGCCAATGCAGCAATTCATTTCTTTATCATACCTCCGAGCGATCATATCTGGCCAGCGCTCGCAAACTAACAAAAATTGATGAATCGCTTCCTAACTCGGCGCTAACCAATAGTCTGTCAGGGTTACCTAGGATCAACTCTATTTAAAGTCCCTATAAGTACATAAGTAAATAGAACTTTACCATTTTTTTTTCTAAGTTCACCTATATTATTTTCTTGTAAGTCGTTTCTGGGAAATTGCATACGTTTTTATAATAAAATTCTAAAAAATATTATAAATGAAACAGATACAAAATTCAGATCTATTGTCAAGAAGACAATAATATCTAAGGCGTATTATAAAGTTAATGATTATATCATGTACAGGGATATTTGGAAATCATTCCGATCCGCATAAGCGATCACTTAAAATAGCGAACCTACTGTGTTAAAAATAAAGTTGTGTTAAATACTTGTAATGTATACATATCATTTAATAATATTGTAAATATGTTTCAAAAAATATACCTCGTTGAGTTTCTTGCCGGATTCTTCACAACAGAGGTTTTTCCGACCCGGTGGTAGATTTTTTTTTGACATTCATAAGCTTGTTATAGCCTAAATTGAATAAAGATATTTTGAGTTTGACTTTGACTTTTGTAACTTGTCATCCGATTGGGCCCTTTAAAATCCCTTACATCTATTTTTTGAGACCAAACTAGTGTGACATTTCATTTATAGTTTCTATATATATAATTTGATTGCAGCTGAAAACCAGCGCTATTTTTCTGTACCACAGCATAGCTGCCCACCCTTTTGTCTCTAATTAATAATTTATCGTGTAACTATATCTTTTGCGTTCGGCAATAAAAAAAATATTGCCGAATAAACATTTTTCTTTCTTTTTTCATTTTTAGTAAGCTTGCGGGCTTAATCACGTTAATTTAATTTGTTTTTAAAATGAACGCGACACTTCAGTTCAGTCTTGACCACGGCAGTTGCACTACAGCCATAATATCGAAATAAATTTGCAACAAATACATTTTACTTGATGAGTTTAAAAACATTGTGGGAAATTGGTCAAGCAAGGTAATCATTTGATATCCATAGCATTGAGAATTGACGATCTGATTTGCAATAATACGGCATGTCGTCTCGAATGAGTGTGTAAATTGTTAGTTTGTTAGTAAAAGCATAGCCAACCTTCTTTCTCTTAGTAGGTACATATTACCTTTCTTATCTTTAAAGAAAGAAAGAAAGAAAAAATATGAATTGCCCATAAAAAAAAAAACATATTAGTGAGAAGGTACATGCTCAGCTATGTGGCAAAAAGTTCATGCTCAGCATGTGTTTTAACGCGTAGAGCATATCATAAATTGTTTGTTCTGATGATTATCAGACAAAATACTTGGTTGTTCCTAAAATGGATCGTAAGGAATCAAAAAGTCTGAGAGGAAACCCGATAGACTCTTTAAAATCCCGGCGTGTAACAAATTCTAACTTTTTGCCGGCTGGTAACCCTAGCTGCAACCATTACTGGCAACTATGTCCCGCCGCCATCTTTGTTTAGATTTAATATACCAGGGAATCATAAAGCTCCGAGCGTTTATCATAAACTTATTTGAAGTAGCGGTGTTTTAGTTACCCTGCCTTGTTTATGGGTTGCACAAAAATTAATTGTAATTTTCTTTAATGTTTGTATAAAAATTAAGTTTTTATTAATAATTTAATTTATTTAGGGATTCATTGAAAATCAGCGTCATTGTACACTTATCAAGTGCACTTTTGTTTGTTTATATAAAAAAGGTATTCTATTATTGCAATTGTATTTTAGTTGCTCAAACTAAAGGTTTTCTATTTTACTCTATTACGAAACAATGAAGAAAGAAAAATTTACCAAAATAAATTGATGCATAATAACCGGCCCACGTGTCTGACTACGCATTGTTGACGTTCCGTACAAGTCAAAATGAAGTTAAAATTATTTTTAAGTTTCTAGCACAAAGGAGCGTATCTTTATTAGATAATCATATGCTACTACTTTGGTTTTTTTTATTTTTTTTATCACGGTTGAAAAATGCGCTCCGTTTTAGCAATTTTTCTACGGAAGCACAAGAACAATAAAAACAATTTGAAAGCATAAGCAAATTTAGTACGGAGACTTTAGGTACCGTTTAGCATATGTTTTAAAATTTATTACATTTTAGGAAGGACACAAAATTTCTTCGTAAATTTATTTTCAACTGCCACACGATTCAATATTTTAAAAATTTAATTAGGCAAACAAAATACGCAAAAGTGGTCGTCAAATCAATTTATTGATGTTTTTGTTGGTTGTTTCGTAGCTTGGAGCCGTACGCGGCGTGGGTCCCAGAAGGTAGATATCCCATTAAAAAATAAATGTGAAAGTGGGAGCCAAGTTCAAAAGAGATTACTCGTGTGTCTTTCTATCGGCTTCGCCGACTAGGAACGAAATTGGTCTAAATGGGTGCCATTTTGTATAATCCTGAAAAGGCAAAGGAAATAACGTAGTTTTGAACATGCAACTACCGTGAGACTCATATTAAATGATATTGTAACGGATAACTCACGTCTTAAACCGAGTTTAGCTCGACATCATCATTCATCATCATTTAATAGGAAATTAACAACGTTCAAGATTTGACTTGGCTATTTCTTACTAACAAACCAACATTTAATGTACTCAACATAATAAATTGACCTTTCAGTTTAAAAACAGTGCCTTGCATATAACAAAGAAAATATTTTTTGATTATGAAATGATAACTCGTAAAAGTACATAATGTGCAAACTAACCGAATCAAAAATGCCGATTAGGTACAATACCTCAACAACAGTTTTGAACTGTAGGTAGGTAGGTAGTTATAAAATTTTAAATTTTAGTTTTTTTCTTAAGTGTTCGAATACAAAACAAATTTCAAGTGTTTACGTTAAATAGATCTCAAATTATTATGAGGTCAAAAGTAGCCTTCAAATGGTTGTGTAATATTCCGTTTTCTTTGAACTTGGCTGGGCACGCTGCCGCGTGTCTAGATTCCCGTGCCCGCCATGCGATATGATCGGACTCCCCGTCGCCTTATTGATAAGGTTTCCATACTTCCCGTGGGTATTGGAATGCTCCTGAGTTTATTTAAATTGTAATTTATATGTAAGCACAAGTATCCTGATATTGTGGTGTAGATGCGTTTCGTATTGTAGGTAACTTCGCCTCGGAAGCGACGGTTTGCCACAGGCGGTCATAAAATAAGTTAGTTTCAGCTGAAAAGGTCATTAAAAGTGGCCACTTCGTGTCGGACGCGCAGTGTAGGATTCCGTACATATTGCGACCAATATTGATTGATGGACTATTACTCGTTAACTTGCAAAGCCTATTAAATTGTACTATTTTTCCTTTGAAATTCGTTATACGTATATACTACCAATATATGTTTTTTTTTAATTTTCAATGCAATAGTAAACTGTTCATACTATTCATAATATGATCACGCTAGCGAAAGGTAGCCAGGGGGGAGACGACTCACAGCACACAGACAGACAGAAAAACATGGGGAAATTATGAGGGTTTCTTTTTAGGAGTATGAAACCCTAAAAAATATTCTCGATGTCTACTAACAAGCCAGTGAGTTGTGAGCTGCGGTGTGATGTTGAAATGCTCCTAAAACTCCTTCATCCTACTCCTACATCGTTCTCTTGCATTCGCACAATGGATCTTTTTAAAGGTTTACGATGATTTAAGTGGCTGCAAAAAGTCATTGTATAATGAAGGATGGGCTTTTGGCGCATTCCAGAGTTTAATATATAACAATTTCCTACATGAATAGACAAGTTGACAATGAAGTTTACTGTATAATTAAAACAAAAACATAAAGAGTAGCATAGTTAGTAATAGTAAGACTAAGGTATTCATGTGTGGTGATTCATAAACGTTTGGTATTTGTGAAATATGTCGACGTTTTTAACTAACACAATCCTGCTAATATGTATTTTACTTTGGGAGTATGCGTGTGTGTGTGTGTGTGTGTGTGTGTGTGTCTCTGTTTCTCTTTCACTAATAATTTCTATACTTATAGTTGAAATTTTGGGTTAAAAGTAGTCTATGTGTTATTTTAGTCTTCCAGACATACCAAATTTTATCCAAAGTTCCGGAATTCCTCAAGAATTCTCGTGAGGATTACCAAAAATTACAATATCGAGTATTTGATTGAAGTTGCCTAAAGAACCCCGCTGTAAATTTAATGTCTGTAATCCTAGCGGTTTTCATTTAGAACAGTTTAGTCACTAAGTTTTCTATCTGCTGTCCAGATTTTCTTTTTTTTCGTAACTACCTGGATCCCTCGGTCCTCACTTGAGGACATAACTAATTTTACTTCTCCTACATTAAGGACACCTATTAATTAGATTCTTTGAAAAAATACCAGTTTCGGCAAAATCACCTCCAGGATCCAGGAGAGTAAGAACCTTCTACAAACTATTACAAAACAATAATGCCAACGCTCGGGTTCAGTGTGTTATGGTAAAACACGTAGCAAGCAATGAGGATCTGTCTTCCATTACCGATTGGTGTTTATTTCATTATAAATAATAAATAAATATCATGGGACACTTGACACCAATTATTGACCTAGTCCCAAACTAAGCAAAGCTACTATGGATACTAGGCAACGGATAAACATACTTAGATAGATAAATACATACATACTTATACAAGATCCGAGAACAAACATTCGTATTATTCATACAAATATCTGCCCCGGCCGGGAATCGAACCCGGAACCTCAAGCTTCGTAGTCAGGTTCTCTAACCACTTGGCCATCCGGCCGTCAGCACTGTCTAGTGGCAGAACAGCCACCGTAAATTGAATGCATCGACTATGATGCGACGAGCTGATTCCAGGGTCAGACGACATCACGAGCCAGGGTTAAAGAGCGCCCTCGAGTTATGAGCTCGCCCAACACAATGGCCAATTTCTTAGAAATCCCCTTTGATGGATTTCAGTACGGAACAGTTAACGGTACTTTACGATTTGAGGTGAGTTAGTAGACCAATATACTACCTTATTGGGTTGAACTGCGCCCGCTATTGTTCATTATTTCTGAGTGGATACTAACCTCGATAAATCGATAAAACAGCGATTGTAAATAAGTAATTAGCAGTCTGTTTTCGTGCAAAAAATGTAACACTTACAATCGTTGCTTATTACTACTAATTTGAAGTAAATAAGTTTCCTATTTAATATTATAATTAATCTAATATACACCATGTTATTTTTTATATAACTTCACTTTAAGGGACCATCCAACAGGTCAAATAAAGTTATTTCTTCAAGTAATATCTATCAATAAACTGATCCGTATATCGAAGTTAACGTTAAAGTTAAGAAATTAATAAAAACACGGTGTACATACAATGGTAAGCTGTCTGACTGTTTATAGGTATATCAACGCATAGCCTAAATCGCTGCACTTACAGACATGAAATTTTGCACATGTTTGGAAATTTCTTCCCTTAGAGGGTAAAATAGGAGATGAAAGTCTATCAGTTTCGAATTTACAATCTTCAAACTTTGTATTTAGACTCACAATTGAATTTTATTTACTTATTTTTTTTTTAATTCTACCCCCAAGAAGTGAAAAAGGCATCTCTCTCGAGCGATTCCACTGGGCAACCTTGGTACCTACTTTAACAAGTCATCTACCCCTTCGCTGTGTTCAAATACTTGTAGCGTCATTGTGTCGCCTACAGTGCTCACGAGAGCCGTCGATTGTTGCCACGGGTTCGGTTCCCGGCGATTCGTCACGGACCAGGCACGAAAGTCACGAGCAGACCAAAGCTAAAGTTAGGCTACGAATGATTTATTTCGTAAGTTTATTTTGATTGGAAAAATCAATTGTCAACCGTGGGAGATATGGTCAGGAAAAGATTTTTTTTTTTAAATTAAGCTCACTTATCTTGACAGAGACAGATGTGAACGAAACAGCTAAAAGGAAGCTACGCGAGGTGGCTTAAAATTAATCCAGGATGTTCCCGCAAATGGTTGGGCAAGTTTGAATTGGTTAAGCTAGTAAAACCCACTTTTCCTGAGACTTGCTTTTTGTTTTAAGGTTACATTTTTAGAAAGATTTCTTTCTTGAAAGGTAGGTACAATTTTTCAAAAAACATATTTTAATATATTTTGACGACCAGATGGCCTAGTGGTTAGAGAACCTGACTACGAAGCTTGAGGTCCCGGGTTCGATTCCCGTGTCGGGGCAGATATTTGTATGAAAAATACGAATGTTTGTTCTCGGGTCTTGGGTGTTTAATATGTATTTAAGTATGTATCTATCTATATAATTATATTTATCCGTTGCTTAGTACCCATAACACAAGCTTTGCTAAGCTTACTTTGGGTCTAGGTTAATTGGTGTGAATTGTCCCGTGATATTTATTTATTTATTTATTTATTTATATACCGACCGTGTCATAAAACTGTACTTTTTGAGAAAATGTCCTGATTGTAAAAGTATACATTTTGAGATTGTGCATTTTGCGTGCGACGAGCGACTTTGATAGACAGCTTACATGCTTGTTATAGCCTAAACTGAATAAAGATTTTAAACTGAAGTTGACTAATTCCATATATTCGTATATGTTCAAAGAGTACCGCATCGTTTTGAGTCAAAATTTCAGAAAGGGGTCTTTTAGTGAATTTTGCTCAACTATCGGCTGTAATATGCTGAATTAATCTTATTAGGTACACGTGTATCACGAGTATTTGGAATAATCAGTTTGTGCTTCACAAAGCTCCGGATAGACATGTTCACAATCCCAAAAATGATTTTGTTTTTCTAGCAACGGCAGAGGAACGAGATATTCACATATAAAACAAAAACAAAATATGAAGGAATTTTATGTAAATTTATTTCAAAAATAACCTCAGTCTCAGTTGATACATGCCCGGAACGTTCATGGCCTCGGACCAATAACCATTTGTAATATAAACACAACCATTAAATATTCATGGTACCCGTTTCCTGACAAATAGGTACAAGCGCCGAACACGGCCGGGTTTCTGTCATTGTGGTAAGGCATCAGTAAGCATTAAGGGAATCCTCCGTCCTGCATCGAAAATAAGAGCATCGCCTCGATTCGACACAGAGCCGACAGCGCTGTGGCCACAATGCCTTCTCATTATACCGTCACCGGCCGACGCCTGACACTAAAGTCATTTCGACGAAAAAATATGCTTTGGCCGTTTTTGTTACATTTTTTGACGCAGTGAAAACTACAAAAGGTTCTCTTAGTTGATGCGTGACTGTCGTAATTAAGTGGCGAGTAAGCGGCGCGCGCACGTTCGACGAGTTCAACTATAAGTAATTCGATGCTTAATACGCATTATCATTAGCTTTTCAGCGTTAGCTAGTAAACTTACCCAACAAATACTCACTTTTCCGCCGGTGAAATAACTGACACTTGAGGTATCCCATCTTAGGCCTCTAGGTTGGCAACGCATCTGCAATACCCTGGTGTTGCAGTTGTCTATGGGCGGTGGTGATCTCTTACCATAAGGAGACCCACTTGCTCGTTTGCCATCCAGTCGAATAAAAAAAAAGGAAAAGACTTTTTTAGAGTAGATGTTTAAGTGAGTTTTAGTCAGGTTGGAGACTGAAAACCAACGGACTCGCCGAGTCTAATTTCCTATTTATCTTATAATCATAGTCTAAGTACTATAATTTCGCATACTATCCTCCTGGACCCACGTCTCCCCCTTTACTGGATTCACGTTCGGTTCAAATTGTGAAAAAAGAAATTTTACGCCGGGCCTCAGGAGGCATTATAATGTATACCTAACTTTTTGTATGTTGGTAAACAAAAATTAAAAGATATTATCTGTTATTTTTATTATTATTATTATAATGTTAGAAGCGCGAAAGTTTTGGAGTATGTGTGCGCGTTGTACGTACGTGTATGTAAGGATTTGTTACATCTTCTCGCTAATACGGCTGGACGGAGATGGATGAAATTTTGACATGTACTCTTAGTTAGCATAACCTTTGGAATAACAAGCTCAGGCAAATTTCAATCCTAATAGTTCCAAGGGATTAGTGCTAAATTTTCACGAAATATTTTGGTCGGTGACTGCTAGCTCGGCATAATTGTCTATCATAAAACACATGGCGACCAATCACATAAGATGTCCCATCACATAAAATCCGAGTTTAATAAGTTGCTTCCAATTTAAAATGAAAATTATTTTTAAGTCCGCTGTCTCTCAGAAAAGGGGACCCGTCGGGGGCCGGATTATAAATCATAAATGCCACGTTAGCCTGCGCCCGCGCCGGCGTTCGTATCAAAATTATCGCCCGCGAGCCTCGCGTAAAATATACAAAACAGTTTCAGGTTACCACGTCAAATATTTCTTTTTGACGTCTTAAATAAAACACAATGACTCATTAGCACACCAGCTTAGCTTCACACGCGAGCCATGCTAAATCAATCCGCTAAATGCTCCGTCTATGCACGGCTTAATGAACTGCTTGCCGAGCGCTGTGTCAGATGATCGCGTCATTCAAATTAAGGGCTTCATTGAAGCAATAATTATACATGATAATTAAATCAAATTACTAAACAAAGCTAACATGCGCGGCGGCTGGAAATTTCTCACAGTCCATTGACGCCACTCTTACACGCAGACAAAGTGGTCCATGACTTCCGCGCATGGCTACGAGAAATAGAACTACAAACCTAGCCTTACCAACTACAAATTTAAAACTTCAAATCGTGTTGTCCCTCTCACGCTAATGGTATTTAATTGAAGACTGAGAGGGACGGTACGAAACGAACCTCGAATTTCGGAGTATGCATTCAAACAAACAAAATCAAGAGCTCGTATGAACAAGTAGCGAAAATCTCGTTTCCCACTGACCGGAATGAAATTACTTCCGACGCACAATTAAAAACATTTAGAATATCGCTTTCAATCAGCATGTACTTAGGATTTTGCGGTTTTAGAAAGTGATAGTAAGTCAGTGTGCGTCAATGTAGCACAAAAATAATGGTAATAATATTTCACGAGTGGCAATCGCTATACTAGAACACGATTTACTTATTAGCAAAATTTAAATTTATATATAGAATAGAATATCACGGTAATCGATGACTATTTTAATTTATTTTTTCTAAACACGTCACTTTCAATTTGGTACCTATCCTAATTTAATACGAAGACGTGAACATGACAACATAATTATGGCAAACGTCATCTGATCCAAGTGAACTTAGCTCAAAGTTTAAGTTTAACACATAGTTCGTCTCTCTAACTGGCATTAGGCACGATGGATAGCCTTGCATAAACAATGTCAGTGACGTTAAAATCTATTCCCCATGTCATGTTGCCTTGTGGGCTAGATTTAAATGGTACATGAATTATTGCAAAACCGATTTTGTCGCGACAAACATAGCAGAGAGACAAAGCTATGTAAATCATGATATGCCGATAAAAATTATATGAACTGATTCGAGTTTATACTTCTCCGTTGTAATGTACGAGGACAAACTGGAAAGTATGCTGTGTGAGGCAAGCCTTATAGAAAGAGATAAAATACTGCAAAAATATGTTTGAAGCTCGCGAACAAGGTGCTAAGTATTACTCAAGCGGAAAAGTGATACATCTATGAAATGCTTCTTGTTACTTTTCTTTGGCGTAATTAGTATTGCGTTAGAGTGCACGTTTGGTTTTCACTTGGCTTCTAGTATTATAATTAATACCATGGGTTTATAATTTTGTGGGTATTAGTTTATTTTAAAATTGCCGTCCGGAAAAAAATATAAGAATATTATAAACTTCTGTCAACCTGAAACTGTCACGAACACGTTTTCGTTAGTGTTATAATTATTAGGTACGAGTACGGGCATATTTTCAGTGCTTCTAACTTTAGCCTCGAAATTCATAGGTTGAGAGCAGTTTGAAGCATTTGTAGCTTATAACCAGGAAATGCGACTTCAAATCTCGTCCGATTAACTTGATTTTTTATTTAGTTCTAAAAATCTTACATTACGTTGAGCGCTCGTAATGCTAATAACAATAACAATAACTAAAAACAAAATTAATTTTATTTCAAGTAATAAAATATTCATGATTATCAATAACTTGTATTTAACTGTAATATCCCTCCAGTAAAGTCCAAAGCAACTGATTGGTTTGGAGGCAAAAATGTTTTCGGACTGTCAATCACCTATTTTTAAATGAGGTTATTAAGTATGCAAAAAGTTCAATCTTAAAAAAACCTTTTGTAGATATTCTAAAAAACTGACAAATGAATGTCTGCACATAAAATGCCCCAAGCCGAGATCGTAACAAAGACTGGAAACATTATTTTTTATGTTTTGTTTATGAACATTCGTATGAAAATCTGTGATAACGCTGCTTGTTTAGTACCGTTTTACATTTACTTATATATATTATTTTCATAACTTAATAATATTGACTAGGATTTGGGAATACGACGGTGGTATTTGGTTATAAATGACGTTTTAAAAATTAAAACATTCTAGTATTTAGGTTGATAAAAATGTGTTTGTTAACTTCAAATACTTATTTAAAAAAAACGACCAAATGCGAGTCGAACTCGCGCATAATACAGGGTGTAAAAATTCTGTCCTATACTTTAACCCACATTAAGAAGAAGAAGAAGTTGAGTCACAAGAAGACTTTATCTCCATACAATATAAAAAAAACGAATTTCAATGTTTTTCCACTTTGTATCGCTTACCTTAGAAAATCTCTATGTATATAATAATATTATCTGTGTTTCCTGTAATGCTTACTATGTGTTGGTGTGCAACAAAGAGTTATTGTATTGTATTGTATCGTATTAGTATTCAGTAGCTCTAATATGGGGTAAAGTATAGTAGGTACAGGATTTTTTTGACACCATGTATACAATTGTATGGAAAAAGCAAGTTTTCTTATATTATGTGTCTAGCAATCAATAGAAACAACCTTTTAAAAGCTTATTTTTATACAAAAATCCAGGTGTTGAGTGCTTTCCATTGACATAATATTATGATATGCAACCAAGCGATATAATTCTAAAATCACTGATTTAAAAAACAAAGAATTGCTTTTGTATACTCTAAAATTGCTACGCAACCCTCAGTGCGCTAATCCGGCTCGCACTTGGCCCATTTTTATAATAATTCCAACATTAGAACAAAAATAATAACGCTGATAGTCACATTGACATAGTAAGTGATAGTCTTATATTTTTTAGCCTTACAACTAATATTGAAGGATCGTAAATAATTTTTTTGGTCGACTATACCTATTTCTGGTATATAGTTAGGTGTATATGCCGTATTTTTCTTGATTTCCGTTAACTTAGACGGCTCTGTTCATTGACAGAAACTATCAGGTCACTTTTTGGCGAAATCAAAAAAAATATATCATTAATAATAATAACTTCACAGTCCATGTTAAAATACTTGACGAATAACGTGGACATAACAGAAACATTAAAAAACTTACATTTTAACCTTGTTTGCTAAATACAATCTGTAAATATAAAACACTTTAGTTACGAGCTGTAAAAAAACATCATAAATTAAGAACCTTAAACAATGTTTGATCAATGAATGATCTTAATCCTTGCATATACTCGTACTTTATATACTACGAGTTAGGCCACTAGTGTCTAGAAGGAACTAACTTGATCTGACCTCTTGAATGTTCCATTACAGTTAACGGAAATTAAAAATAACACGTTGTATAATCGTCGCGTTTAAGTCCCGGTAGTGATAATAAATAAAAATATTAGTTTATTTTTAATCTGTTTTCCGCAGTTTACTGTTGGACTGTGACTTTAACGCGGCATTTAGCTTCTCATGGCGCTATTCGATGAAAAATGGTTTTCTAATATATCACTTGGAAACGGCAAAAAACGTCGGCTCCTAGCCACGGTAATCGCAGCAGCAAAAAGCGCTTCACATTCATCTCCAATTACACCGTTTATGGGGTGCGACGTGCCTTACATAACGTTTATAATTCAACATTTTTCTAAATAGGAAGTGGGATGGTATTGTTAGATAAAGTGAAAAACAAAGTTGCAAAATATGTTGGTTTTGGCCAGAAGTGGCTGAGTCCTTTTGGCATCACACTACAGCACAACGTCTCTAATTTTTCTATCTTCTATTTATGTTTTTATTGTGTCCTTGTTGTGATGTAGTGTGTTTTTTTATGTCAATAAATGTTGTGAGTTTGAGTTTAAAGTGTCACGTTTTATTAAATATATTTGTACTAAGATCACAATTTTTTGTACCGATACTACCTATACTAATAATACTCGTAATGCGAAAGTAGTTATATCTATCTGTTACCTTTTCACGCTTGAACCACTGAACCGATTTCAATTAAATTGGCTCTGAAGATTTTACACTTTGAAGAATATAGGACAATGTTTATCCCGGGAAATTGCAAAATTCCCGTGGGATAGCGATAAATAATAAAGTTTAATAATAATAATTGACTTCGGCGGCGTGGTAGACCCAGGCGTCGATGGCGGGACGATCTGGACGCCTTTCTTCGCAGCTGGCCAGAGATCGCCCAAGAAAGGGTAGAATGGAGGACATGGGGGGAGGCCTTTGCCCAGCAGTGGGACACCTCTACAGGCTTCTAAATAAATAATAATAATAAATAATAATAACTAACCACATGTAACTTTTTATTTTATTTTATTATTTTATTATTGGACTGGATGGCAAACGAGCAAGTGGGTCACCTGATGGTAAGAGATTACCACCGCCCATAGGTAGTGATGCAAGAACAATAATACTCGTGGTTAGTGTAGATGGTTAAGGATTTTTTTTTCTGACACATCATGGACCTGCAGGTCCTGCATGGACCTAATGATTATACTCTTTAGAATAAGGAATAAAGCTTCTTTTCTTGAACACGCGCTGAAAACTGCCTAATTTTTTTTAAAGTTTCTCACAATTACTCCAAGGGTGATCTAATGGTAATACTGTTTCATTGGTTATACGTCATAAAATAAAAATGGTGGATTGAACGTATATACGTCGAGTCAAAATAATCCACCATTTTTATTTAGATACCCCAGGAATGGAACGAAGTCTAAATCAAAATGGGGCATTATTTAGAGCTGATACGCTCTTGATAATTTAGGAGTGCGATATTTAAAATACCCATGCGAGAAGCAAGACCTTTATACTATGAAGACTGCAAAATTCTATTAAACAACCGCTTTTCGCCTCCAGTGCGGCCAGGATCTTAGCCTACAAAAAACAGCTACAGGCGAATAGCTGCAATTATAGTCAGAGCGTCTTCGTCCGTCCGTCTGTCCGTCGGACGAAGATGGCCGGTCGCATACCTGCGCAGGATTGACTAGTAGCTGAATACTTCTTTGCCATCGGCGATCTAGCCTCAGCGCTGGCGCAGGCACGCAGGAATGAGGCTCCTGCCCTCGGTAAATGAAAATTCTTTTTGTTTGATAAGTGTTCTATCATTATCCTGCGTGTTGAATGTTGTAAAAGGTATGATGGTTCATTAACGAGCAACAGTTTAGCGAATGCACTCACCAATCGTCACTGCGTACGTACCTGTAAATAAAATGTCTTGTTAGATTATTTGAATAATATAGTACAGCATTGACTAAGTTCTACTGTATTTAGGTGGATATTGTAGCGTTTCGTTAGCGTTAAATATAATAAGTTATCCTATGGGGTAACGATAATGACCCAAACGTAAGGAGAAATCGCAAGATCAGTTTGTAGTCTTTATAATAACTAATAATAATATCTTGGGAAAAATTACATCAATTGACCTAGCAAGGCTTTATGTTTTGTAATAATTTTCGAGTCATTCATAGCTTTTTAATGTTTTTAATTGCTAATGGCATCGTTATTTTGTGCACTAAATACTTTAATTGATACGTGATTTCAACTACAAGATTTTTGATTCATACGAATGGCATTTTCGATAGATCTGTTTCATCTGTTCAAATGTATTATTTTCATATCCAATGATTTTTCTAACATTGTAATTCTTATAGGGATGTTGACTCCACCAATCTACTGACGTACTTTTTATGAGCTGTCAAAACACAATTCTTACACAGAGTTTGAATTGAAATAGCAACATATGACGTCACTTGTTCGCCAACTCAATTAACTAACTTTTTATTTGTTTTAAAGCAACAAAAAATCTAATTTTGCAGTTAATCGAAAATTAATCTGGTTTTCAGGGCTAAAATAAAGCGTTTTTTTACTGGAGTCGTGTCTTCGAATTATTTTTTAATGGCGTCAACATCCCTATTGTCATGTACAGTATAAACAAATTACCTGTAACTAGTTTTATGCCTCAGATTATAATATAGGTATTATGATACTTACGTATAAATAAATGAAAAACTTTGATCAAACTACACTCAACATCGAAAGAAAGAAAGAAAGAAAATATGTTTATTCGGAAACAGTGACTTGTAATAATTACATAAACGACAGACAAAGGAAACAGTGTATAAGTTACTGTTCACGAAACGGACCCACCTCAGCATAATGCTGGCTCGAGAGCCAGCGCTCGCTGGTCTTCCGGTGGGACCGTGAAGCCGTCATTGCTGCATCGGTACATAATGTCCTTCATTTTCACAAATAGTTAGCCTGATTTTAATAATATTTGTTGAAACGGACCGGGTTCAATATCTCAAAAACGGCTAAACCGATTTTGATAATACATGTCTAAGAACCATCGCTAGAAAACCTGATTTCAAACACACATAGCGGTCAAACTTATAACACCCCTCTTTTTGCGTCGGTGTGAAAAATATGCCAATCAATGTACCTACCGATCGAGTCTTTTTAAATAAAATACTACACTTTCAATATCTCAAACCGTTTAAACATTTCAGTCATCCAGATACCGCTACTTATAAACAACATCAAGTTCATCGAACCCGAACAAATTACACTAAACAATAAATCACAGCGTGGACAATAATAATGATTACGTTAGCACTTAAATCGCCCCGCCCAAAGTGCACAAAGCCGGTCATTACCGCCCGCTAACTCAAAACCACATAGGTAAGGTAAGTCACATTTATCGCTGCATCAAAAAGCAATCAAGCCACAAAAGTTGGAGCGAGTCATCCGGATATACCGACGAAATGTCTTTGAAACGCATCTAATCGATTCCACATTAAGGCTGGGTAAAGGCTAGACGGTAAGTTCTACTGGCGCTGTTACATTATATCGATTTCCTTTTTAAAAAACTGGCCAAGTACGAGTAGGAGTTGGATAAGGGTTTCGTACAGTCAACGTCATAAATAAGAGATCAATTTTATACCTTGTAATTTTAACGTCATGAAATGACGTTTGAAAAACCATACCAAATTGTGTACCATCAGCCAAATATGTGGTCTACCACCTTAAAGCTAATAATCGTTTGCATAGCAAAAAACAATAATTCCGATAGACGGTGTCTGTCAACTTGAAACTTCGACTTTAGCGACATATTCATTTCATAGCAACTTGTTTAAAAATTGATAGACCACTTATTTGGCTGACTGTACCGACTGAAAGTGACAAGGTTTAAAAGTAATCACTTACTTATTTATGACATTGAATGTAAGTACAAATTTCATAGTATGTTTAGGCATTTTTCCTTTTCATTGCATTCTGAGGTCTACTTCTTGCCAAGGGATTGCAGAGTTGGAAATTTAATATTGGTTTCAACTTGATACCACTACACGTTTCGCAGAAAAAGGATCATGATACACACAAAAACGCTGCTTCGCTCTCGTTGCAAAACTGCTTAATCCTCTGGAGATCTGTCGTAATTCAACATAAATAAAGAAATAACAGGAAAATAATTTTAGTTTAGGTAGTCAAATCCATAAACATCACACCGAAAAAGACATCACAAGTGGCTGTAAATATAATGTACCTATTATAAAATACGGCTATAATCGAATATCTTGGTTTTAGAAATAAGAAGCAATTATTGTTAAAATTTAGACATATGTGATAATTTGTATAATATAAATTAAACTATATAAATTCCGGACGTAAAGAACGTAAACGATACTTTTGATATTTTAAACATTTTAACTAATGTAAAAACACTTGCACACTAATTCTTCAAGCTTATTTTGGTACAGTTAGCCATCTAGTGACTTTATACGTTCAACTAAATGATTATAAACTTTATCCCATTATTACAGACGTATTATATTGTTATACTCACATTACCGAATGCGTTGAAAATGTGCTAAGTTTCTAAATGCTGCTATGGCGTAGTAAAATTTAAATAAGACAAAATAAATCTTCTAAAGCATTCATAAACATGCCTATTGATTTCTCAACCTACTAACTGACTTTCCCTTTGATTTCCATTATCCGACAACCGGGAGCATCAGCTTTTAAGTTTTAATGCGAGTAAAGAACAAAACTAAGATTTAAAAATAATAGGAATACATAATGCTATCGTTAGTATTTAATTAAACAATGAATGTCGCCACTTTTTCAACTGCTATAGTTCCTGCCATCTGTCATGGTCAGTAAATTTTATTCTAGAAGAATGGGATCTCCTGTAACAGGTATATCCATGCCATCCTAATAGGAGATATCTAACCTTCCTGCATATCTCTCTGAATATTGAAATAAAATACATTTTCATTTTTAATGCGAACTCGTCTTGTGTTGTGTGTGTGTTTCATTAAATTTTTGTAAATTACGGTATAGGTAGTCATTCACGATGACGCTTGCCGTGGTTCTTACTACAATGTCATTAATGGCTAATGTTGACAAAATCACGCGTCTTCGTGGATGGCACTAGGTATACTCACCAGTAAAATCTTAAAATATTTAACTACAACCCATTTTCGAGCTCGTGATAAACAGAGCTGGAAAAGTAACGTCAAGTAAAATTGCGTGATATTTCTATTTATCTTATTATAAGTTCTGTAGAACGCACTAAACCTAAGTATTATAATGTATTTCATTATTTGAAGTTGCCTAAAACTAGAGGCACCTCGTCCTTTGGCTTTGCCCCAGACACCCCCCGCTGCTTCAAGAAATATGTTACCTGCCGCCGGTGGAAACAGACCCTAACGTATTGACGAGGCTATAAATTTAAGAAATGACCCTGCATTCTGATTAAAAAAGCTATTTCGTGGCGTATTTATGTTGCTTGGGACCATTAACAGTTGCGTATCCTGCTTTAGAATTGACAAAGTTTGAATGAAGTCGTATACTAATCCAAATAAGGATTGCGTTAGTAGGTACACAGATTTCATACCGTAAACGATACACAATAAGCGTTGTGCAATGAGTACAATTTCAATAAACGAGTTTCTTTGTTCAACGCGCAATTGGACAGTTGAGCAGTTAATTGAGAATATAGTTTATTTGACATCGTCCTTTGTTTAGTGCTAATAGATTTTACCCGCGTCTGCGCACGCGCAGCCCATTAGATCCGGCAGTTGAATTGAAATTCCAGGATTCGCTAATTCCTAAATTTAATTAAAATTGTTTTAATGCCAAATTTCATGACACTTTTATTGAGACTATAGCGTGGAATATCGGGATAGGTATCTAAAAATTAGCTCAAGCACGCTCAAGTATGAATTATTTCTGAGGTCCAGCAATCTGAACATCAAACTTCATTCAAATTATCGCGTTTAAAAAGTTTGTAGTATCGAAAATACAGACTGAAATATAGATGCACAGAAAAACCAGAAAAATAAGACCAGCGCTGGGAATCGAACCCAGGTCCTCGGCATTCCATGCCGCGTGCTATACCGCTACACCACCGCTGGACAACGTAATAAAAACTTGGAATTGAAATAAAAAATTCAAAAAGATTCCAAAAACCAAGCTTAAGTTTGTAGTATTCAATTTATTTACTAAAAAAAAATCACAATGAAAGATACTGAGTTGTAGCTAGACTTCTACAATTCTGATCTGGTCTGGTGTGATATTTTGCAAATGTCATAAAAAACTCCTAAAAATTCAATAAAGAACTTTTACAGTTGTGTTAATTCAAACAAACCCATGAACTTACTGTTATATTTCGGAAGAATTTGAGGACACCCTGTAAATTATATTGTGGACATTCCCCTTTTGAGCATAGAGTTATGTTCCTCATTACAAGGTTTATCATTAATGTCCACATCCCGACAAGCTCCGATATGGATCTAGCGTTCCATTACACGTTTCAAAACGGGACAAAAATTTATCAAGCGCACAAGATGGACGTTGCCTTCTTCAAATCCAAAAGAAAATCAAGTTAGAAACGGTTCATTAAAATCGAGATCAGATAGAGATATAAATAAGAACGGATTTGTCATTAGATTTAGGTCATTTAACTCATCATAATATATTTTCTTATGACAGCCGGTGAAATTACTGGCACTTGAGGTATCCCATCTTAAGCCTCTAGGTTGGCAACGCATCTGCAATACCCCTGGTGTTGCAGATGTTTATGGGCGGTGGTGATCTCTTACCATCAGGAGACCCACTTGCTCGTTTTCCATCAAAAATTAAGTACGACAACGAGCTAAGCAAGGAGGGGTATTACGTACATTTGTGACAAAAACGCGCGAGTCGAGCGCGCGAAGCGAGCGCGCCACAAGTAGCGGCCGGCGAAGCTCCAGCAGGGCTACTACGTAACTCGAAGTTTGTATTGAATAGTATAAGTGTCAGAGGGACCGCACGACACGAACTTCGAGTTTCGAGTTTCATAGTAGCCCTACAGGACCCAATTAAGTTCAAAAATAACTTGGCCCCTACCAGTGCTGGTTATGTACGGGGAGCACGGGGATATTTTTTTACTATAAACCCAACCCGTCTTAAAATATCTAAGTATTTTAAATTACTTAATTGCGTTAAAATAACCAGGATAACAAGAATCTAATGTTCGTATTGCAGACTGACCGGTATTATCTCCTAGATTGTTTTGAATCTAGCTAGTTCCCTATTTAACCAGAATACGTATCGTTGCAAAATGGTAGTTATACAACCATAAAAGGCTGACAGTATTGTTAGTTAAATGGCAGCTATAAAGGGTCCAATAAGACAATAATGAAATATTTTGATACACTATTAATTAACGGGCACGCTATCTTGAGCATTTCCTTGTCTCGTGACCAACTTGTGTAAAGTGGTGCACTAAGAAAATTGCAGTGGCGTGGAAAACACGGTTTTGTTAAGCAACTCGGATATGAAGCCAGAACTTCTATTTTTTTTCAAATGCCACCTCACATTCAAATATGTACACAACCTTGGTCGTATTTGTCATTACTGGTGTGATTTAAAAATAATAGACAAGCTGGTGGGAATCGGACTGTTATGTTACCGCGCCACTGAAATAGTAAATTGTACAACAAGTGCATAAAACGCACCATTGGCATATTATGTGGGTTTGTTACTTAAATCGAGGGTAATTGATGCATTTCGACAGCAGCACAGTGTACGGTTTTTTATGCACTTCGATTGCGAGTAAATTCAACAGCAACATTGGAAACAATTTTTTATTTAGGTACTAGGTGTTCTTTTACTTTTCCTGCATTGCTATATATAGATTTTGTTAATTTATTGTTACAAAACGCAATGATTAAAATATACATTATATTCGTATATTAAACTGTCTGTGTGGGTTGGCGTCTGATTGACTTCGTCTTAGACGACGATTTTACTTTGTGCACCTGGGGTGAAAAAAGTTTAAATAGGTACAAAATTTACAAACTTGAGACGTGAAAAATAATTCTTTTGCCACCAAAGACATTTAAAAGTTTATTGTATCACGGTATCTGCAACCAAACTGCACACTCAAAAGTCATAATTATAGGATAAAATGTAATTCCTCAACTTTTCTGTCTTTCATCATAACAAGTTAACATTATCTTAAAGCTAAATCATGATTTATCTATTTATGTTTGGTAAGCAGTTGTAAATAAATTTTGATTGTACCTGCAATAGAAGTTCCGTAAGTTAAAGCGATTCTTTCAAAGCTATTTACAAGCTTAAACGACTCTTTTACAGCTCAGCTTAAGTTGTAACTTTAAAGATCCTTATGGAAACCTATTCTTATATAGCTGATATGCATGACTAAGCTAAGATATTATTTTTTCAAGTCTATTCTAGTCTTGCTACTGAGAAAGCCTCACGCTGCGCCTGCGCCGCCGGAAGCTCTCTCCCAACGAGCGTCAGTGTCAATACTCGACCTACTAGCGCGCTAAACCACCTCTATAACACTACTATACGACCACTATACACTCACAAACAACCTTTATACACTAGTGATTATAAGTGTAAAATAACGTACCATTGAGCCAGTTACGATAGTTAAGGCACTTAGGCGTTAGAAATTATTGATACTTAACTAGTAATTTTATGTTTTCATCAGGTCAGAAAAGAAATTGCGCCTAAAGGTGACTTTCCAATAACTTAACACCGGTAAGGTTTACCACCGTTTTCGGAAAAACCATCATTGTCAAGATGTATACGCCGTATAAAAATTGGAAGATTTTTTTGACAAAAAATAAATTTACCTAATAATTTATAAAGAACAACTACAAATTACTGCATAGTTTGTTTCATTATCTCCTTAGGTTATAGGCTTTCTGATAGAGGACGGAGTTTTTTCAATTAGAACCTTAATTATTTTATTCTTATCGATTGGCGGAATATTGCGTAGTAAAAAAACTTACAAAAATATGTCGTTCTTTGTCAGAAGATGATGTTGCACTTTATTATTTCATGAAAATAAGTAGTAATTAGTAACAAAAGTACAAAATCATCTAATTATAATCCACCCATGACACAAATCCCAAAGTATTTAATTACCTAACTCAAATCGTCTCCCTGAGATTTATTTAAAAAATAGCCCAGCGGAATTAGGAGCGGTATTACGGAAACACTTTATGTTATGATGTAAGATGGGTTGCTTTTAAAGCTCGATTATTGCCTCGAATGCGTGTTTAAATCACGCAAGCCGAGTGACAAGTAACACCGCTGGCAGCATGTAGCCACGGGACAAAATACACAGCCAAAGTCGCATGAAAAAGATGAGCCATAAAACTCTTTATTGCTTTTCTTCCCACTTGACTATCAGGTCGTCGAACTCATATATTTTAGACGAAATTTACAATATAATTTAATATGTACATACGATTATCATCAATCAATCAATACATACATAATAAGCATTTTAAATGTATTTCTCTGTATGGATTAGACGAATTAAAAAGCATTAGGCATAGGAAGTGAGGATAATAAGGCCCGGCCATCAAAATATACCAACAAAATATTATTAACGTAAATAATATGTTAAATAGGTGGAACTTATTCCAGATTTAACACATATTTATAAAATTAAATTTAAGCTACCACCTAACAACTAAAGCGATGAAAAAAATTGCAAATGTCGTTAGAACCGATTGGGTACCAGTGAGAATTATTGATTGATTACCTACATATTATTATATATTTTCTCTCTGGTGTTTCCAACTAGTACCTTACTTGTTTTATTACTAAAGAAATGAAGTCTAAAATAAATGAATACCAACTTATTAATCCATGTGAGGCTCATTTATCTTCAATCCTTCGCATGTATTCTAATCATGATTTAGTTATTTCTATCTGAGTGGTCGTTATTTTGCGGTGTCGGCGCCACAGGCTGACCTTGTTGGAGTCAAATCCACAAAATATCAAGTGTACAGGAAATATAGGATTTCATTAAGTTCCCGGTCAAAACATGCTACCGGCACAAGCAAGCTCTAATTGAAAATAGCGAATACTATGTACCTGGTCCCAGGTATTAATTAAAACTAAAGATTCTCGCCTCTACTTGCTTACGCTCAGATACATTACTTTGTACCTATAAGACTTTCGGACTTATCACCACGAATTGAACGCTAATGCTTACTTATATAGGGTTTGAATTAAAACCACACCAAATTTCTTTAAGATTTCACATTCTAAACTATAATTCAAGGTAGCAGAGTCGATAGTTAAACGTTAAACAGTAAATATGGTCGTGAAATCAAACAAGGAGCGTAGTTAATAATTTATTGATATAAGACATGCAAAGCCCATAAAGTTTCCTTTGGCACACACGTTCCGGTCTCTTTTAATTTGTAACTTGTTAGAATTAAGAAGCCAGTGTACGAGTCGCGTTAAGATAAAGATTTTGGCTTTGTTCAAAGACTCGCGACGCTGTCGTGTCGTTGTCCGTGTGCTATCAGGAAAAGCTTCCTTTAATTTATGTCTGAGTAACCTAATGTTAATTGTTTAACAATTCTTATACCCCGATCATTATCGCCGACGACGTAGCATACAATCATACGGCTTCATTAATGACCGGTGAATGAACTTACAGTTAAACGCAAGTAAACAGCTTTTATGCTATCAATTTGTTGGTTATGCAAAGTCACTTCTCAACAGAACGAATCATTTGTAGGATGACTTAATAGAGCTTCATTAAAAGTTAGCAAACACTTGAGTAAAGGCAGCGTGTGGCGAGCGTAACGAACATTAGTGTCTCAAACAATGCTCAATAACTGTTGTACAAACAACCTGCCGAGGCCGAGCGTCGCCGAGCGCCGAAAGCAGAGCGTTTGGCCGAAACCGAGGGGCGTGCGGGCGGAGAATGTTAGAAAAACTTATAGAAAATGACAAGCGGCTGACAGGGACAGACACAGTTACACCATAGTTGAGAGCGGGACGGATAGAAAACTCGTTCTCCGGCATTCCGCCGCATGGCTGGATTTAGGAACGGGGGCAGCACGATACCATTAGGAGGTTATGTCATGTTGTTTTTGAGCACTAAAGCCTGAAATATAAATATTAAAAACGCAAATTGGGTGCTACTTAATAAGTATTTCCCTGTAGAGAAAATAACTATAATAGTTCCCCGGCCTTAGTACAACTATTTGCTTTGTACAATCGATAAGGTTTATTTGCATAAGCAATTTGTTTTAAACACATTATTATACTTAATGCAGATCTATTAAAACATTTTGATATAAAATACTTGTTTTCAATTATGTTCTATGTCACAATAACAAACGACAACCGAGTAGAAAACCAACTGAAAAATAACAACTTTCTCATTATTCTAATAATATTCTTAATAACACCCACAGACATACAATTGTCACATTTAAAGAGCATCATTATTATGAAAGTAATAATGAACGTATCGAGGGCGATACTTGATCAAAAACATTCTGCAAATCTATAAAATTGATCGCATACGATACGGTTTCGTCCCCGTTGTAAATAAAACATAAAGAAAGCACTTAAAACAGTTGTCATACATGCGCCTACCACCATTACTGAACGCGCGGGTTGTCATTAAACGAAAGGTTAGGATCTCGCTCGATGGGATTAGACGTAAGAAAGGAATAGTTGTAAGTAATAAAAAAACCTGCCAAGAGCATGTTGGACACGCCCAAAATAGGGTTCCGTAGCCATTACGAAAAAATTAAGTAATATTTTTCTGAGAATTTCGTATTTTATACGGAATCTTCCATAGTTTAGGTATATTTTATACCTTAGGCTGCTATTTACTCTTAAACTACCAATAATTCTCAAGCAAACTTAGCCGTTATAGTTTTCCTTGAAAGTTTGATATACTTACTACCATCCTGAATTTTTTCAAATTTTTCCACCCACCGGTTTAGATTTTAGAGGGGGCGCTCGATTTTAACAGTAAATATAAAATTACAGCTTTTTAGCATTGATAGTCCCTTAGCAAAGCCGCGGACGGACGGATAGACAGACAGACATGGCGAAACTATAAGGGTTCCGTTTTTGCCGTTTTGGCTCCGGAACCCTAAAAATTATGTCATTTCTTCGCCACTGTTTTTTATCATTTCTGCAGAGAATAAACTACTTAACAGTTTTATTTTTAATTTGCTATCATGTTTTTAATCCGGGATTTTTCTGTGAACATTGATATTTTAGTACTTTCAGTGTGTGTATTTGTTAGCCCACGATTGTTACATTACTTACATAGAAACTAACTAACAGGGACGTTAATCTAACGATGGAATCCGGATTAGAGTTCGCGCTAGAGATAATAAGAGTGGATTCCTAGATCTCGGAAGTTCTTGAGTAAATAAGGTGAGGTAAGATTAGAGTTTTGTTTGGGACACCTTCACGTCGGACACCTTCCAAAGTGCTCGGGCGCTACAACTCCCGTCTATCCGAGGTATTAGGCCTCATGGGGTGGGGAAGGGTAATGCTTAAGCCTGGTGCACCTTGGGCAACAATGGCTAAGTAATTTATTTGTAAATTAGTTAAACGTTGGCTATTACTCGGTACTGGCTGAAAACCAGCGCTGGGTATTTTTAACGCTTCAGCATTATGCCAAAACACTATGCTAAAAACCAAAACACTGGGAGATTAACATAGAATGTTGATGTTGTTGTGGTTGTTGTTGGTTGAATATTGTTTGTTGGTATAAGACACCCACAAACACGTCGCATTAGAGCTCAAATAAATATTGACTTGCTCCCATATCAAATGGAATCTTAGATGTATCTTTGACTGTACAGTACAGTCAACTAATGAAGCGATTAGCGTGTAGACACCCGTAACATGACCCTATTCCTCTTGAATGGATTGCAACATTCTCACCCTGTAAACATTCTGCGTAAATATTTAGCCTCTACACGCGAGGTGTCGGGTTGCATACACCCTCGTCATCTACCGCGGCACTACGTGATAAATTATTTCAGTTTTATTACAAGCTTTTATTACACATACAATGTGTTTATGTTAGTAGGTAACGGTGGCGTGGCGCCTTAACTACTTGATTCCCACCGCTAAAATTTGTAAGTGACGTCAGTAGGTAATGGAATACAATTATGATGACACTAGTGTACACTAACTACTAGGTGCTACATCCAAAAACATACCTAACTCGCACTTCTCTCACGCTCCGGGTTGTCTAACGAGAATGTACTCGCCACGCTGCTACTGTTAGGTACCAGTAAGTTGTTTTCAAATTTTGCGAGTCGATTTTGAGTAGAAATGCCTAGTGATTCGACCGACTTAAAATTTAGTATGACAATTCAAAGCTTCCATATTTTCGTATTTCAACATACATTTCTTCCACAATTAATTTTGTTAAGCAATAAAGATATATTTCAACAAATAAAAAAAGGTTGAATATTTGCTATTCCACTGTCATCGCCAATCGTTACGAAATGGGTGAACTTCAAAAAATGGACCGGTAGTAAAAAATTTTTTTTCTAAAACAGAAGTAATTTGTACAAATTTACGTGCGTTTTTGGGTCACATCCTATTTTTGTCCTTTCAATCATTTTTAAATAGTTACAAAATTTGAAGTAGTCTAATTTTTTTGTAATTCACCCACAGTGTTCTAAAATCAATAAGAATTTGAATGAAGCTAAATAAATGAGATTTTTTGGCAGTAATTAATAAATCCCATTCGACACTTAGGCACTATTGGGCACAGGTCCAAAATAGATGGTCTTGTAAGTAGGCAGGTAAATCGACGCCAATACCCCATAATACATGCAGGTAACTTGCGTACGCGCACATTACCTTGATGCACGCAATCATACCGTATAACTACACATTTAGTGCATTAACATAAAATAATAAAAAATACCCATCATAAACTCGATCGTACCCTCCACCCTGGAGCAACCAACACGGTATTTTTAAAAAGCTAAAAGCCATACGTTATATAAATTCCGAACATGGGCGCGACTATCTCCATCGAAAAAAGTGTCGTAATAACACGACTATAAGCCATAAAATTCGTTAGCGCTACTTTATCTCCTGACATTCATTATGAATAATACGCTTGCGAAAATTTTTCGAAAAACTTTTGAACACACCGAGAATACGTGAACAGTTGAGTCAGATGTTGGTATAAACGTTAGATTCAACCCAAAAATAAGAATAAAGTAAATGCGTTAATATTTGAAATGCTACCCAATAAACAACACCCTACCATCTCTATTTCTAATGACATGGACATAAAAACTTTCAATTTGTGGGTAGTGACCAGCACTCGTACTACCTTACTGAAAATATAAAAAAAATGTTTTAGGCTCATAGAAAACATTCAATTCTAACACTCGTAGCTTAGTCACTATATCTTTGTATGTTTTTTGTTGACACTTAATTGAATCCAAGACCAAAACATAATATGCTCGCTAACACTAAACGTACCTACCTACCAACAAAACTAGCGCCAAAGAAAAGATGAAATTTTTTGCAGACTCTTCCTCTCTAAGATAGATCGAATATAGTGATAAAGAGAACGGAAATAATGGCATAATATAAATAAAAATAAGTCACTAGCTAGATTAGTCAAACGGGCAATAACCCGAAGAGCCAGAAACTCGACGTATGTAAGAAACAGTATATAAAAACCCATCCCAATAAAAAAGGGAACAAGCAAAACTGTCACCCTCTGCAGGATGCGAAGCTAGTTTTAGAAAAACCAACTTTTAACTTTTTCTCGGAAGTGTCGAAGGCGACGTGCGAGGTGATAAAATACAGGGCTGTATACGGTAACTAGTCTAGAAACAATGCGAGTGTTTTTGCAGCTCCTAGATCATTACAATAGCATAAAGTAGCCAGTTATGAAGCGGTGGACGGTGTGAGAACCAGCCCCGGGACCGGTTTATAACTTAACGCTTTTTGTTTAAAAAAGTTAGAGTGAAGGTGAAATCTACGCGTTTATTACTAAAAGTGATGGAGTTTCATATGTGCCAAAAGTAGAGCGAAAATTGAGCTCGAAATTAAACTAGGATCTATTTATACAAGAGTAGGGATGTTAATTTAATATATAAATTTTAGCACCCCTATAATCTATCTATCATGTCTAGGCCATAAATGACGACAATAGAACTCTCGCCAGGCAGCAATTTTTGGCGACTAGGAATTTATATGACTTATGAAAAAAAAAACAATATAACAATAACGTAAATAAAATGCAATGGCGGACTAAGGCATTTGAGGCCCGGGGCGCTCTTTAATTTGAATGTTTACTGAATGGAAAAACAAATTTTAATCAATATTTTTCCACGTGAACACCACGTAAACATTTACAAGCGAAGCGACATCCGTCACGCAAAAACTTTTTTTTCTGTGCTTGCCAATGCCAAACCACCCCCTCCCCCTTAGTCCGCCACTTGAATGATTAAATGGAGCGTACCCTAATTTTTATTAAGAATTATTTTGAAGTTAGAACTTGAATTAACGAATCGAATTTTCAAGAAATCGCAACGTTGCAGTGATGTAAGACAGCTTTTATAGATACGCTAAAAATTTACATTAGTCACGGTCAACGGACAGGCAGCGTAAGGTGGACTGCTACCTGTTGCAACATAAAAGACCGATCTCGAATTATCGATACACCGCGAACAACCGATCCATAAAAGTCGAAAAAAAGAAAAATGGAATATCGTATAAAATCGCATTGCAAAGATACGGGCGAAGGGCGACCGCTGTAGCCCACGGCTGTGCCCCGTGCTTCGTGAAACACCCGATTTATATGCGATGCAGAGGGCCAGCTAAAGTTAATGTTCACGTACGTAATTACTGCTATGGGAATATTAAAATACATGTGATTCTATCGGCTGCATGATCAGACATTTTAGCGAATATCTGGACGTTAGTAAATAAATGGTTCAGTTATCTGTGGCAGATACTCACGTCAGTGTAAGTATATTTGTTGATATGAATCGATTGAACTGTAGGTACTGGAAAAAAAAGAACTCGCGGTATGCGAATGTACCTAATATGTATAAGTGACATTAGAAAAACACGACTTAACGTAGACCTGCTCCCTGTACCACAAAAGTTACCAGACGTGTTCCATTTGACAAATTTGTAACACTTTATTAAGAGATGCTTAACAATTTTGTCGAATTGTAGCACTTGTAACAAATGTGATACAGGGGCCTGATGGTCTCACTAGTCATGTCATTTTCATTAAATAACTACTAAGTAACTTTTACTTTAAACCAAACCGAACTGAGTCATCTTTATGCAATATTTCCAAATATGTTTTTTTTTTGTTAATTTATTTTATTCGCCCAAGTCTTTTCCCTGCGAAAGAGTGCCCATAAGTCTGGCTGCAATTCCGCGTTAAATTTTCGTTTCGAGATCTAATTACGCCTTTGATGTGGTACACTCTGATCATCGGCATATCCTCAGTCGCCTCTTACGACATCCACGGAAGAAATTGAGAGGTGTAATTAATATTTTTACAAAATACCAAGAGCAACCTGTCTGTCTCGGCGTCCAATATCATTTCTTTGCTTTCGGCGTCGAGACTCTAGGTCCTTGGGGTAAGGGTGCGCTGGAGCTACACAGGGAGCTCAGCAATAGGTTAAGGGAGGCAACAGGCAACCCTCGCGCCGGCAGCTTTCTCGCTCAAAGAATCTCAATCGCAGTTCAACGCGGGAATGCTGCCTGCGTGATGGGCACCATGCCAAGAGGCCCACCTCTCTTTTTTTAATTAAAGTTTTAGTTTTAGTTATTTTAATTTAATAGTAGTTTTAGTCCTATGGATATTTTGTATTTTATTATTATGTAATTAAACTTCACCTATTTGAGAGTCATTCATGTGTTTCAGATGTGCTTGAGTCCTTTGTCCTATACGATATTATTGCCGGTGACCACTGAATAAATTATTTTTCATATACAGTGATTCACATATACATACATAAAGCCGTGGTGGCCTAGTGGTTTGACCTATCGCCTCTCAAGCAGAGGGCGTGGGTTCAAACCCCGGCTCGCACCTCTGAGTTTTTCGAAATTCATGTGCGGAGTTACATTTGAAATTTACCACGAGCTTTGGGTGAAGGAAAACATCGCGAGGAAACCTGCACAAATCTGCGAAGCAATTCAATGGTGCGTGTGAAGTTCCCAATCCGCACTGGGCCCGCGTGGGAACTATAATAATAATAATAATCATATTTATTCAGACTTTTCAATCCATTTTGTTAGTAATACATAATCACTTATTGACTAATGTTAGTAGCGTTCTATGTTAACTTAACTTAATTTAAAATAATAATAATAATAATGTCAAATTCACATGTCACGTATAAAAGGAGGCACAGGAGCGTGCAACGAATGCCAGTGCCTCATGAAAGGGCCGTCAAGCCGCTATGGCCCAAGCCCTCTTGTTCTGAGAGGAGGCCTTTGTCCAGCAGTGGGACGTATATAGGCTGGGATAGATGGATGGACATAATAATATACATACGAAAATTCTTCGTTCACATTTTTTGTTTAAGGATCTTTACGAGTAACGCAAGATTATGGAGGTCCATTAGACAGCATGCGTCAGTCCTTTAACAAGGATCACAGTATAAAGTGTCACCGGAGGGACAGAAACCGACTTTTTGTGCACGCTTCACTTTAATACTTAAAGAGCGGACAGGTACTCATGCTTATCAGGCCACTGATGGATCGAGCTCCGAATGGCCATGCAAGAGCCCCATTTTTATGAGAATTCCGTAGCTTTGACATTAAAATTTAAGGATATCTTTGTAACTCCAAACAATGTACTTTTTAAAAATAAATATACAATGTCAGACTACAAACTTGTGGATAAGATTAGAACATTTTTTGCTAAAAAAGTATGAGTAAGTTTTTTTTTTTTTTACCAAAGTATTTAAGTGACTCGCAGCGCGTTGATGTCTTTCATCATTATTTTATTCTTGATAATAGTATAATTACTAAACTAAGCCATCTTTTGAATAAATACAATTACTAATGGTTAAAAGATTGTCGTCCGATTTATTTTTATTGATTTTTAATGTGATTTTTATATATCAAAAACCACTGAAATAAAAGTATAACTGTTTCAATTTCACGGAACCCGAGACCCACTCTTGTTAGTCTTGGAGTTCCAATCGACTACCTTTAATTCGAGCCGCGAAGCCTGTTCAACAATTTGTATAAACGGCCATAATTAGCTATGCGTATATAATATAAACAATTTGAATAAATGTTTTATTATGGGTTAGCAAGGGTTTTAAAGTACCGTTTTGATCTACTGCATGCGTGCCGCGTTTTGTTTGTGATTCAACAGCTGACTGATAGCAAAAATACAGTTAAAGAACAAAAATTTTAAAAAATAAAAAAATACTGAAAAAATTTTTTGAGTGAAGGCTTTTTAGTTTGTGCATCAGAAAGATAGTGTGAAATGTATTTCAATGAAAGAAAAAAAATTTTTAATGCTCCTGAGAATCTTTTGCTTAGTTATATTATATAGTAATAGTTTCAGGTCAATTTAAACCAAAGTACAAAAAACGTTTCTTAAAAACTCCTTTAGCTCTGACGGTAGGTACTGGTCTAAATACGTGAACAAATAATTCGTCCAATGCGCATGCCTAGCACACATGTAAATACATGTATTCATATATTTACACGTCTACATGTATAGAACAAATAGTCGCTGCGCCGGAGTCCCACTAAACGAGCGGCCACAATAGCACATGTCAGATTATAAGATGAATGATTCGAATTTGGCGTCCTGCCGACTCGCCCTCTACCTGAGATAAAATACCCATACATTTATTGGAATTCGGAATGCCCTCAGGCGTAAGTATCAAGCGATCGACTTTCGAAAATCTTTTAAAGTGTAGTGACCTATCGGCTGACCGAGGTTTTAGTCGAAATCAAATTTCTCCGAATTTCGTTTTTCAAATTTAGATTAAATTGTAGGTTTATTAATTTAACTTTTAGTTTTATTTTATTTAATTAAGTATATTAATTAGCTAATTATTATACTTAACCGCGCTAAAGGGTAGTCTGAGTCAGGAAAGAAAAGGAATGTTCTCATCTTGTGACCGAAAAATTAAAGCTGCCTAATTTCACCATGTTATTTATTTAGCATTATTTATATTGTTTAGACAGTGAATATCGAAGGTCAACGAGTCTTGAATATTAATATTGTATGTAATAAGTACCTACATGTTTAACCACTGTCTAGTACCTAGCTACCCATAGAGTTAACTTTGCCTAACTTGGGTTTACGCCAACTAGTGTTAATTTTTCCATAAAATGTATTTATTTAATGAAGTGATTTCAAACGGTTCATTTTAAGTAAATAAATATAATATACTACTACGATAATTGCTTTTATCGGGATCATTTTTTGCAAAACAATATTTCGGTTAACGGTCTCTTTGGGCAACATTATTTCGGTCAAACGAGAGTTAACCATCAGACACAATAAACAAAAATATGCTTTTGATAAACACATTTTTTAATTAAGCCTTGTACAGAAATTTAAATAGCGGATCGGGAATTCATCAGTGCCATAGGTAATTATGTCGAGATTGAGTTTATTTAGGATTGAATTGTGCTATGGCTTGGCGAGGCAGAGCCGCATATTAAACTGGCGAGTGTCGGATATCCGACGGCGAGCTAGGAGTACAGTCGGCAGGAGAAATCGTTGCATGCGGGCCAGTCGAGCACGAAATGTCGAGATTTAGGGATTAGACTAGTGATAATATAAATTTATTTATAAATGAACATTTACAGCATTAACCTGTCCTCTCCCAGAGGCACAAATTTGTGCCCAAATTCCTTTGATCCTTAGTTTTATCCTGGGAGATTACAGATTAAAGAAAAATAAAAATAAAAACAATAAAAAAAAGGAATAATTATGGCGATGCCATAGTACCTAGTCGTGACACATCTCTGCCTGTAATTAGCTGTGTTCGAGTTTATTAATGACAATATGTGCTCGGCTAAATTACGAACAGTAGTAAGTGGCTCAACTATTCCGTGTTCTAATAATACCTTTCATAATTTCTGCATTTAAAAATATATGTTGTCATCGTAGCTATTATATTTTATGGTTTATTTTACAACCATAGCGAATAAGTACTAAGTCAATATTTTCCAGCCAGAATTTAAATGATCAGGGTTAAAGCCTAAACACATACTCATTCATTACTTTACAATCGTTTAAGCTTAAGTTAGTCAAGCATTATTTCACTTTAAGTGTTATTCTGACGTATACCCTGGCCAGAACCACACAAAACATAATTTCGCTAAACGAGGTTTATATTTTTTATAAATAAAGAGGTATAACCAATTAAAAGATTAAAAACGTATAAACCATTGTGGAACGTGTGAGGCTGTGACTGTACCAGCGCAATTCCGAACAATGGCTGCTAATAATAAGGGACCTCGTATTTACGAGTATACGTGCCTTCGGAGCTGAGACGAGCAGCCCTATTGTGCTCAGACCTCCTATGATTATTCCAGTCCCTAAGAACTTTTCCACAAATCCCTTAAGCTGGTCACACATACAAATCATAAGAGTGAGTAACTACTTATACTTGGTCAAGAAATTATGATAATGGCGCTCAATTCACAATGAAATATGGGAAACGTGTAAATTTCTAGTCAATTAACTTTGAATTGTTCAAGATTTTTTGTTAATTAATATATTATTATTATAATGTCTGAAACTTTCGTGAGTTTTACTCATAGTCAAAATACCACGCACAGGACTTATCACGCTAACACACAAAACAACAACAACACAAATAAAAATAAAAACAAACAACAATAACAACACAAAAAAAAAAACAACCAAACAAAAACAACAAATAATAATGACCAAGTGCGGGTAGTTCGTGATACGAGTGCCGGTACTATTTGTGATCAAGTGCGGGTAGTTCGAAGGACTCTCGCTGCCGGGCAAACTTGACACCCCACACTTCAGTCTACTCGTGACCAGTGACCACGGTGACTGTAATGTTGCCGAAACATCGAGGTAAATATTACTCGTGTGTCGTGTGTGTTAGCGTGTAAATAAATAAATAAGTCCTGTGCGTGGTATTTTGACTCTGAATTAATATAATTATGTACATTAAGTTTATCCCTACGACATCTTGTAGTCATACATATGATTGTTTCAGTGCCTAAGGCCGGGCTGATCACACAGTATAAATCAGCTATGTGCGTAACACTAACAAACAACGTTTACGTTGTCAAAACTAGATAACGGCACCCAATTTATAGGGACCAAATGACAAGTTTTTTTTTTAATCGTCTTCCTCTATAATTTGATTCTTCAGTTTTATTGTGTTTATCAAAGGATTTTTTACTTATAAAACTATTACTTTTAAGAAGCTTTTCTCATAAAATTATCCTAATTTTAATTGCGGGTCAAAGGATAATTGCATTCTAATTAAAAAACCAAAATTTTTTTGCTCACAAATAAACAAACAAGAATATTATATAAACCCTTTAGAGATGAGGTAGGTCATATCTCAAATCCAAAATGTTTCTGTATCTTAAGGCCATTATCACAAAAAAATACTTATTTCCCCATTACGTACATGGACCACTTCTTTAGCATTTATTTTCTAGAAAGACTTTGTACAGGAAAGCAATAACTATGAGCTTTACGAGTTCAGCTATGAAATCAGTCGTTTCTTCTAATTTAGTAAGTACTTAAATAATAGTAATGGAATTTAAAACTGTTAGTAAATCATTTGTCTTTTTTCAGTCCGAATAGGGTATAAAACTCAAACGTAGTAACTTGCTCGATTTAATCTGCCAATAAATTAGTTTTCTAGAAGAAGGTTTTATTGCTTGATTAATTAAATAAACTAGGTATAGAGAATAAATGGCTTGACTTCGTTAATTTTTTTTGCTCTTGCTTTTTAAAAAAGCTGGATCTTTTAATGAAGTGTAACTAATAGTTTTTTACAGTAAAAAAATAACGTCTTATAATTAGATTTCAGTGTCATTTTATGTTTTTTGTACGATTTTTTTTTCAAGAATAAGTAAAATAGAATAGAAAGGTGTACCTATGCTTCTCTAGTTCATAATGTTACATTATGTCTAACAGGTATGTGTGTATTCGAACTGTGGGTGTATCAGCTACTTATAGTTATGTTTGTCTGGAAGATCTATATATATTTACCTTAAGTTTGTTAAAAAAAAACAAAAGTTAAGTTTTGATTTTAATTAAGTGGGACCATGATGATCCAATTACAAGTGATCTACAGAGCCTCTGTTTTTAATATTATCCCCAATTCTGGGCCACACATTGTATAAGTGACGAAGTGATGTGTTTTGTGTAACAAGCGTATGTGTACAGAATAGATTTATATAAACTTAAAATGTTGTTTCATATTTACACCTAGGTATATACAGATTATTTCAGACCATGTGGACGTGACGCAGCCGTTGCTTGCTGAGCAACCAACTCCGGTTTTTTGGCACATAGTCGTTTTCACCTACTCTAGTGTTAGTGAGTGAATAAACAACACCACCCAGGTTCACATTTTTCCAAAATGAACCAAATCGCATTTTTCAAAAATTGATTATTGCTGAAATAAGTTCATATGAATAAATAATGACAAATAAAAGTTCCCATAGCTCAAATAAGGCATAAAGGCTTGCTAGATTCAACCCACGCGCTGACCCAAATACGCGCGCCCGCGCACCCGGCGCCCGCCAATCACACTCCGCCATTCAAATCAAGAACCGGCGCCGATCCTAGCATCTATAAATCCGAGAGATACAGCTCGAATTATAGATTACTCAGCTAACTATTAATATTAGCAAATGCCCTTTGAATTATAGGTCTCAGCGTTCAGCTATTACTGGACTGTGACCTTGCCTGGCGCCTTTGTGCGGTTATGCGAATAATTACAATTAGATTTACATTTTATGTATCAACATGTTTTGTTGCCTTTTGATTCGTTTCGCAAGTCTTGCTTCGAGCCGAGCAATCTTCAACCTCATGGAACACGAGATAATTTTTATTTCGTAAAAAAAACATAATTGTTATAGCCTTAAACGAGCTATTCTTGTACATTTATTTATATTGGGGATCTCGGAAACGGTTCTAACGATTTCGATGAAATTTGGCATGTAGGGATTTTCGGGGACGAATCGATCTAGCTTGGACTTATTTCTGGGAAAACGCGTGCCTTCGAGTTTGAACCAGGTTGCTCAGGTAATTAAAGATTTTTTAAGCGCAATTTCCTCTTGTGCACCATGGCAGCAGCGAAGAGCGATATAATAGAGTAATAATTACGAAGTAAGTGAGGTATTAAGACACAATTAAAAATAATTAACATTATTAATTAATTAAGACAATACCTGCAATAGATGTCCTTAGCACAAGTAGGTACGAGTAGCTCAATGAAATAATAAGTTATTACTGAGCAAATATTATCGATTTATTTCTAAAAGAAACTAAATTGCGCGAAAAACGCCTTGCCAAATAATAAAAGCGAATGTCAGGGAAAAAAAACAAATTAAAACAACTGAGGTAGGTACTTTAGAAGTTATAGTCTAGGATTTAATAAAAGTTACAAATACTACAAACAATTTTATATAATTGTTAAGTTTCTCATACAAAAAAGTGGCAGTTATGTAGAATTGAGGCACTTGTAACTTTTATTAAATAGAAGCCTCCTGGTAGTGTGATAAACGGTTGTGTTGCTCTAAATGATGAACTCTGATTAAGTTCGAAATTCGACAGCGTCAATTGATAGTATATGGTTTGTGTGATATGTTCTTACAGTGAGGAAGTAGAAGAGCTGCTTGATTGAACATACACTATTGCATAGGCGTAGTTATGGTAAGGTTAGCAAAGAAATTGTTTATAGTTTATGAAAAAATACAATTAAAATTGTGTACAATGTATTTAGATACTATTTTCATGTGTGTTTTTCTGTATTATTTTTGTGTAAATTTTGCTGTATATGTGTGTCTTCTGTGTTAGTGAATAAATTTCTTCTTTCTTTTTTTTATGAAAGATACCAGCTTTGCCCCACAAAGATAGAACACCACGTATCCAACCAGCTACGATTTACGACAACGTTAACTCACTGACTTATTCCCGAGTAACTCAAGCTGATACAAAAAGGGCCCCGTAACTACCCTGACAGTGATGTTAGGAACCCAAGCACCGTTGCTGCTAAGCAGCCGACAAAGAACAGCAAAACGAATTGTTACGTCTCACACGATAGCGCGTTAAGGTTCGCCGTAAAAACGTGCAAAACGAGACAAACAACTATTGGCTTCGTTTAACACGTTCTTTAAAGTTAAATAAAAAGGAATAGCTGTGCTGTCTTGTCAGCCCGGCTAAATGCTTGCTTCAGTTTATTAGCTCTCAGTTTCCACTAAAATAAACCACTGTTGTTAGAACTGCGTAACGTTCAACTATAGTTTAATATTGCGGCATATTTTTTTAACCCACAACGCAAAAGAATAGAATAGAATTGAAAAGAGGGGTGTTATGAGTTTGACGCCAATATCTATCTGTCTGCCTGTCTGTCTATGGCATCGTAGCTTTCAAATGGATGGGCCGATTTCGGGTGGTTTTATTACGTGAGACTTTTTTTTATATTTAACTTTTCTAAGTTGGTTTGGTTATTATCCCGAATTTTATTCCTAAAAACCGCATAGTTTCCACGAGACACATAAATGAATTATTTGCAGACGAAGTCGCGGGCATCAGCTAGAGCTAGATGAATAATAAGGATTTAAGATTAAGTTACTCGGATGTATATAATTCAATTTTCACTATGATAGCCTGTTAACAAGGCGGCACCAATAAATAAAGCTTATTTTTAAGCCGTCACAGCCTGAGCTTTTGTGGCTGAAAGGATGGACCTTTTAAAAGCTTTCCTTGGCCATGAGGGCATTAAAACGACGATAAGCAACAACGCCGGGATATATTGCCGCCATGACACATTCATCTACTTTGTCTTTATCTCCGAGATAAACCGAGTCATTTGACTAGTGCAATGGTCAGATTGTCAGGTTTACTCGGTACTTAGGGGAGGTAACTTAATACAATGATAAACAAGTGAAAACTATGTAGAAGTAAAATAAAAAGGGATGGGGAAAAAACGCAGTTTATTATTTTATGATCACGACGAGCCTGTATTTTTTTCATTTATGCAGAGTTTTATGTTCATATTTAAATTGAACAACTGCATAAATTTTTATGTGTCTTTTTGACAGCTTATTACCGGCGTTAGTCATACTGCATGCGAATTTTGTTTTTTGAAGCCCGTCGTTTTAATTAAATTACGTAGAAGTATATTAAATTAATCGATCGCACTCTAACGTAATTTACGTGCGCTGGAGTCGCAGCGCATCGGGACGCGTTTAGTTTGACATAATGTGGGTGCATGTTTAAGTCATGTTTCACAAAATATCCACAATACAAACAGGACCCCTGTCACTGGCCGTGCTCCCACACATTAATCCAAACGCAGCATAACCTTTTTTATACGAAACAAAACTAACAATGAGAACATAACAGCAAACTTGTAAAATGTTTGTCAAACGGAGATGAAAAGCCGGTCACGTCAGTCTATAATTTAAAATCTAACGTACCCTTTGTACATAAAACTCTCCTTTACGTCGTGAGTATGACCATGGACACGGTCCACACTTCATTCCATTAAGAAACGAACACAATGACAAAAATCTTCCCGATCCGGAAACACATTCTTAGGCGATATAATAAACGACTGTCGCTTAAGCAAAAGTAAGTTCGATATTTCAAGTCTGGGTTAAGTTATTGGCTGTTATTAATAACGGCCTTTCCTAACTTAATCTGACTTGAGAGGCATTGACTCGCGCGACGTGTAGGCAATGCATTGTCACGACACCATACAATACTTTATTCGAGCTACAAATACAACTTGTATTGCATGAGCACTTTACTCTGAAAACACACACAGTGCGTAATTTAAAATTATTATGCCCAAGTGTTCGGTAAACTACGCCTAAAGAAAGAAAAATATTTTTACTAAGAAAAAATAGTAGATTGATAAACAAAGTAAGTGATCAATTACACCCATGATATTTAGGCGCACGAGCGAGCAAAGCGAGCGAGAGTGCTTTTAGTTCGCGGTGATCATTTACACTCGAGTTGAACACTACTTTTCATCACAAATGCGAGGAAATAAAGAAAAACCGTTATAAGTGTATACGCAATTTGTAACAAAGCGGAAGAAAATTTATCGCACCAAACCGTCTTTTGTTTTTTTTAAATGGCCTCGCGCTCTTTGGCTTTGGCACATTCAGCCAGCACTGGCCTGCATCATTATGCCAGCATGGAGGTTTGGAGGTAATTATTACGCATTACAATATCCTTGTTTACCAGTTCGTGAATAGAAAGGAGCACCACTCGATTTTTAAATTTACTTACATCCCTAAAGATGTAAATCGAATTTACAACATGGATTTCAAGTTAAATGCAATCTACTTTCAGAGCTTAAGTGATGAAAATGTATTTTATAACTTGAATCAACACTTTTAGAGTACGCAACTACCCGTCAAACGTCACTGAGAGTACCTACATAAGAATGCTCAGAGCTCGCCTATGTTACGAAATAAGTATAAATAAACATTTATGTAGCCGAAAAAAAGGCTCCAGTCAATCTCTACTCGTTAGCTGAGGCTGACTTAAAGTTAACTTCTAAAGAATCGAAGTATCTCTTGAGAGTTCCGCTGTGTCATTGCTCGGGCTAAACAGAACAGGGCTCAATGGAGTCGATATCGTTTGATTAAATGAAATCATTGAAATCGTAATAGTTTCTTGTGTCATTCCCTGTCAAAATTAAAGTTAAATTTAATTTATAAATTCACAAACTTTCAAAATAATCAACATTGTCAAAGAGTCAGTCAGGAATGATAAGTGAATATGGATTGATATCCATGATATCATGTCATTATAAGGTAATTATGAGGATTTAAGGAGGATACTCAACTTATACATACAATTAACCTGTATGTAAGTATCCATTTTACTGTGGAACTAGTCTAGAAAATTGGATACATAAGTTAGGGAGCCGACCGTAACTAAAACGGATGCAATTTAAATTGTACAGTCACCAGCACCAATATCTGACACAACAAGCGTGCATAAATATCTGATACGACTCTATTTTTAGGGCCGGAAGGGATGTTTCAGATATTTTTGCACGCTCCGCTGTGGCAGATATTAATGCTGGTGACTGTACATAGTTATTGCTTTATGGGTCTCTTCCAATTTTTATCTTTCGTTAAGGGACATAGGATGCGAAACATTTGGGGGTCGCACTAGTAGACATTCTGATTGTGATATTTGTAAAAGTAAAGAACTCTATTCATTATTAGTGGCAACCTTTTAATAATTATTATTATTATCATTATTCATAATTCATGTATTTGCAATAAGTGTTGGTTATAATGATCTTAAATTTAAAGCAATAAAAATGTATATTCTTTATTTTCTTAGAATAATTACATTACAAAGGATGATACAAATCAATCAGAAAGCTCATTTTTCTATATGTATTTAGTTGACATATGTATGTATGTAAACTCTTTATTGTACAAAATAAGTAAACAAACACAGATGACAAACAATGAAATATATGTACAAAGGCGAACTTATCCCTTTAAGGGATCTCTACCAGTCAACCTTTGAGTGGATGAGAGGAGCATTCAGTCAGGGACAGACAAAAATAGATAGTGGAAGCTACAATATGCTTTAAATAATATAATACACAAAACTATAAAAGAATCCTAACATAAAAATACACCTACTATATACAAATATACAAACAAAATAAGAATAATACGTGCCAATACAATAAGCAAAAATAATAATTATAACAATAATAATAGTTAATGTTTTCAAGTTTCAAGTTGGTGTGAGCCACATTTTCTTCAAGCCCTCCCTGAACGATCCTACGGTGAAGATTGCCTGATGGAGGTCGGTAACCGATTCCACAACATATTAAATACTAGCATGCAAATGTTATATTAATTACAGTTTGTCCAACAAGAATTTCATAAATTATTAAATATATAGGTAGTAGAATCCATCCAAAAATTTTTTTATTGAAAAAACCTCTCACGTTTGATGATCTATGATGTAGATACTCGTATCGTAAATAGAAAGCAAAATATGTAACCGCAATGCATTATTAAAATATCAAACATTCAAATAACAGTATTTTATATTTCCCAACAACGACTTGACGTACCCACGGATCATAATTAAGTCCGGTTGTCAATTAAAATTGAGTGGTATTAGTTGGCTATTGTGCACATTACTTTAGAGCTGAGGTGGAAATTCATTAATTAATTTGAGTAATCATCTTTAATGATGTACCTACCAGTGGCGAAGCGTCTACAGAACTCTATCCCACTGGCTTGCCCAATATTTATAAAATAGAACCCTAGACATACAGAATTTATGAAAGATGTAAGCGATCTTTGCTTCGGTTTAACCACGGAAATATCTGACGCCACGCCGCTGATACCTAATCAATATTACGACACTACGAACGATGGAAATTTAGTCAAGGAATCGAATTAGTTTCAAAATTTTTTTTTTGAAAACTGAAGATCATTTATGGTAGGTATTTAATTTTTTTATCAAATAGATTAGTCAATTGTGCTTTAATTGTAAGAAGTAAGTAGGTACGATGGATAAAAGATTTTTTTGACATAGGTAGCACTTTGTCATTACCAAACATCACCGAGTATAGTTTACTAGTCTACATAAAAATGATTATAATTAACTGCGACAAAGTTAGAAAGTAGTCAACATTTTCAAAACCCGTGCTGTAAAATAAAAAATAATATTCTCAATATGGCATCTTTGGAGATCCCTGTGCGAGGAATACGAACGATTGAGTGGCCATAGGCTGGCGTGTGGGTCGTCGAGGACTATTGTGGCTTTTTTTTAATGCGTGTGCGCCTTCGGCCGACACCGGCTGCTGCCTATGGCGGCATTGTCCACCGTCCACTAAAATAGCCCGCATTTTAGTGCCCCAGCAAAACGTAGGAATAAAATGACGTATGAGTTATAGCATGGGCTGAACGCGAGGGCTAAATGATTTATTTCAACTGGATATACGAGTATGCTTCTTTGATTATGATTGACTGAATAACCATCTTTAAATTTACTTTTCTAACTAGAATTTTACTACCGATTTTAAAAAGATAAAAACGGCAAGTTTGATTATGATCCAGCATTATTTAAATAGGTAATTGGGCATACATTTTTTAAAGGAAAGTCCTATTTAAATCAATTATTGCAAAAGCACCCACTTACTAATAGCTATATTGAAAAGCTTTTAAAAAATATTTATAACTTATTACTTGCATTGTTAAGTTATAATAGGTAATGAAACTTTACGTACCATTTTCAATTAACGCAAAGTACTTAAATTACAGTTAGTAATTTTCATCTTGAAATACACCTCCCACGTTTAATCTTTACTACTTTTCTTTCAGTCTGTATGCTCTTTGTTTTAAATAACTAAAAATGCTAAGATTATTTAAGACGGGCAAAGGTTATTCCTAAGTACTGTATCGTTGTACTATTACGGTTTCTTAAAATTAAAAAATGAGACAACTTCGTTCTTTTAATGAATCAGAAGTATCATTATAATATATGTTTATTTAGTTCTTGCAGGTATAATTTCAACGATGAAAATTCACCTTCTTTTACTATTTTTATTATAACTAAGAGGTTTATAAGTAATATCCTGATTGGTGATTGGTGGAAATAAGCTTGAATATTTCATTAACCAAACAATAAATCAAATATTTCAATGTTCAATATTTATGGTTCAATTTACTACTTAACCATAACAAAGTTATGCTGATAAATTCCATTATGTAATAAACATGTTATTTTATTGCGTCTGCAATGTAATTTTACTACAAAATTAAATAACGGTTAAACTACACGCGAACAGTTACTAAAATTAAATTTAAATTAAGTAATATAGAAGTAATTAACTAACCTACTACAGTATGGCTAGTGAGTAGAAAATTTAAGCTATGCGTGTCGGTGCGACCGATAAAATCAATTTTGTACTTTATTGTCGGATGTCATAATAAATACCGAATAATGTTGTACACTTTGTTTACCAGCTTTATTTTAAAGTAACTAACAGTTCTTGTCACACTTAAAACGAGTCTTAAACTCATTTGGAACAAGATATGATTTACTTTGGCACATTATGGAGAGAAACGTAACCTTTCTCGTGTTTCGTGGATAATATTTATTTTAGTTTGACTCCAAATACTTGTTAGAACCGAGTGCTAGGATAAAACTGGTTTGGAACTGTATCTTCCATAAGTTTGTTGATAGCAATGCCTCCGGGTGATAAAACCATTGTTATGGGTATTTCGGTATTGTCACATGTTTTGGATATAATTTCCGCTCGTTATAAAAGTGTAGGTTTTAATATTAATTTCAAAATTATGAGAGTGAGACCTAATGTTTTTTCCGAAGAAACTTTCTTCGTATTTTATGTAGTAGCTTGAGAATTTCAGAGATGTGGATTTCAGAGAGGTGGTAATTTTTTTTCTTGACATTCATAAGTACTTGTTATAGCCTAAATTGAATAAAGATATTTTGAATTGAAGTCAAAAATATAGGAGTGATTAAATATGTATCTATATTTACATTTGCAACTTCCTTTTTTTATAAGTTTTTTTACGATTTTCCCGTAAGAAATGTAAGAAATTGTTATTACATTATCTCCACGATTTGTTATGAACTAGATTCGATTTCCAGCCCCAGAGCTATTTTTCTATCATTTTAGTTTCAATAAAAATTTCGAAAATATCAGTGTAGGTTAGTAAATTATGTCTGGAAATCTAGTTTCTTGTTTGAGATGTACCTACAGGTAGTGAATAGTTTTGATTCTAATTTTTTATGTGATACTTTCTCATCCATTATATATTTAAACTGATATAATTAAGAAACAAGCTATGTCTATTGGTGTGTTTGTTTGTATGATTTGTAGTTAAAACGTAAACGACGAAACTAGCTTCAATCAGTTTTTAAAAAGTCACAGACAACAAATAACCTTTTCTCCATCTCTCTCTCTTTTCTCATTCTCTCATCTCCATACACAATATGAGTAGAACAAATTCCTTTCTCCTTAATTTTATCATGTTCCTCTCCCACTTCTTTTGATTAGAAAACGATACCAAAGATACCAAAAGCGATCAGTATTCCACATCCATCTGAGTGAGAACGAATTAAGGGCACCATGTCGCGATTCCACTGAGAACAATACAAGCCGAGCGACACAAAAACAAACACAAAATAACACACGAAAAGCGGGCGCAGCTTAACAAAAGGCTTTAATTACTTAAGAATATGGCGGTGACAATTTGGCTTCCCTTTATAATTAAGGGGAAAGTTTCAGCTTTGTTGTTCGGAGACAATGTTGTGTGTGGTGTACATGAATCAAGTGTTTAGTTGGGATTGTCTTTTTAAATATGCATTGAAACAGAAAAAAAACGAAGTAGGTAATTATTTTGAAATGTTTTTAAACATATTATGAATATATATTTATGAATAGAAGATTGGATGGCTGACTCACTCATCGACTCACAGTAGTTTAAGCCTTAGGATCTAGAAAACTAGACCTTTTATAGGTTTTAAGTTTATGACGTAGACGTGGAATAAGATTTTTTTTTATTCCTTCTAATTAATCCGGTAGGTATATTTCAACAGAGATGATTGGGCTTTTTTGGATGTACACCTTGTAAAGAAATATGAACGAAACCCTACACTTTGAATATGTACAGAATCATTTGTCAATTACAATCAAGAAAACGTTGAGGCGTTTGGTAAAAGTATTATAAGATTGATTTAAAAAGAGCTAGTATGATTCATCCTCTTCGTCTTTAACGTTTGCTATTGTCCGACGAAACCACTAATCATGGTTTTCCTAATTAAAAGAAAAAGCTTCGTCCCGGGCTCAGTATGGACGCCGAATTTACTCACGCATTGGCTGTCCAGGAACTCAAAAAACCGTTTAAAAATGATTCGCCCCGCCCCCGGCCCGCCCAGCCGCGCGCGTACTTTATGATTTATCGCAACGACGACAACCCGCCCCTCACTAACTACCCAGCTTCCGTACCGCTAATTATAGCCATAAAATCGCCTCAACGAAAACTTTTATCGCATTCCCAAACATCTCATCCAGAATCGCGACCGTAATCATTCGATTCGCCCGTTCTTCTTAACCTTTTGATTCTGGGTGTAATAATGTCATTAGATTTTATATTTATTAGTGTTTGAAATTGTGATTGTGTTTGAAATTGTATGTTATTTGAATTATCGTTACTAACGATTAGGGTAAAGTCTTCTTTTTAATATATCCAAAGCCTCGGGTGTCGATACGCTTCAGATCAAAAAGTCGTAAAATATTAAAGACCTAATACTCCCATAATATTAAATTAAAATTCCTTTTTGACAAGAAGCAATGCGGGACCGCGATCCGTACCAATACGCCATTTTATGTTTTACGTAGCAGTAATAAAAGTCAACATAACAATGTTTTATTTTGGGTAAGTTACAGAAAGGAAAATTAAAGATACCATCGTTCTCGCGCCATTAAGTATCTGTTATTATTTTAACGGATTTTGTATGTTGTTTTTGAACTCTAAGGTATCTGACGTGAGAATGGGCAGCAGCACTCTCTATTGCCAACTACGAACTCCGGATTCTTGCACCGCTGTGTGGAAGTTAAGGGGCTATCCCCTATTTTCACCACACCGCACTATTTTCCTAAAAAAGTTATCGTCAAGATTTGCAACCAATCTTCTATCGATAACCACACCACTCTGACAAAAATACAATGATTTAGAAGAAATGATAACGACGGTTATTTTTATAAGATTTATACTTTTTCTTGTACTTTTATTCATTTAGATTCAAAGGAAGCATATATTTATTAAAACAAGAATAAATCAGGTTATTTTCAAACGGAATATGAAAAACATAATCTCATATCCGACTAGAACAGCTTCCAGCGTTTAATACAGTCTAATAATAACTTAGCAGTACAGCCACGTTAAGTATCTTTGCTTTTATTTATTACTCTATTACAATAAGTTAAAATCGCGGGATATTTGCAGCAGTCGGGTAAGTTACGTGATATGTAAAAGTAATAACGCTTGCCATTTACATATCTTTAGTACAATACTTCCCACATGCAAGGTTTTACCTAACATTGATAGGGTTGAAGTTCCAATGTGTTGTTTACGCTGTTATGTTGTATTGGGTATTGTACAGCGGTTTTATAAATACTTGGCGAACTGATCACGCGTCAAGGCCGGGGATCGAACGCTGTTAGCATAATTTGGAAGTGGACATGGCTTGTTCTCACGCTTAGGGCATTCTCAGTAGCTGTGATTTGCATACACGTGGTCTGTCTCTATGGTTTTTCTATGGATAGGAAATGTTGACGCTTGTGTTTCTTCTTTATTACTACATACGTATACTGCTGCTTTTTTCACGTTGTTCAGTATTTCCAGAAATGATCTCTCGGAGAAACAATCACAAAGTCTATCTATTTATTCAAATACAAACAAGAATATGCCACTTGTGCCTCTATATTATAAGAACTGAACCTGATTCTCTATTTGGGAAATCTTCAAAAAAAATAATTCTAAAGTTATTATATTACCCATACAGATTGCATTTGTTTAATTAGTTTAGACCTTGGCACAAAGCGCCTCAAAGCGTTTCGTTTCGTTTTCGCTCTTCCTTCATCAACCGCACAGCAAAGGAGTGGAATTCCCTGCCTGCGACTGTGTTTCCTGAACACTACAATTTGGCCGCTTTCAAGTCCAGGGTGAATGAGCAAATGCTAGTAAATACTAGGCAAGCGTGCTCCATCGTATGTCTCATCCTCGCTTTCCATCAGGCGTGATTGTGGCCAAAAGCAAGCCTATACTGCATAAAAAAAACTACATCTTATACAATTTCATTTATTTATTTAAATATCAAATGACAAACGTTAGAATCGGTATAAAATCTCTCACAGCCTTAGTTTAAATAATTATTACTCCAAGATTTATCTAGAGGTCAGAATTAGCAATCCCCTGTACGCTTTTCAAAATTAATTTAATCCACAAAAGGTAGTCAATTAAAATGTTGCTCCTGATTACTAGAACTACCTGAAACCACAATCCACGTTAAGACTAAGTAAAAACCATTCTCTGAATGGTTAACAACGCGTTAATAAATAAACGGTCGTAATCAATTAAAATATTATGAACACCCACAGACACCTACCTCTACCAGGTTGAACTAATAGGGAATTTATCCATGACAAATTAGTCATTTAAACCGGTGCTCCGCATGAATTATCTATGAGTTTGAAAAAAGTTGTCCCTCTGTTTGTTTTGGTCCCACGTCTTGGATACGTCTACATTGCTACTATGTACATACTTATTAACTGTAATAGTTATGGAACAATGTAACCAGTTGAGTGAAACGTGAGCCGAAGTCAAGCTTTTAGTACAATATTTAGTACAATAATAAAAATCATATTTACAATAAAAGCACGAAAGGCAACCGATTAGGTGGTTATGGGCGGGTTTAATGTGTTTTAAATAAAAGTAGGATTAAAAAGCTCTATAATATTATAAAAACATTCGTTACAGTACTTATTTATTAGGTATTAGTCGTTGACCGAAGCTCGGTCTGCGTCTAGTGGGAGGTTTTCACTTTCCCGGGGTAGGTAAAAAGTAAACCTAACAATACAATACAATACAATGACTCTTCATTGTACACGAGAAATAGTAAGCGATGCAGAAAACAGGTACACAGAGAGAAAATTACAAGGTAAGCATTAGGCGACCCTATCGCTTGAGAGCGATCTCTTCCAGGCAACCTTTTAAATTATATGGATTAGGGTTAGTATAGACTCTTATAAGTACCCCCTTATTCTACAAGTATCTCAGCTTTCATCAATTTGCAAAGTAAATTAACCATACTATTTTAAATGTATTCAGAAAAAAATCCCCAAATTCTTCATGTTTAAGCAAAGGCAAATCAAGCTGTCAGAACACCTCCAGTCCCACATTTATCATCCTAACGAACGTTATAAAACAGTTTCCCAAATATTCGAGATATGATATCATAACACTAATCTAAACAAAACTGTAAAAAGATAAAATCTTTACCATCATTATGAACAATCATAAAAATCTTAGTTCTGTTTTTATTAGACGACCAATTACATTTTTATTGATAATGTGTATTTACTTTCATTATACATTAAAATTATGAGCATGAAGAAGTAAAATGTTATCTATAGAGAGATCCCTTGTAATATGGAATAAATAAAAGGGATATGAGAATCAATATAAATAAATTGACCAATAGAGATGCCTGGGGTACCGCGCGTTTCGGATCAGATATCATAACTCAACATGTAACATATCAATTAAACTGAGTAATAAACATATATCTGCGTTTGAGAGATGATTCAAATGCGAATATCTTGCTTAGTAGCCCTAGACCTTGGTCCGAGGTGATATTCATTTATTAAGTTCATCGAATTGAGAAAGTTTCTTGAGAATCGTTGGCTTCCATGCAAAAACGTCACCTGGAAGTTATTCCATGAAACTAGATATTTCTGTAGCTATGTAATTAGCTATCTTATGTCAAATTATAATTTTCATTTCTTCTTGGATCCACCTACTTTGCAACTATTTAAGAATGTACCAGCATATCACTTGTTGACTGAGTAGAAATTGGAAGGACTTTTCTTTCTACAAACATTTGATGACAAAGCCGAAGATAAGACTGAGAGTCAACAGTACTCAACACTCAGTTTGCTTGTTGCGTCACTAGTATCTCCTGGCAACATTATTGTGCGATTATTTACTTGAAAGCTGACATTTCCATCAAGGGAGCAAAGGCTATCGCGGCAGTGGGTAGCGACGCGTATGAACGGCTAACGCCTCGAAATATCTCTGTTTTGTCATAAATTGCAGCTTTATTTACGATCAATATCTTCCAGTGATTTACTGCAACAATGATTTTAAGCACGTTCAGCGTATGCGTATAAACAATACCGGTGTCGATTCGGCGACGCCAAGACTTCAGAATCAATGAAAGACAGAGGACGAAAATAGAACGTACTTACGATCTTTATTTATGACGTCGTCCTATGATGGATGCGTCAATTATTTACGATATGAATAATTAATAAACCATTAAAAACTTCTTAAAACCTTGTTACTTGCCTTGTTCGGTTAAAAAGTTTTTCCAAACTACATTCTTTATTTACCTACCACTTATTACTGGAATACTTGAACTTTACAATAAAAAATTGAAGGCAAACTGTCGAGGGTGCAATTATTGTCACCATGGCATAAATATAAATTGAAATAAATGTTAACCTATCAGTTTGATAATCGATTTTATGATTTATTACCGTTAGTCATCTTGATAGCATGTGGAATAAACTAAATAATTGAATTTACTATCGTTGCAATGTTGCTCGTCTATGATATTCTGTTTTGGTCTAATCAACTGCATCGATCAAGTGTGTTTCTTCGCCTCTAAATGTTGTAATTAGAAACAAAGTACTAGCATAATGACGGCTTTACAATTTCATTGCAAGTTGTTGAGCCGGGTCAGGAGGCTATCTGTTGCGTCTCTGATCCTTGTCAACGTTGAAATATCGTAACTTCATTTAAAACGGCGTTTGGACTATCATTTCAAAGGCACAATAATTTGTTTATTCTAATGATTCTCTATTACTAAATTTCATTTTTCAGACCCTATTCAGATTTTCTTTAAATACTGTATTACATATTCAAACAACGGTCACCTTTGGCGTTTGTTTATAAAGTTACTTAAGTATTTTAACGTTGTTGATTACTTCAATTAATGATTTTTAGATAAGATAGGAGTGCCCGAATGAGCATTTTAAGGACAATCTTGATCTCTACGAAGCATATTGGTTAATCAATTGCTACCTAAGTTATTAAGCGGTATAAATTCCTTGTTTATTCCTGCTTTGGTTGAATCCAAATGTGAGAGCGTTATCCCTTAAGTGCTATATCAGGATTGTGTGTGTACTTTATCGTAGACATTAGTACAGTAAAAGTTGTAAAGTATGCGGTAACTTCTGGAGTTTAAGATTTACGATAAGGCAAATGCAAACTCGGTAGTTTTATTACTTATACTTATGAGTTTTACCGCAGTATCAGGCAAGAAAGAAGACAGTTAAGTAAATACAAGTGAGTTAAATTCCCCTGTTTTTGATATTTAATGATAATAAATCTAATTTATCGCCCCCAAGCGCCATTAAAAGACTCGGGGTGGAAAGTTATCACTGATGCCGCTTCTAGATGTCATTTTTATTAATCGAGAGTCACTTACAATCTTAATGTACAGCTCGTCCAATAAAAGGAGTCTTGAAGGCAAGGTGAAAACTTGTCTGCGGCAAATATTTCTCTTTCTGGTTTTTGTTGAGCCAATATGCGATGCGCTAGGAGCTTGTGCCGAGGCGCGAGGCTTCGAGTTAAACGCATTCCTTCATTGTATATTGTATCTCATTTGTATTCCTATATTACTTCATTTATTAAGAGCTGTGAATTATTAAATTGTGTATCATCATTTCGAACGCTTATTTATAAATATTACTGAGCTATGTCAAACGCGTTTACGGTTTGAGACTTGATGGTAACTCTAAAAATGTATCCGTAAAAATCATAGATATTTTTTTTTAATTTTCTTCTGTCATATTCACAGAAATTAGAAACTTACAAATGCTCAGAGTTTTGACAAATCTACTGCATACCTGTGCCAGCATGCCCCTCTTCTATCTTATGTTTAATATAAACTTAATTGGGAAGATGTTTAATTCAGCTTCATCCAGGATTGCTTACATCTATTAAATGATTACAATTATTATTATGATTATAACTTAAATACCTTTACCTGTTTCGAATTCTACCCTTCTTCAATTAATTAAACCATTTCATTAGCTATACCAAGTATAGTTACTACTCAGCTGTCAATATAAAACAGGGTTTTAAAAATGCATTAAGTAAGTAAATTAAATACTCACATTGAGTGCCTATATAAATCCATCCCATCCCAGCCTATATACGTCCCACTGCTGATCACAGGTCTCCTCTCAGAACGAGAGGGCTTGGGCCATAGTTCCTACGCGGGCCAATTTAAATAATTTTTATTTTTAATTATTTTATTTATTCAGAAACAAACAGCCTCTTATAGCTATATATATTACAATCACATTTTTATGAAAACTAGACACAGTTTTTTGACGTAAAATGGCTTACAATGTGTTTAATCAACATCAACATAAGCTTAATATTGCGAAGGTAAACATTAAGTTAACAAAGTTTTAGCAAACTCAAAAGTACCTACTAACCTATAGAAAGTTGGAATTTTGTACTTCGTAGTATAGGGCTAGAGGGCCTACTCCGAAATTCGAAAATCGAAGTTCGTATCGTACCGTCCCTCTCACTCTCTCATTAAATAGTATAAGTGTCAGAGGGACGGAACTACACGAACTTCGATTTTAGAATTTCGTAGTAGCCCTGCGTGGTGTAAGTTTAGACTCAAAAACCGGCTAAGAGCGTGTCGGACACGTCGGATAAGTAATATTTTTCTAAGGATTTCGTATTTTGTACGGAATATTCCAAGTTTAGGTATATTTTATACCTTAGGTTGCTATCTACTCTTAAACTACTAATAATTCTCAAGAAAGTTAACCGTAATAGTTTTCCTTGTAAGTTTGATATACTTACTACCATCCTGAATTTTTACTCGATTTTAATTAACACTTGCACTTTAAAGTTGAATATCTTGCAAACACGTCACTGAATCGAAAAATTGTTCGAGTAGCCCCCTAATGGTTTTAAAAGACCTATCCAGCGATACCCCACACTACAAGGTTGGATAAGAAAAAAAATCACCCCTACTCTATGGGAGGTACTCTAATTGTACTCTAATTTTGTCCGCATATATATCCGTGCAAAATTACAGCTTTCTAGCATTGATACCTAGTCCCTGAGCAAAGCCGCGGACGGACAGACAGACAGACAGACATAGACATAAGGCAAAGAATTCAGTTAGGTACAGTTAAACTTCCTAGCAACCTATTAAAGTATCCAAACACACATGTATTACCCGCCGTATGTTTACAAGTTTATCGTGACCAGTCCCATATCGCGTGGTCATTTAGATCATAAAACAATAGAACAGTTGCAAAGTGAACGCAGGCGCAGTTATGCAAATAGTGAGGTCGCGACCGAAGCATGAATATTGATACAGCATTGTCGAGATCGCAGATCTGTGCGATAGCCCGCGATCCCGCTTTCTATCAGCACGACTTAACGAATTACTTGAACTTGTTAACTATTTGACAAATTATGTAGATTGCAGCTAGCTGGATTGTCCGTATTAGTTCTTTCGTCAGTGCCTTTAGTAAAAGTTTTTTTTTTAACTGGCGTCCTGATGCTAGACAAAAGCCTCTCCTCTCGACCACCACACCACCCGGTCTGGTACAATGTAGAAGTACTGCGATTTTTTTTCACTAGGTCAATTACAAGTGAGAGTTCTGAAAAGGTAAGCTATGCTTGTCATTTGACTGTCATGTAGATATTAATATGGATACACCCTGAAAATAACTATTAGAACATAATTTTACCCATCGACATTTAAATCGACCAAACACATTCCGTAGATTCTAATTCACTTAATGTTCGTTTTAACGGCGACGTCTCACCAAATGTTATTGAAAGGGATGATGGCCAGAGTTACATTCATACAGAGCTATAGTTTGATTAAAATTCTTACGACATGACCTTCCGTTGTGGGATGGTTTTGATGTTTAACGGAGCAATCGAGCAAAATGTGCGAATATTACCTACCTAACAGTCAAACCGTAAAAATAGCTGTTAGTAAAATATTATGCACGTTTGCAAAGATATTAATATCTCCGATGATATTTAGGTACCTAATGTTATTGTGTTTGTAAAGTTTCCATAAATCAAATTAACAATAAAACAAGCGGCAGATGGAACCATTAGCTTTCACCTTACAACATTATTTAAATTTTCGACCATTCAAAATCCAACAAACACCCTGGCTTGGCTAGAAACTTTCAAATGTATTATCACGTGAAACAAGAAACCATAAGATTGTGTTTCATAACTTTCTCTAAGACCCGGGACGTTTCTCGTAAATTATCGCCACCATATTCGGACTATCCACGAGACTGTGACATCCAAGTACTCTGCTAATCAGCCCCATAATCTTTGAAACGATACAAACCACTTTTTACTTGAAAACCTGAACGATAGCAATATTCATCTCGAAATATCCACAAATCAACGCAGCTCAGCATCTATTGTTTTAATAAAAAAGTGTAATAAGCTGGCGAGTGCAGTCGTACGGCCACAATACCCAGCCGAGGTAAGAAATAGCTTCAAAAACGTATATAACTTCGTCAAATGGTCATAAAATGAGACCCGTTTTACTGCGCGCACCTTTATAGCCGCGAGCCAGGGATGGCCTGTGGACGCCACTTTGGCCCAACGTTGGATCCAATAGCAAAAACTTTTCCATTTATTTTGCAGCAATGCAATAGTGTTTTGTTGCCAAACGCGGACTGCCTTCATTTTATAGAGATTGCTGAATAGATACTTAAGGTAACGGCTTTTGGAATTGTGTAGTTCTTAATTTATATTAATTGGATAGGTATGAGTTTTGTGGCCGAGTTTATGGAAAACTATCTCAAATAGATAATGTTTAATTTAGAACATCGGATGAATGAGAAAAAATATAAATTATACTTAGCAGTAAGAATACATAACACTAGCAATGCAATTTTGCATATTTAGGGGCTGTTTCACCACCTGTTGTTTAATTTTAACTGACGGATAAATTTGATGCCGTCTCCGTTTATTCGAACAAAATAAACAAAGCCAGAATCACATTTTTCCGTCAGTTAAAATTAATCATTGGGTGGTGAAACAGCTCCTTAATGTTGTGGCAATAAATTCTATCCTTCTTTCTTTCTAATTTTGTAAACGTGAAAGATTATAAGTTTGTTTTTGTTTTTGGTTTAATAACTATTAACGACCACAGGAAATAAATTTTAATAACTGCATATGAAATTGAAGGGATAACGATAACCGACTCCTATAAAACGCATAACTACTTACGTTATAATCTTCATAATCAGTGCATTTTGAATACGGCGAAATTTTCTGGGCGTACGCGTTAAAAATAATTGTTATTGTCATTTTTTCAATCAAGTTTTAAGAATATGCAAAGTTTGTTTTTTGCATATTCTTAAATATTAATGCACTTTTTACTAATTAATCATCAATTAACCCTGCGTGAGTGACGGGAAAGCGCGATTTTATTTCCGCCGCTTTACCCATTGCGTGGTCAATTAGTTCTAATCCTAATTAAATATTGTTCACATTGGCAACAATAATTTAGAGACAATCATGCATAAATTGTTTTGATTTAGTGTCCCTCTGCGCTTGCGCTCGTAATTATTTATCGTTTAAATGAAGCTATGTCGTAAACTTCCCCATTGATTTATTTACGAAGCTCACGTTATTAAACTTGTCTAAGTTGATGTTTGCTATAGATTAATAATGTCGGACATTCAAGTAGAAAGTTGAAACGTCACTAGTTTTTGGTAAAATTAAAAATGCTTTAATTTTATTACATATGTCAAACAACATCAAATGAATTAGATATAATTTTAATCACATATGACGTTTAAAGTAAAGTCACGTAAACCTTGTAAAATAACATTGTGAAACATTATACCGACTCTAAAAAAGTAACTTTTTTATTATTATAAGGTGAATGTCAAGCTGATTGTTTTGCTCTAGGAAGATTTAACTTTATGAAGCATGAAAAGTCATTTTATGTGGCTTCGATCCAGCACAAAGATTACGAGCATGAGAAATTAAATACACTTGCAAATCTAGATGATTTCGATAAGGCCCATATTTAATAAAAGTAACAAGTGCTACATAATTGTTAAGTTTCTCATACAAAAAAGTGACAATTATGTAGAATTGTAGCTAGGCCCTAGCCAGAAATAGAATAAGAATATTTGTGTCAATGACTAAAGAAACTTAAAACGTTAAAACCAGTTCAGACTTCGATAAGAATCGGTAACCTTTCTTGTTAATCTGAATTCCAGTAAGAATAGAAAAAGCCGTAAATCTGATGACTAAGGCAACCCTCTACCTGCGCAGGTATATTTGACAACAATAACAACATTGTGGTAAAAAGACCAACAAATAGTCGACTCATGGTAGAATTTCTTAGTTTTTGTCCGTCGAGTCTTCTAATGTGGTACTAGTTACAGAATCAAAATTGGTGTTTTACCATACAGGCGCTAATTTATTCACGTGTTTTGCAGTTCATCGTCATCTATTTCAGCCGTAGGACATAATTAGTACAATAATACATGTCAAGTTACAAAATTCAAAATAAACGAAATTAAATCAATTAATTATTAATAAATTAGATGGTATATTATATAGAACCATTTAATAGTGAACTGTAAGCCTGAGGTAAGGGTTATTTAATTTTATTACTGTCCCGGTGTTTGTGGCTGTGTGTCTACCGGTAATCAAATTTTGCAAGTAGAAATTGTTCCACTTCTAGCTGTCGGCTTAACTTAAAATTTGGTAGTTTGAATTGCAATGCAATGAGGTATAGTATAAAAAAACAGTTTCTGATTAAGTATTAAAAATAAAAACAAAAAAATACTAGATATTTTTTTACAAAAAGTAGAGACCCTAAAAACAAGATTAGAATTAAAGAGAACGAGAGATAGTGAAAAGGTAGAGGAAAGTTTTGTGAAAACTTATAAATACGGTTAATTAAAACGAAAATTATTTTTGTTGTTCGTCGGTAGCCCTTTAGAAGCTAACATTCGATCCCATTTAATTCATTAAATTGAAGGACGCGTCTTAATTATAATAGAACCCTTTCAGACGCGCATAACTCGGCAGAATGTTAAGCCGGCGACAAAAAATAACGCCGTCAAAAGGCTCGTCGTATGAATTGGGATTATTGAATAGGCTTATTACTAAAGGTGGTTTTCTTGCCTTTTGTGCGAAGAACATTTAAAGAACCTGTTCTTTGACCTGAACCTGTGGCTGATGACTAAGAAACCGCGGATTTAGATCGGCTTCCCGTGCCAAAGGTTAGCCTTGACGGAATATTGTTGCTGGAGGGAGATTTACGGCGCAATTAACAAGTGACACTTCTTACTAACAATAAATGTTACTCATTACTCACACGAGTCTGTCAAAATGTTAGAGGATTATATCTCTTTATTCCGCCCCGATGAAACCATAACTTTGCTTATAATTATGTCGTAAACTCAAACAAAATAACCATTATTTTGGCTCTAGACTATTCATAAATTATATTCAAATAGTTACATACTTTAAAATCAACAAGGTCTCTGAAGCCAATTGAACGCTGAATTTACGTATAACCTGCTGATCGTAAATAACTATGGAACATGTAATTATGGGCTACGCGCCATCCAAATTAAATATTTTGAACGATCCGTTTCCTTTAGATTAGTGATGTGTCAATGTAGACGAACAAAGCCCCCATAAACATCATCGACAATAATTGACGTTAAAATATCGATTGTTAGTAGAGAGAAAGTACTCAGCATAATAATATAGGTATGCGATATTTGTATGCACGAAACGTGCTCGGAGCACCTTTGATGCATGGCTCTGCATAGCAAATAGTTATTTGACTAAGTCAAATTAAAACATTTGGTACTAATTCATGTGATAAAATACTTATTTAAAAGTAATGACATTGATGATATGACACTTGAAAGTTCAGTCAGATTATTTGTGTGTTCATCACTCTTAAACAACCGTAGAGATGAAATTTTGCACTGACTTCATAATTAACGCATATTGATGGCAGGGAATTTTCTGTGTTTGAAATGAACTTTTCGTAAAATTGTCAAGCAATTTGATTTTAGATAGTGATATGATCTGATTAAATCATTGCTGAAATTAGGTGCATTAGTACCAAAAAACTATTACATCATAATATGTTAAGCACATTAAGTTTTATCAAACTATCGAATCGTAGATTAACCGTTCCTCCTTTGCACCTTAAACAGGACGCGTTCAGTTTATATTAAATAATAGTCAACCCTCAGTAACAAAAATCATAGACAAATTAACCACTAGTTAGTATTATTTTAACCAACACTTGCTTACCCATAGGATGTTTGCCATTTTAAGTTAGCTAAAAACCACCAGGCACTTTAAATGTTTATTTTTACCTATGAGGCTTATCGATTTATGCCATCGATTTTTTTATCGATATCTTGGTGGGTCGTCACTAGTCACAAAATGGCGTTTAGCTGCCGGTTGGCGCTTGATCGCCGGCCGCGAGCTCTCGTGCCCTCTGCAATTACACGATGAAATGTAGGCTCTAGCACCGCCTATTAACGTGCTCACCTTAAACATTTCGATGGCTTTCTATGACTAGCCAAAGTTTTGGTTTGATATTGAAAACCGGCTAAGAGCGTGTCGGGCCATGCGCAGCGTAGAATTACATAAATGCGGCAAAAACGTAATATTGAAAGTTGTGATGGACTATTATATTAAAGTAGAATCTATTTTTTTTTGAATACGTATTCATGTTAAATACCAAATCTCAACCGCTGTGTTAATTCGTATGAAACTTTGTCTTTTTCCCCAAAATGACTGGGTATGTTTTATATTACAACTGGATTTCGTCTTAAATTATTTACAAATTCTTTGCAAGAAACCTACTTTCTTCAAATATATGAAAACAAAAGATATTAATTTTGTGAAATAGTTTGTCGCTCGAACTGTCGTTAGGAAACTAAAATAAAAAATTAATTAATAAAAGTGCAACTGGGAATATTCAGGCGTCTTATTACTTCTTCTTCTATATCTGTATTGTTTGACAAACCGAGTTGTGGAAGACTTTTATAATATCTTGAAAAGTACAAAGATTCACGTACTTACATTTACAATTATCAATTGGAGAGTCCATTCTAAATTCAATATAATTTTTTTATAGAGATTTCTTCGTTATTTTTTGTCAATCGTTTTGTTTTCCAATTTTTATTCCACGCATAATTATTCTCTATTCGATGTTTTGCAATCACAGTTCCTGAGAAAACACCATACCTATATGTAAGTAGACGACATAACAACCCACTTAATTACTATATAAACAACAGTGGCATACGAATTAGCCTAATTGAGTTACAAGATATAATTTTAAATATGTGAAAATATGCCTTAAATAAGGTAACGGTGCTTTAGCGGACGTGGGCGTCAAATTCTTAACATTTCACTATCGACATTTACATTTTACAACTTTTATCGGTGTACTTAAGCAAGATTCTGCCATGGCAGGCGAGAACCGCTAGGGTCCATATACTACATGTTTATCTTATTAGCCGGCTGTATTCGAATCGTTAAGCTCTAAGTGCGAGATGTCTTCGTACGTATAAGATAATTTTGAAACTTGTACGGCTTTATCTACAAACAAAAGGATATAGAATATAAATACAGGCTTATATTATTAGACATCTTTAACTAATACTACCACTCTGTGCTCAAAGACACGCATAGTCGACGCACTATACTTCGTTTTTTTTTAGCATTAGAAATAAGGTAAACAATCTTGACGAGTCTTTTTATTGAAAAAGGTTTAAAAAAAACAGTAACTATTACTTATGATACCAAAAGCATGTAAATGATCATATGTCCTTGCTAATTGTTATATATTTGCTGTGACTTATTTTTCAAAAGTATTTTTCAATAAAAAGATACGTCAAGATCGCTTACCTTCTTTCTAATGCAAAAAAAATTAAGTATACGTTAGGTAAAAGACTGCTAAGTTAAAATGAGATTAGGCTGGACATGTCTGTTGCATGTACCCACAAAGGTGGGGTCACACTGTCAGTTAGTGGATGCCGGAGAGCGGCCAGCAACAACGAAGCAGACCGACGAGATGGCGGCATAGGGTAGATTGGCACCCCGGGCGGTTTTGTATTCAGCACCCCTACTTAAAATAAAACACCAAGCGCAAAAACATGCTTACGAGACTTTGTTTTACTAAAATATTCGTTCACATTATCTTAATTGACTTGCCTGTCCCTTTCAATTGATAAAATCGAAAGACTGATTATTCGCGCTTGGATCATAGCGGACTTTAAGTAAGATTTTATTAATTTGAACTCGTTGTCACCCCTTGGCGCTTGGCACCCGGGGCGGACCGCCCCCTCGACCCTCCCTTTACGCCGCCACTGGATGGCGGGACGATTTGGACATGTACGCAAACAACTGGCCTGACATAGCGCCAGAATGGGAGTTGTGGAGGTCAACAGGGGAGACCTTTCCGCGGCATTGGGGCACTATATAGGCTATTAAAAAAATAGTTAATTGATTTTAGAATCCCCTTAGGGCCATACGGGCGGCACTTTATGGAGCTCCATATCAATGACCTACAATCATTAACCTTTTTTTTATTCAGTCTTAGAAGGTAATTACGAGGTGTGTACGGAGGTGTGTCTCGTACAAATCGGTCGAGACTTCCTATTAGCTTTAACCTAAATAGTCCATTTTTCACTGTAAGTGGAGCGGACTTCGTACGGAGTTCATTTAACTCGCCATGGCAAACTCAACATATATGCTAAGAAGTCATAAGTTTAGAAGACATAAGTTTGTTACTCCGGTCGGCGAAATCCATTACCTTCGTTTCCGCTCATTACCCCTTTTAGTAGAAGATAGGCATTAGGTGCTGCACGCACACGCGTGCTGACTGATGTTTTCTCCATAAAAACACCATTTTAATACAGCCTATAGTAAGATGCTATAAGAGTGCGTTCAGATATTTTTTCACTAAGTATCTACAGCTCATTGTTTACGATAAGCGACTGCACAAGATTTTTTCGACGTTATTAGATTTAGGATTGATGCAATTATATTAAAGAAGATGATTACCACGAGTGCGTTTTTTGTAAATCACGTTCGAGGTCGAGAGAATAGAAAAAAACCGTGACAATGACTAGATTTCTCATTGAAAAATCAACTTTTTGCTCCAGAGTTTGAAATGACGTGATATATGATACTTTGTATCACAGGCAAAGTAAAAAAGTAGAAAAGGAGAAGTGAAAAAGTAATCGTACCGAAAAAAAAATTCAAAATGAACCTCAAAGTTGGTCAACAGCTGTAGCTAAATTGTATACTTCCTGATGCATCCAAAGCGTCTTGAAGTATTCCGCTTTTCATACATCACACCACGCACGTGGTCAACGAACATGGGTTATTTATTTTTTGTGCACAATCAGATAATGCGCTTTCCCCACACCGTATACCATTTACTCGTTAAGGAACATCAGAGCATGCCAAATCACGAAATCAACAAGAATATGTTCCAAATAAAGCGTAAATACTTTGAAATATAATACGTTATGTCAAAATGTATACGTTTAATTGTAATTTAGTAACGCCGAGCGAGAAATCAAGATGAGGCCGCTCGCGATGCGTCTCCGAAATTTATTTGACTTATGTATGTAATACCTACGAGGGTGCGACCGCGGGCTCCGGGCAGCGTACAATAACGCACTAAATTATATGAAAACGTAATGCGACGGAGGTGTGTCTCGGCACAGAATTAAAATGCAATAATATCTCCTCCGTGCGGTAATTCTGGCCTGTCTCAGATCACCACAGATTATCGTAAAGTATTTATTTATCCAGCGTTCCCTCGGGAGGTTAGATAACATCAGGAAATCAATTTCGCAGCGAAACGTCGTGGAGGCGTAAGGTTTGCGGCCTTTAAGTTACAGGTGGCGGTAAAATGTCGATTTAAAAGCTATCGGTATTTCGGACAGCGCTAATGGAAGCCCCAACTTATAATTTTTTTCGCCATCTCGCAAGAATATCCAAAAATATTAACGGTAATTGATACTTCAACTGTCAATCAACTGTGAATTTAAGCTAAGAAAACTGTAGCAAACTCCTTGTAGTTTTGTTCTTTTTGGTGTATTTTTGTAGTTCTTTTTTGTATGTTTTTCTTTTTTGTGTTACTTGTCATTATTATTGTTAATTGTCATATTGATGTGTGTTCTGCGGTTGTGTTTGAAGTCAAAATATTATATTTCAATTTTATCGTATTATTATGACTTTAAACACAACCGCACAAGACACATCAATGAGTTAGCTACAAAAATGTTAATACTTGACGACACGTCCTCCTGTAAATATCGTTTATTAAACGGAAATGCAAAATTGAAGTCAGTACAAGTGTCTCGGCCGAACGAGTTAATTTTGTTTCACATTCAATTTACAAGTGAAGTGCGTGTGTTTAATAGCAACATCTTGGAAGGCCGCTCTATTTTCTAAGCAAGCCATACTAAACATAAATAAAACGGCTACAAGCGAGCTCCAACTAAAGTCCCATCACGCCTCTGCCAATGATACACAAATCATAATAAACTTCATACAAGTTTAAACTTATGGTCTACATGCACACAGCATTCATAACTATACCCATATAGGGGTTGCCATACGTCAGGATATGTCCGGACATGTCCGGATTTTTGACCCTTTATCAGGATTGCGGCCGGACTTGCCAAGTGTCCGGAGTTTTAGAAATAAAATTAAACATTTTCATGATACATTACACCATTTTTTACGAGTGGAATGATAAATTAAGTATAGTAACTAATCAACAAAATAAGGGTGAAAGCCATGAAAAAACAACAAATTAATGATAATCGTATTATATATTGTTTGAGAGCTGCAAAAGTTTCATTTTTTTCTGCCGCCGGGAAGACTTAGCCATCTTGTTTTGCTCTGTCTGCGGACCGCAGCGCTGCGCCGGCACGTCCTACAGCCTACGTCAAATCTATGTTACAAGAAATGACAGTACTTTAAAAGGTGGTGTCAGGATTTTTGTCAGGACTTTTAATTTTTTCATATGGCAACCCTATACCCATACAGGTAATCTCCGATATATGACGTAGAAAGCAACAGGCCCACTAGAAACCGGTTCAACTTCACGTGAATGCATACATACAAACCAACCAATTAAGCGAGACCTGTGACAGTCTGATCACTGACCCGGCTCAGATCATTTCAAAGGAAAGTTCGCGGGGGTGCGGAAGGCCATGTTAACGTGGTTGTTATAGTCAATAACGATAAGAAAACAAGCACAGCCGAAGAATTGTCAAAAAGCGATCTATGGAAGAATGTTAGGTACCATTTTGGGGCTCTACTGAATAATATCGTCCATTTTAATAACCAATCCAATTTTTTCACAATTTTAATTTAATGACACAGTTAACTAGAATGAAATTTCTAGTAAAAATAAGTTCATTCATTGATATTGCAATTTATGCCAATTAATGTTAGGAAAATGAAAAGGCGTAAATATTCATCATTAAAAACGGCGTTTGGGATAAATAAAATAATGTAAACACACTCTTTGCTAAAGTAATTATATCGATAAATAGCTGTTTTTGTTGAAAAGTAGACGGGAAAGTCTTTAAAATTAAATTTACTAAACAAGAATGGTGGTCAAACCAGTTAAACTGCCATATTTCTCGAGATAGAAAATAGCCGCGAGTCCATCGGCCGAGATGCTAAAATAGTGTCATTTTCCACCACTCCGGCGCCCACTAATGATATCGGGACAAATCTCTCCACAATATCTTCGCGGTATTCAACTTTTTCGTATTTCATTATACGGCAAATGCTTTTAGTATTGCTACTGTTCACTGATACTCGTCCCCTTTACCTATGAAAAAACTACAACCACGTGATTGAATAGTCACTTTATCATCGACTACTATATGAGATAAGACACCGACTTAGACCATAATTGGGTACCTATTAAAATTGAACACAAAGGACCACGGGTTAGTCCAAAATATATAGGGCATACATAAACTACAGGTACAATAAATACCTAATTCTGATTCCTCAATTTAACATAGCATACGTACCACCAATAAGGAACAATTTTAGGGTCAAATAAACGTTTTCATCACATTTCACAATATCAAATCATTTCGATCCATCCATGCAATAAATGCACATGTTATATTTACTAATTTCGTCTTTTTCTGTTCTCATACCTAATCGATGTCTCGCTTTTTGTAGAGTTAACTCTGAACAGTTTTTCTATCATTATTATTAAAGTCGTATCTACGTGAGACGGTCATCTTTGACTTCACTCATTACCGATTCCGTCCCAAACCCGATCCGATTTGACAAATTAATCACTATTCCATCGGAACCTGATATTTAGGCGTCCTATACAATTTGTCAATGTTTAATAGTCTTCGATAATGCGTCTCGTATAAATATGTTGCCTATCTAACTTTGCCTACGTGCCCATCTTACTATTTATGAGAAAATGCTTAGAAGCAGTATTTCAACTTATCTTAGCAGCGTAAAAGTAATTTATGACTTTTAATTCTGTAAAGTGTTCGAAATAGATTTACGTAATAAAGCAAAAATGTGAGATGGATGCGTCTAGATTTACCAGTTTCGTAATAAATAATTACGCGTACCTATTTTTTTCTATTATTGATTTATTAATCTTGCGTTACTCCTTGTCTTTTTTCCGCCACTTTTTTATTCATTTCGGTATATAAATGGGTTGTCGGTAGAGACATTTGTCCGCCGCTTGTTTTTTTTTTTATCCCACTACCTAATATTATGAACGCGAGAGTTTGTTCCAATGTTCATTACTCATTCACGCGAAAAATTTTACAATAATAGCACATACATAGGTACAACAGAATTACACATAGGCTACTTTTATCCCGATATACCCAAGGGATCGGCGTAAAATTTCTAACGTAATTTTTGGGATCTCATGGGAATTAAATAAAACCCCGAAATTTCAATTCAACTACTGCATGGTAAGGAATATTTCTTTTGTATTTCAGCGTATAAAAACGGTACCAAGCTTTACTCCGCATACCTAATAGCGCGGCGCTCCAGGATTTATATGTTGATTGTTGTTGACAGTAACCGTTCGATATAAGTTAAGATCCAACATAGCAACAGGTTTCCGTAAGTCACCTGCTCTCGTCAGCTCAACTAGTGGATCAGAGCGCCGGATCACGATCTCAAAACAACAACTCTCTCTTTGACGTAAACGGTTCGATTTTCTACTTAATCTCACGGCTATTGTGCTATGGGTTACCTAGGTTATATTTATTTCTAGGAGACCATTAAAAACGTAAGTCGCAATAAACTGTTGGCTTCCGTCACCGATTTTTTTATTCTTGGATTAACTATACCATTAAATACATACATTCAAATTTTATTCTTTTTGATGGATTAAAATATATATGTCATAAAAATAAAATATATATACGTTAACAGTTAAAACACGACATATGCAATAATGTCTTAAACGTCACTCTGTCAAAAAAAATAGTGAAACAGGTAAACTGTCTTATCAACTTCTAGCAAAAAATATATTATCGAAATATAAATAACGACACATTTAATGAAAAATTCAACAACATTTTCGTGATCACCAAAAATATCTTCTAAATACCATTTTTTTCTGTCAATATCTTTGCACAGGAGGGAGGGTTCCGCATGATATTGTTTTTATTCAAACCTACTTTGGATAAACAGCTAGAGACAAGATAATTGTGGAACTGGAGCGTCATGGTTAAATGTGTGTTTTTGGTGGGTACCGATGGTCCTAAAGAAGAGAGACCCACATTTTTATTTCTCATTGCAGTTCTGCACTCTTTGGGTGTGATGCTTTCATAGAAAGTATTGTTTTTACTGCTGAACTAAAACGTTTGTATAAATCCAGATGCCGAGAATTTCGGACTTTAAGCAATTTGAAAATAATTTAACTCAGTCTGGAGCATGTCGAGATTGTCAATAACTTTGGGCTTAGTCAGAAAAATATTTACTTATTTTATTTTGTCTCGATGTCCAATGTTTGCGCTCATAAGTTCATCGATATCTAAATGGCCGCGTCAAGTTCGTATTTAGACGCTAATATGTTCAGACTCGAACAAAGTAATCCAACGCGCCAAACTCTGTAAAATCTCCATTTTTTTATCGATGTAAGCGACCATGATACCTGTAATAAAACGCGAATAACAATAATGCGGGCGTGTCAATTAACATAAAATAAACACAAAATTACAAAGGTGTTAGAGTTTTAGCTGTAAACCGTTACGGAACACTATATTTCTGTCAACTCCGCCAATATTGTTGGCATTTTATTATTGTGCGGAATGAAACAGCGAATATTTTAATTCGAATGGCTTTTCAAATAAAGCCATTAAACTGATAAGATTTTAAGTTGCCATTAATAAAATAGGCCTACGGAATTGTTTTTATTCAAATTGTCTCAGATATTTGTGAGTGTGGGAATTAAATGGCACATAGATAGTGGTAATGAAATAACAATAGCAAGGACGATCTGGAATCGAAGGTTTTAATAGGTACAGTCACCAGCACCAATATCTGACACAACAAGCGTGCATAAATATCTGATACGACTCTATTTCTAGGGCCGGAAGGACGTGTCAGATATTTTTGCACGCTCCGCTGTGGCAGATATTAATGCTGGTGACTGTACTATGTGGCAGTCTAACGCTCTGGCGTTCGCGACACTTTCTTGACCTCTTTCTACCCTCATCCTAAACCATGTGACAGAAAGAAGAGGTGAAATTGATCGCGATACTATTAAAAAAAAGGAAGAATTGCGAAACTGAAGTGGCAGTGGGCGGGGCACATTGCTCGCAGGACTGATGGTCGATGGGGTTAGAAGGTTCTCGAATGGCGTCCGCGGACCGGGAGACGAGCTGTCGGTAGGCCTCCAACAAGATGGAGCGACGACCTGCACCAAAGCTGTGCGAGAATGTGTTGCGAGAAATGTGTTTTTCAAGAACCAATAGAATCCCTTCATTTACCTATCCTTGCATCTTCCATCTAGTGGAAGCTGAGCGGAGTGAGGCAAAATAGGTAAATGAAGCGTTTCTATTGGTTCATGAAAACGCATTCCTTGCTATACATTCTCGTACATGTCTGGTCGAAACGCAGCCTTAGCGGGGTGGGTAATACGCACATCATCGCCATAAGTTCACTGTCGTTGCGTCAAAGTCTTTAGAGCAAGTTTTTTGTCGCATCAAATTTTTCGATCATTTTCGCGTTTAGGTGGTAGGACCCTGTGCAAGGTCCGCCCGGATTGCTATCACCATCTTGCTCGCTAATCCTGCCGTGAAGCAGCAATGCTTGCACTGTTGTGTTTCGGCGTGGAGAGTAAGACAGCCGGTGAAATTACTGGCACTTGAGGTATCCCATCTTAGGCCTCTAGGTTGGCAACGCATCTGCAATACCTGAAGTGTTGCAGATGTTTATGGGCGGTGGTGATCTCTTACCATCAGGAGACCCACTTGCTCGTTTGCCATCCAGTCGAAAAAAAAAAATATATATATTTATGCACATTTGGTATCCGCGCCACTAAAGGTGCCGTCCGTTTTACAAGCTTTTATTTAACTTTTACCTCATATATTTAACACAAGCCAATATCAAAAAATAACACGGCTGACCTATGTAATATTTAATTATATTATTCATAAAAAATGTTCCTAATTACAGTGTAGTTTATAATTAAAGCGATGAGACCATTTCTCAACCATTAACCTCCTAAATTTATATGACCATTTTGCATTGCGAGGTTTTCAATTAAAATGAAGGATGTCAGAGGTGTTACAACTGCGCATTGAGCAAGAGTCTCCAGTCGATCGTCTGTTAATAGGCACAGCCTTATTTTAGTCACGACTGGCACACAACATCTCTCGTCAAGTTGTCACTCAATTAAATGGCATTTTGACTAATGGTGAATACTATGGCTGCGCTTGTTGGATTCGCTTCTGGAGATCGATTTTTGAAATCACCTCAGCCGTATTGTGTTTGAAATACCAATAGGATAGTAAAAAATTACCGCATCACTTCGTTTTCCGTAATTTAATTTGCTATAACAATGTATGCTACAAAAATATGTTATGGTACGGTGCTGTTTTTGAAATGTTACATTATCTAAATCCTCTTAAAACTCAATTTTTCTTGATTGATAATAAGTTTCAAAGTACCATAACCAAAATGTATATTTGCAATTTTCTTGAAAAAGGTTAAATTAACTAGGTTCTGTAATTCAAAAAGAAATAACCGCAGCACCTGCTGCTTTTAAGAAATGCGTGTAAAAATTAATCGTAGCGATGTCACTCGTAAAGTTTTAATCTAGGCGTACCTCGCGGGCAGCATTCCGTCATGTTGCGTTGTATTGTATTAAAAACAGAAGAACGGAAATTACTTAATGGGTTTTAGAGATACGGTCGTATATCTCGTTTATTCTACTCTGGGAAGGCGACGTAAGTAATTTTTTTCTGACGATAACGCTTTTAGGGGACGTGCCACCCAAACTCGTTATCAATTGCGCCTCAGAACGCATTAAGCCGAGGCAGCAGGTTAAATAAACTTTGATTCTACATTTAAGGTTTTGCCCAATCGACTGTTGGCCGGCCACCAATAAATCCGTTGATAAAAAGCGGAACGCTAATAAGTTAAACACTGCCGTTGGTAAATCGGCAATTTGGGCTGACGCGTTTCCACGATAGAAATAATCGATCGCTTCTCCGTGTGCACTTTTAGCTCTTAACTTAGTCTCAATTTTACTTAAAGTTCTGATCGTTAGATAAACAAGTCGTCATCTGAATTTACATCGATGTCATTTAAAAATAATTTGCCGTGTTAGTTAATATTTTATGTTAGAGTCTCCACCTCCAGTGGTCAGATTGGCATGAAATTTCGAATACACGTATAAAATTGATGATAATACGAGTAGGTATAGTCTACTAAAAGTATGTAATTAAATTAAAATATACATGAAATGGAAAGTATGAAAACTTATTATTGCTGAGTTTATATCGTAAAAATACTGAAATGGAATAAGACAAAAAATATCGTTTTTATAAAGGTACTTTTTTTTTACGATACTACGAAAATATCAAATTTTTATCCACAAATTGAAATTGAAATACTGACAATAAAAAAATGTTGATGGCGGTGGTTATATCCTCGTCTGGAATTTATAGTTGAAAACTTGTTACTGAATCCTCGGTGCGTGTAAAATGCCAGAAATGCACTTTAATTGATGACCGTAGCTTTGATAGGTGCAATTTTTGTGCAAGTAGGGTCAAGTGTCCACCAATCAAACACATAAAATTTTATTGGGTATCACGTGACATATACAGTATTCTTTAAAATGTGTAGTTGGTCATCAAAAAAATAAAAAGTAAAAAATGGGAAATGTTTAACTGTGTCCACAGTGGTGTACAGAATGAAACACTACATATTTAACAATGAAACGTGAAAAGTAATACAATCTGTTTCATAATTTTGGGACGTACTTATGTAATAGGTTAATAAAAAAAATCACGAATATAATCAAACAGTTTTAATTACTTTAACTTTAATTAGTCTTATTAGGTGTGTCCCATGCGTAAATGTTTCATTGTTGATTACCTAAGGTATTCTATATCAACCTCGAATTTTTGCCTACTAAATTGTGCCACTTTAACACGCGACATTCCACGATAATCTACGAAGTACGTATAATATGAAAAAAGTATCAAATATATTGAATTTATAACCATAATTTAATGAAAAATCTACAAAAAAATCTTAAAATCCTTACTTTTGTGTCAATAATACTGAAAAAGCTCCGTAGACAGGTGTTCCTCCACGTGACGCCGATGCAAACTGTAGTACAGTGGGGGGTTCTCAAGGGTGTCCTTACGCGATATGGTGCACTTTAGAAATATCGCAATGTTTCACTGTGTACCTAAGTTTCATTGTTGAACACATGACCCTACGAGTAGCTTGCGTGCTTTGCCAGGATTACTATCAGGTTTGACATGCATTGTCATTGTTCAACTAATATTGTTTCTGAGTGCACTGAGTGTAACTAACTCTGGAGTTGTTGGTATCCCTTCATCACTCATTGATAAATTGTGTAAACTAAAAGAATATCTTTGCTTACCCGTGACCTTATGATAGCTTATGGCTTATGAAATATTTTTAGTTAATTGATATTGAATTCCGCAAAGGTAACGCCTGATTCAATAAATTGTGTGTAACGTTAAGTTATTTTTCACATCATATTTCAGCCTATATTATAATGTACGTTCCACTGCAGTCTACAGGCCAGTTAGACAGAGAAGGCTTGGGTCGTAGTTCCCACGTGAGCCCAGTGTGGATGGGGAACTTCATACACATAATTGAATTTCTTTGTAGGTGTGTGCAGACTTCACCGTAAAGCTCCTGGTAAATTTTAAATTTAATTTCGCACATAAGTTATTAAAATTTTAAGGGTTTCAGTACTGCAGGGTTCGAACTCGCGACCTTGCTTGCTTTTGCTTGAGAGACCATAGGTCAAATCATAGGCTACCACGGTTTACACTAAACGCTTCAAAAACCACCGCTTGGAGTCCAGACTAATACCACTACTAAACTACACTACTACTACCACCACCACCACTACTACTACACTAATAGTATCAGGGACTATCAGAGGTGGTGCTAGGCATAGGCAACGTGGGCCTACAACCTCGCGCCTTGAAAGTTACTTTTTTTTATTCATTTAAAAACGCTTCATCTAGTTTATGCGTGGTGAGCCAACATAAGGTCTCGCGAAAATTATCTTGCCTGCCAAATTTAGGTCCTGCATCGCGACTGTCTATGCCGTAACTATTAAGGATGGCGTGAAATAACGAAAGCCATTTCACAGTATAGCGTAAGATGTCCGTTCATTAAGGCGGGTGTCGATGCCCGCGGCGCGGGTGCAAGTTGCATAAATCAGACGGGGGAATGCAGCTGAGCCCTAATGCGCTTTCGGTGTTGCCTGATAGCCCATCCCCCTTCTTTAAATCGCTCCTTTTTTACCCAATCATGATTTTTGTGATTTCAGAGCAGGGCTAGATGGGAGCTTGATGCGATTCGTTTTTTTGAATCTTAAAGGTTTATTTTAACCCCTAGCGACCTATCAGTTTATTGTATCTATTATCTATCTTATTTAATCGGAAAAGTTTGCGTTTATCGTGCTGTCTCTACTAGTTTTAGTATTCATCGTATATTTTTCATTTTGACAATTGACACTAAAAAAGTATCGTTAAATAACATACTTACAAGATACGCGCGAAAAACATTACCACTCCTTGCAGTCGGGTAAAAAGGTGTCCCATACAAATTGTCGTAACCATCAATGTACAGGGTATTTGGTTGTTTGTATGAAGTATGAATAATGATGTGTCATAAAGATAGTTCTTATGGCGCAACCAATAAGAAAAATCGGAAAATATCTATCTATATAATATGTCTACCCCACCCTGCCTATATTCATAGATATTACAAATGTGTATACGGAGTCTGACTCGAAATTGGGAGGTTTTTACAAGCTTTTATTTAGTTTCACCTGTCCCGTTGTTTGTCTGTCTATAATAAAATCTTGCAAGTTAAATTCGACCAATTTTCAGTAGTTGGATTGACTTGAAATTTGGTATACTTATGTAAATTGCGTGACAATACAATAATTTGGTAGTGACATCCTGGTGGTCCGGCCCGGGTCGTCTCCACAGGTCGGAACGGTTAATGGCATCGACTTGAAATTTGGTATGCAAATGTAGTTTAGGTGACAATATACAAGTAAAGTCAACAAACAGTACAGTCAACAAAAAAGCTTCTATTAAAAATTTAATTTATACCAAAAACTTTTTTATTGTTTTTTGTGTACAATATAATAATATATAAGTATAACATTTCGCAATAAATTGGAACAAACATGCCTTTACTTTATTTTCAGTCAGGCAGGATAATCGACCGTGAAATAACGAAATACTTGTACGCAATTCCATTTTATTGCTCTTAAGAGACGTAATTCCAAAGCAGTAAAAATAATGTAATCTTGATATGACAATATAGTACATTTCGTGTCTCGTTTTACAATCGCAAGGTCAATGAACTTTCATTGATGAAAAATATCACAGCTCAAATTTCAAAATGTAGCTTAAGAATGAAAAAGTTCCAATTGCATTGAATGTTGTTATATCAACTTTATATATTAGAAATCATAAAACTTAAGTAACCAACACTTGTCCAAATTAGATGCAACCTTTTTATTCTCAGGTTGCGAAATGTTATGATGCAAAGGATTCGCGGTGTAATAACGAAAATAAGTTATTTGCTAATAAATGTGTTTATTGAAGGTACTTTGAAAATAACGACGCTGGAGTCACGCCTTTCATAATACGGATAAAATCTAACTTATATCCATGCTCAGTTAAAAATGACGAGGTAGTTAAACAAGGTTGTAGATAGGTATTATTCTGCGTGACTCAGATATTTTTATGAGTAACAATAATACACATACATAACGTTTTGCACAAGGAAGTATTTCTTTTTGATTTATAGTACATTTTAGTACCTTTTCACTGTACGCCATCTGATAGTTTTTAACCCCCGACGCAAAAAGAGGGGTGTTATAAGTTTGACCGCTATGTGTCTGTCTGTCTGTGGCACCGTAGCTCTTAAACGGGTGGACCGATTTGAATGCGGTTCTTTTTATTTGAATTATTGTTTTGTAACGGATGTTTTTTGAAATATTGAACTTTGAAATGACAAAGTCGGGGGTTTCCACTTTTTGATGGTTAGGTTAGTTAGCATCAGAAAGAGGGTGATCGGTCTGGACTTGTTTTTTTTTATACAAAAGTTCAAACATGAAGTGACTGTGACAAGGTAGTAAAGTGTAAAGATATCTGTGACCTCGACTGTACAGTCGAACAAACTGAATCACGTATGTTATTGTTATTGATGTTACATTAACATCCCATACTTTTGTCAAGGTTATTTTAAAAGGTTTCACCCTGGTACATTCAGCAGCGGGATAATTGAAAAGTAATGAAAGTGTACCTAGCGGTTTGACCTTCGGCTCCTAAAGCAGAGGATCGTAGATTCAAATCCGGACTCGCACCTCTGACTTTTTCAAATTTACATTTTGAAGTTTACCACGAGCTTTGCAGTGAAGAAAAAGATCGTAAGGAAACCGGCACAAAACTGCGAAATAATTCAATGGTGTGTGTGAAGTCCGTCAGCCGGCTGTAGAAAGTTTTTGACATTCATAAGTGCTTGTTATGGCCTAAATTGAATAAAGATATTTTGACTTTGACTAAGCCAAATTCCGTTATAATAACACAAAAGTAGTACAGCGCCACCTACCGACGTGTAGCCATAAGTGGTATTTGGTAAATCCTATTTTTTTTGTGGCAACTAATATTCATGACATTTTATTTCTCTTTATAACGCAAAGTAATATCTCGGACTCAACATTTTATAACTTCGTCAAAAAATAACCGAGAGACGGTAGAGAACTGACTCGGAATTTAACGACAGTACTTACTTTTAGCTCTTTTTCCAGGGACAAATAAAATGTGCATTTGACATTCGTGCTGTAGAAGGTTCCTTTAAGTTCGAAGGTTAATCGCTTGGGGCCAGAATCGCTAAGAACGTGTGTAATATAAACGGTCGGTGTTGTCAACGACTTTAAACAATTGAATGTCGCCCTGTTCTCGAAACCTCGCCTCGCATTATCTAAAGCATTAAAGCTGAGATTTAAAAAATATTAACGATAAACGTTTTTAGGGTTCTGTTCCACGAAAGGAAAGTTTTCTTACACCTTTCCAACTGATTTGCGATGAAAGTTGCGATAGATGTCACCACATGCCACTATTGGCGTATCCAAGCGATTGCGATTTTCGGCTGTTTTAATAGAAACGGTAAACAAATGAATACATTGTTATACTGCACACGTAGTGCGCTGAATGCCCGCTGCGTGTAGTTAACCCATAGACCACTAGTGTAAAAACTTTGACAGTAAGCTCGGAAAGAGTTAATTTTACTGCTACAGTACATCGAGTGAATCGATGAGCCAACATATTGCCGCGAGCAGACAGCGCCCTACGCTCGCGTTCAATATCCTTGTCATCTTTAAGGTCTTCCGTTAAAACGTGACCTAAATACTTAAAATGAGACACACGGTTTAAAGGTACGCCATTCAAAAGAAGTGGTGGAAAGCAATTTGGTAGCTTATTTTTCCCTTTAAAAACCATAAACTCACTCTTTCCAACGTTGTACTTCAACCCGTGTCTCTCTGCATATTCTTCACAGCAATTTATCAATTCCTGCAGACCCCCGATCGACGGGTTGAGCAGCACCATGTCGTCCGCATAACTGATGTAAAGACAGAGGAGGTGCGGGTTCGAATACCGTACGTTGATCGAAAAGTACGTTAGAAGACGCGTGAATCTTTAAGATCTTTTTTTAAAGAAACAGGTATCCTAACCCTGCCGTCGCTTTATGTTTTTGAAATAATCATGTATTTAAGGAGGAACATAATGTGATTTTCCCACTAACGTCGATAAGCCAAAGGCTACTAGAAACACAGGGAAGCAAAACCAAAAAGTCGTTTCTGGGAAATTGCATATGTTTTTATAATAAAATTCCAAAAATATTACGAACGAAACGGATACAAAATTTAGATCTGTCAAGAAGACATTAATATCTAAGGCGTATTATAAAGTTAATGATTATATCATGGACAGTGATATTTGGAATTAATTCCGATCCGCATTAGCGATCCCTTCAAAGAGCGAACCTACTGTGTTAAAAATAAAGTTGTGTTAAATACTTGTGATGTATAGATATCATTTAATAATATTGTAAATATGTTTTAAAAAAATATACCTCGTTGAGTTTCTTGCCGGGTTCTTCTCAACAGAGGGTTTTCCGAACCGGTGTTAGATTTTTTTAGACATTCATAAGTGCTTGTTCTAGCCTAAATTGAATAAATATATTCTGACTTTGACTTTGAAAAACATGTTGCAATACATTAGCATCTGATCTGACAATACATGGTTATCTATGTATTGTCTAAGTTACAAAGTAACATTTTCGATGTCCAATAGCAAAGAATGTTGTCTTGACTTAGCAAATAGCGAGGCTACTCACTTAGATAAATCAGCTCCAAATTTACTTTGTGAAACACGACCACTTTGATGAAGAATCCAGCAGAATGCTCGCAACTTAATGAAGAAAAGGGTGGATAAACTGAAGAGTCGCTATAACAAGACTTAGCACCAGAAGTCATAAACCGTCTGAACTGTATCTAACAACCTTCGTACAATGTTGTCGGAGAGATATTGCCGTGAAAAAAGCGACTGTATTCGCTTGTGGGCGGTTGTTCGCTAAAACATACATTTTAATGGTTAAGGATTCGGTATGTGGTTATATTGATCGTATTTTATTCCCATTTACTACTACGCTTTACAGATCATGTGACAAAGTAGATAAGTTTACTCGTATAAAAATCCTTTTTAAATTTATGTTAACTGCTGTATGCCATTTCAAATTTCAAGTTGATCCGATTACAAGAAATAGATAAAATTCAACTATCAAAAATAGTCCCAAACTAACATTATAGTACACGTACCTAATAGAGGTAAAGCTTGTAAATAAGCTTTAAACTTAATTATATATATATAAACTTAAGCTAACTTTATTTAGGTACTTTACTAATGTCAAGTCAATTTGACTCTAGAAACGGGACAAATTTATCTTGCAAGATTTTGTTAGCGACAGACAGAAGCCGGGACAGGTGTAAAGTAAAAGCTAGTAAAATAATGTTCGAATATTCAAATTTTTGGGCCCGCGTGGGAACTATGGCCCAAGCCCTCTTGTGCTGAGAGGAGGCCTGTGCCCAGCAGTGGGACGTATATAGGCTGGGATGATAATGATTCAAATTTTTACACCATATTAGTTGCGAATCTGGCAATTTACCGTTAAATTAAACCGCACTAAAACTGGTTTGTTACCGTTTCAAATAACAATATAAAGCCAAAATCCAGACGAAACACAAAAACTATTGTAGAACTAACTTTTTGTAATTCAACGCATAAAAAATTCGTCGATAATGAGGCAACACGATTAACAGACAAAACTCGTGCTTCAAATGTAATCTTCAGAAGGTTTCAGAACGAATGTAAAGATATCGAACCGAGGCGCGACTTATCATTAATTTAGAAGCCCGATTAGACGCCGCCGCCCGAGCCCGACGACGGCCACTAACGAGCATAAGTTTCAAATAAATATAGCTTTATTTTTATTCCACCCTGCCAATGTTTTGTTCGACCAATTGTGCAAACTTAATTGGATGGAGCGATTTGACGTGATGGTAGTCTATATTTCAAAGGGTCATAAATGGTAATTGAACTGGCTAGGTGCAGCGTAGGCCGTGTTCGGGCGATGTTAGCAATGGCTACACTTATTCGAGCCTATCGTAAACTTAATAGAACATACAGTGCGTTCTGTAGTGTTTACTGAACAGCACCAATTTATGCGAATATGTGGTGCGGATTGGCTGCTGGCTACTGCGACAGTAACATTCAATTCCGCACCTACGCTGCGCTTGCTGTTGCAATAAAAATGGGAACACTTTTCGCATTCCGGAAGTAAACTAGTCTCTTCGGATTTACGGCAATGTTTGTGCTTTTAACACCGAGGACTGTTATAGCTGAAAGTTATAATGAAATAAAACTTTCATAACCACTGCAAATTATAAAAGTAGTCCGTCTACCTTTGGTATGTAATTATATTTAATTAAAATTATAGTGAAAATCATGGCTTATCATTTCTATCTTACCTTAGTTGTAGTTGTCTGCAAAGGCAATCCAGAAGATACAGCACAAACTTCCACTTCATATCTATCAACACCAGATTCTCGGTCCAAGGAAACAGCTGTAGATAAGATTCCTAATGAAGAATCTATATCAAATAGTCTGTCCACTTGGCGACCATCACCAGTCACATTCACTATATAATACTCTAACCCGGATTTATAATTGTTTGTAAGATTTAAAACCGCCGTGCCTACTGGTTCGTTCTCAGCAACAGACACTGAACGAGGATTGGTCCAAGTAACACCTTCTAGCTCAGAGCCGCCCATTATGACCGTTAAGTAAGTCTCCGTACTCTTTTGTTCACTCAAAACCGCTTCGTCAGTTGCCTTAATGACTAGATTCCACCTAGCTTCAGGTTTTGCCGGTGGATACCGAAGAGTCAGCTCACCATTGCTTCTATGTAAGTCAAACAGGTCGTTTCCTCCATGAATTAGCTTGTATGTTACTAGACCATTTGTTCCGGAATCCAGGTCACGAGCTATCACGTTCATAATGAAAATGCCTCGACCGGTACTCCTTCCCAGTCTCTTCGAATTCACTACAGCTGCATTCATTGAGACAAAAACTGGAGCGTTGTCGTTAATGTCTTCAACAATGACAGTGACAAGTTTTTCTGCCGATAGCCTAGCTGAAGCTGGTTCTGCTCGATCATAAGCAACGATAGTTATTCGAAAAGTGTCAATGCTTTCCCTGTCAATTGGCAATAAAGTGTGAATCACTCCTGTGACATTATTTATAGCAAAATGCCGATTGTTATCATTGGGATCTTGATGTGTGATCGAATAATATACTTTGCCATTCAGCCCTGAGTCTGGATCTTCGGCCGTTACCGTAACTATTGGAGTACGTTTTGGAATACCCTCTCTTATTTGGCGCACAATGGCCGTGTTAGTAAAAATAGGTGCATTGTCATTTGCATCTATTACGTTGACAACAAAAGAAATGCTAGACGAAAGGCTTGGGTTCCCACTATCGGTTGCTGTAATATTTAGGACATATGATGTTAAGTCTTCGTAGTCCAGCTGTTTGTGCAGGAAGAGCTCACCAGAATAGTTGTCAATGAAAAATGATTCTTTTCTGTTTCCTGAAGTTATCGAGAATTGTAGCTCTTTGTTAATTCCGAGATCCGCGTCTGTTGCATGAAACTGAATTATTTTAGTATTGATGGGCTCTGTTTCTAGAACTGAAACTTTCATTTGCGTTTGGGTAAATACTGGTGCATTGTCGTTTTCATCAAGTACTTTAACTGATATAGTGGTAGTTGCGGAAAGGCGTTGCGACTGGCCAGAATCTTGAGCTAATATTGTCAAGAGATAATTATCCACCAATTCTCGATCAAGTGCTTTCTTTATCAATAATTGACCAGTAGCTTCATCCAAAATAAATTTACCCATGTCATCCCCTCCAATAAGCTTGTAGTATATGTCGCCATTAAGACCTTCATCAGCATCTGTTGAATATACTCTCATTATGGAAGCTCCCACTGAAGCACCTTCAGATACTTCAACTTTGTATGGCGTTCTCACAAAAACAGGGGCGTTATCATTTACATCTGTAATGTATATCGTAACTCTAACAGAATCAGAAAGTCTTTGTTTACCATTATCTGTAACAGTCACAGTCAAAGTGATGTAGTTTTGGCCAGTATTATGTACCAAGCTTTCTCTGTCGAATGATTTGAGTGTTTTAATGAATCCATTTCTTGTATCAATTCTAAAATCATTTTGTGCTGACGATAGACTAAACGTCAGTTCAGCGTTCCGTCCAATGTCTTTATCAGTTGCAGTCAATTTACCCACAAAAGTGTCTTGAGGCTCATTTTCTTTTATTTTAAATACAAATGTGGTATTCGTGAACTGTGGGCTGTTATCATTTTCATCAAGCACATGTATCACTACAGGAACCTGTGAAGATCTTATTGGCTTTCCGTTATCTGAAGCTATAATTATTAAAGAGTAATAGTCTCTTTCTTCGCGATCTAATGAACTTTTAACATAGAGATAACCGTCAGGAAAAATGCCAAACTTATTATCAGTATTTCCTTCAGCTATTTCATATGATATCGTTCCACTTGCGCCTAAATCTGCATCCGTAGCCGAGATTGCGAAAAATCGTGTATTAACCAGAGTTGACTCAAGCAGTGAAGTCTCATACGACGTGTGATCAAAAACGGGTGTATGGTCATTTACGTCATCTATTATTGCAGATATTGTGTGTTTGGTAGAGAGAGCTGGGTTTCCGTTATCGGTAGCAGTTACTTCAATCGACACAATGCTATCAGGCTCGTTTGTAATAGATTTATTCAAATATATTACTCCAGTTGTTTCAGAAATGCGAAAGCTGTTTTCAGGGTTATTGCTCAGAGTATAAAATACGGTTCTATTTGACCCGGAATCACGGTCAGTTGCTCTAGCAAAATAAATTTCGTGTCCAACAGCCATGTTTTCGGGTATGTGAATTTCATCTTTATCCTCTATAAACACAGGAAAGTTGTCATTTATGTCTAGTACTGATATGTTTACAGTCGTAAATCCAAATGCAACTCCACTCTTCGCTAGAACTGTAAGGTGGTAATTCATTTTTTCCTCGCGATCAATGTTCAACTCTGTAGTAATTATACCACTTCTTTCGTCAATTTTAAAAACATTTTTCGGGTCGCCTTCTAAAATATGGTAAGAGATCCGATCACTGGACATACGAGCACTAACTTTACCAACAAAACGGCCAGTTTGAGCTTTATGGGTGCCTTCATCTTCAACTACTTTAAAGTTATATCCATTGTACTCTTCAAATTCTAGATTTTTTCTATGAGACATTTTTACGATTTCAACTATAGCGTCATCAAAAGCTGTTCTATTTCCTTTATCTCTACACGATATTTTCAATGTGTATGCTGCACCTGGCGCTCTGTGGAAATCTTTTTGCAAGAAAACATTTCCAGTCCAAGGCTCTACGTCAAAAAATCCATCTCCACCGCTTTCCAATTTGTACATCACTTTTGCATTATCACCTTCATCTAAATCAAATGATTTGACTTGAACAATGGCAGAGCCTGGTGGAACGTCTTCACTGATACTTTCAATGTATCGCTTGGGATAAAATACTGGGTCATTGTCATTCACATCTAAAACGTTTAAGAAAACTGTAGCAGTAGACGACTGAGGTGGAAATCCTTGATCTTTAGCGAGAACTTGAATTTCATACAAACTTATTCTCTCTCTATCCAATTCGATCACAGTACTCAACTGGCCAGTAAGCGGGTCAAGTATGAACGTGTTGGGATACTTTCTTTCGATACTGGATGGCAAATAGTAAGAAACTGATCCATTTGTGCCTTGGTCGTAGTCAGAGGCAGTAAGAATAAGTATTTCTTTTATTGGCTTTATATTTTCGTGAAGAGTAGCATTAATTTCAGACTGCGGAAAGGATGGTGCCTCATCATTCTCATCTAAGATGGTAATTTTGAGCCTCGTGTACGCCCACTTCGGGTTAGGTCCACCATCTCTCGCTGACACATTGAGTTCAACAGTGCCCTGAATTTCACGGTCTAATATTGATCTTGTTGTTACAAGGCCTGTTAAATGGTCAATAAAAAACCACTGTTGTTGATTGCCATCGTAAAAATCGTAATAAATTTCGGCATTAACCCCAGTATCTTCGTCTGTTGCAATTATGCCAGCTATGTACGTACCAGGTGGTGCAAGTTCACTCAAGATTGCTGAATATTCTGATTTCTCGAACACTGGTTCATGATCATTTACATCATTAACATGAATAACCAAAAACGACGTGGCTGTCCGAGGAGGACTGCCCTTGTCGGTGGCAACAACAGTTAAATTGTACTTACTGATTTCCTCTCGGTCTAAAATACCGTTGACATGTACTATGTAAACACTGGACGTATTCTCAAGTCGAAAATGGTTTAACTCATTACCTGCTGTTATTTTTACACTAGTAATGCCGTTGAATCCAGCATCTAGATCCGTCACGGTAATAGCAGCCACTAGTGAACCATTTTTAGCATTTTCGTCAACGGTGGCAAAATTGGCGGTCGGTGGTACATATGTAAAGGTAATGACGGGATCATGATCATTAGCGTCTATTAGGTTGACTGTAACGTATGTTCGAGCATCTTGTCGTGGGACTCCATGATCCCGTGCAATAATTGTCAATACGCAGGTCATATTGCATGTCATATTGCTGCAATACTTTGGGCAGTTCAATTTTTTAGCAGTTGTTATCACACCGGACTCTGGATCCACCGCAAACTGTTTCTCCGTGTCCGTCACTTCATAAGTTATTTTACTATTATCACCTAAATCACTGTCCGTGGCGGTCACCTTAAGGACAGTGGTCCCTGGCGGTACGCTCTCATTTAAAGACACTGAAAAGTCACTTTGATCGAATATCGGAGGGTTATCGTTTACATCTAAAATAGTAACGTTCACTTGCAAATACCCGTATTTTGGTGGACTACCACCGTCACGCGCTGATATGTTTAGAATATAAAAATCGTTTGTTTCCCTGTCAAGTCTGCCGGTGGTTTCCAGATGGAGGTAGGAGGTTTGGCCGCTGGGGTTGACGGTGACGTTTAAGCGGAACTTGCCCTCGCTGTCGCCATCGACGATTCTGTAGTCGTTAGCGATACCGTTCTCTCCCAGATCCTTATCGGTCGCCGCGTCAAGCAGCAGCTTGGTCCCGGCCGCGGCACTCTCTGAAAAAGATACAGCGATACTCGGTTCCGGGAACTCCGGGTAGTTATCATTAACATCCGTGACCCGCAAGCGCACTTCTATTGGATACGTCGGTTGGCTCGAAAGGACAACAAACGCATAGCGGTCGACCGCCTCCCGGTCTAGTTCGACGTTGGTCCGTATCTCTCCTGAGACAGGGTCAAGGACAAACTCCTTGGGCGGCTCGTTGAAGCGGTAAGTGAAGCCGGGTTTGGTAGGGATCCTGCCCACGAGGGTGCCGGCGGGCTGGGCCTCCGGCACGCGGAGGTCGACGCCGGTGTCGACGGCGCGCGACTGCATCTGCTCGGCCGCGGCGCGCGCGCACAGCAGCAGCAGCAGCACGCGCCAGCCCCTCATCCTCATCACCCTCATAACACCGACATCGCGCCCGGTCCTCGTCAGCGAAAGTCAGCGCCGGGAGCGCTCGCTGTGTCCCGTTCGCGCACACTCGCGCGCTCGCTCGCCTCAGGTATGCAACATGGCGGCGACCTGTGCGCGCTCGAATATCTCACGGAAAGTGCGACCCGCCGCTGCGCCTACGCGCTTCGTAAACACACGTGACACACGCACTGTACACTAGAATCCTGGGTAGTAAGTTACACTGAACAAGCTAAATATCGGTCGCGGTGAACGCCGAAGCACGTTTAGGCATCACTTTTCAGTTATGTTTATGTCAGTTTGACAGTTGTTGCGCGGGCGATCGGCGCGGCATGCGGGTTGCGTCGCGGTCGACACGGCACTGGCAGGAGGAGGCTTTTACGCCGCCCCGCCGCCCCCTCCGCCGCGCGCGCCCGCCTCCCCGCAGCTTTGAAAGCTCCGCGTGATGATGATGCTAAGATAACGGCCACCGAACGATTCTACTGCTTATTGTATGATACGAGTCACTCACTATTCCCAGAAAAGCTCGGGTGCATACGGCACAGGTAGGTTGTAAAACAACGTTTACCATGTTTTTTTCACAGTTCAGGTAAATTAAGAAATATTAAGTTATGGCCGCCATTAGGGTTGTGCAACTGATAGTACGATTTTTTGTCGCAATCGTAAACAATGCTCGGGACTGGTTAGAATTTTCTTTGAAATATTTTTGTTATGAACACCTTTGAGAAGATCGCCCTGTAGAATAAAATTAATTCTCTTTGAAAATATTAATTTACACTTACAAATAAAAATATGAAAATGTCGTTAAGCTTAATCAAAAAAAATGTTATTAAAAAAATTACACGCTAAAAAAAGAATAGGTACTTAAAGCGCAACAACGCGTTGAAGTCTTTTCTATGACTGCACAAGTTCAATTGTTAATTAAGGCTGCGTACGAAAAAATTATGTTACTTTTGCTCATCTTTTGGATTTAATTGATCGATTCAGATGTTAGTTTGCTGTTCATATCAATAAAAGTATGAAATACGTGATGTAGCGACGTAGCAACGTAAAAGTTTGCAGCGTCGTTTTTATAGAAGAGATTGTTTGAATTTTATGGTTGGGATCACGAGCTAATTATTAAAATTACGTCTTTCAATATTTACTAACTTATCCTAACTAAATACGTACCTAATTCAAGTTTTCGCAATAGTGATTATTCTTTGCTTGTGACATTCACACTAGAAAAACCATAAAAATGTGAACCCAACTCATGTTAAGTGGGTTCGGTACGATAAATATGGAAGTAATTTCTCGTAATTTTTTCTCTGCGATTAATTTTCTAAATGTAAATTCTTTTTTATCGCTTTATACAGGGTGTAATCGTTGAGTTTAGCCAGGCGATTATTCCGTAAATAATAATAACAGATATAATGAGTACCCAGGTAAAATAACATCATATCGACACCTTCTAAGTATACTGGTACAAGTGCATAATCATAAGTTTACAGGAGAGCTGTTCAAAGGTTCCAAAACCTGTAACTTTCTCATTTGATGATATAACTTTTCAAAATTTTGCATTGGTTCCAAAGAAAATATTTGCTTTCTACCTGTATTCATGGAATTTTGAAATTTCTTATAGTTTTTGAGAAAATTGCAGATACACTACTATACGCGTATTTTACATCTTGTAGTTGTGCGGTATACTGAGCTAACTACCACTTGCTCCAGTATGCGGCGTAATGCGTAGATTACTGATCTAACGATATTTTTACATTGTATATGAATTTTTAGATGAAATACTTATATGGCTTGCAATGAACAATAAAACAGATGCTCTTTTACCTTCATCTATTGATTTATAAACGTTTTTATCACTTGCATCAATATACGCTAACATTAGCATGCCACTTGTACCAATATACCGCTAGTAATGTTTTAAACGTGCTATACAAAATACAGAAATATACCTTTATAAAAAACCTCACTTGAAATATAAATGGTTTTATTAAGAAAAGTAATTGTATTAAGTGCTTTAAATTAATGGAAGCACATTCAATGGATTCGTATTCCTGTTCAAATGTGTACTCGTATTTTATACTACTTCGCTGTCCATCCGTCTGTCACCAGGCTGTATCTCATGAACCATGATAGTTAGACAGTTGAAATTTTCACAGATTATGTATAACTGTAGTCGATATAATATATATATAACAAAAAATAGATCAGAATAAATATTTAAGGGGCCCCCATACAACAAATGTATTTTTTTGCAATTTTTTGCTAATCCTAATGAAGTAGTATAGATGGTACGGAACCCTTCGTGCGCGAGTCTGATTGGCACTTTGCTTACATGATACAAGCTTTGACATGAAATATTGAGTCAAAGTCAAAATATCTTTATTCAATTTAGATTGTAACAAGCACTTATGAATGTCAAAAAATTTACCACCGGTTCGTAAAAACCTCTGTTGAGAAGAGTCTGGCAATAAACCTAGGTATATTTTGTAAACAGATTTACAATCATATTTTAGTGATATCTATACATCACAAGTATTTAACACAACTACATATTTAAAACAGTTCTCAATTCGCTATTTGGAGTAAGCACTCGCCAATGCGGATCGGAATTATTTCCAAATTTCCCTATCCATGATATAATCATTAATTTTAATAATACGCCTTATATATTAATGTCTTCTTGACAATAGATTTAAATTTTGTGTCTGTTTCTGAGTCTTGGGAAACTTCTATAACTTCATACGGTTTACCCGTTTTTGCCATATACATAGCCAGGTACCATTTCCAGGGTGTGTATAAAAAAATGTGTATAGGGTGTTATTAAAAACCTGTACTATAATTTAAACCACATTAGGGCTACTAATTACTAATATGATCCAAGTAGAAAAATACTGTGATTCGAAAAAAAAAAGAGTTTTGTATGGAAGTGGAGTCGCAAGAAGACTTTCTAATTTCGATGTTTTCCCACTTATATCGTATTAGTAATCAGTAGCCCTAATATGGGTTACAGTATAGTACAGGATTTTTTTTATCAACCTGTAGGTATATTGAAATTTACTGTTCTCATTTTAATTAAAGCATGCATGCCTTCGCCTTCTTTTTGGGGATGCTCAACTACCAGAATGCAATGTAATACTGCAATGTTATATTTCTAGCACGAGTACATGTAGGTATAGCCGAAGAAACTGAATCACGTACTGGTACTGGGGTGGAACCGTTGTACTACCAATGTTATGTTGACATCCCATACATTTGCCAAAGAAATCATAGCGAAATAGATCACGAAAAGGTTTCACATTGGATTTAGTTTCCATGGCTCTCTATGAGAAATACGGCTATTGTGGTCTTGCCAAACCAAAACATGTTTTTTTTATATATACTATCAAATTATGTGCTCCTAGAACAGTTTAAACGGTCCGCACGCAGCGACGGCTAGCGCGTACACTGAGGCAACTGCCAGTTACACTCGACTTCCCCGGCCCCGCGACAATATCGGTGCCGCGTATAGTGGTGCATGTCGGTTGCCTCAGTATACGTTGTACCGATTAGCAAAACGGTGTTAGATGCATTCATATACGTCACTTTATTTCCAAACTAATAGGAATATCCGTCCAAATTTTTTGTGGTAGGTAAATAAGGAAATATTAATCACAAAAATGCAAAAAACTAAAAATCAGAAATTTGTCACTTGTACCAGTATACGTAGGAGGTATCGATATGTTTTCTTTTAAACCAGAAATATACCAAATATTAAGTTCAAACCCTCCCATACATTCAGTACGCCGTTAGTTGAAAAGCTTTAGTTTAAAAGACCTAATTATTTCACCATTACCTTATGATTTATGAATTATTCATCATCTCAGCCGTAGGACGTCCACAGTTAGGCATAGACCTCCCTCATAGACCTCCAGTCGCTTCGATTTGGAAGCGGCCTGCATCCACCGTGAACCTGCGGCTTTAATGAGATCATCCGTCCATCTCGTTTGTGGACGTCCTACCATATGTCCTATCCATATGTCATCACTCACACACATTAGTTAAAGACTTTTGTTTTAAGGCACTGAGAAATTTTGAACGAGAAGATGGCGTAGTTCCCCAACCGTGCCCACGCGAGTTGGATTCGACGACTGACCTCCATCTCGAAGTTGGACTTACCTAATTGGACGATTTGTCCTAGGTATACATACGTGACAACAACTTCAAAAACCGAATTCTCAACCAAAACAGGGGTAGGCACGACATGGACATTTGACATGATCTTTGTCTAGTCCCTGTTCATGTTGAGGCCCATCGTTGGAGAGACTCTAGCACCGCCCAAGTTTCGACCGAATCAAAGGATTTCTCGTAGTCCACAAACGCTAGACATAGCGGGAAGTTATACTCTTCGATCTTCTGTATGACCTGCCGCAGCGTATGTATGTGGTCTACGGTACTATAGCCTTTTCGGAACCTGCCCGGCTTGTTTGAGTGGCTGGAAGCCATCGAGCCTGCGTTCGAGTCGATTTACAATGACCCAGGAAAACAGCTTATAAACATGGCTCAACAGCGAGATGGGCATGTAGTTCTTCAATAGGGTCACAGGGCGGCCACGCCGTACAAAATACGCGTTCTTGAATCTACATAGGCACGACAGCGTCTGTACACGCGTCAATGTGTGCGTAAGATACACAGGGCTGACTATTGCTAAACCCTATAGTACTATAAGTGTAAGGTACTTATATGTAGGTATGGCTTAGATATGTGCAAATAAATATAATCGTTAATCTTACCTATTTCGAGGGTATTTTGGCAAAACAGAATAAGTGCAAATTTGTTTTTAGTTACATACATAGGCATACTCAATGTTCTCTGCTTTATTTATCTAGCAAAACCGTATAAAAAATAAATATTATGCACTTATCCGGTTCTGCCAGAATATCCTCGATTTATTTAAACCTACTTAAAATGTGTCTGACTGCGTATTTTAAGCATTATTATTTTAAATTACAATAGATTACGTCTACAAACTTAAACGAATTATTCGGTAGGTAGTTATTTCATGTATTAATCGCGTTAATTTCAGAAATCACTATTTATTTAGAAAAAAGAATTAGGTAGGGTACCGTTACCATTTCGCAAAATAATTGCTCCCGAAGTTAGTGCCGTGCGGCCGACATACATACATCGCGTTGCGCACCCGACTGCTTTCCTGCGGTTTTCCTGCAATCTGCGCTTGAGGGGTGGGGTAACTCGAACCGGTGCGGGACGGACCGTGTTCATTCTGTACGTTAGTACTTTTATATATTCTGTGATAGGGTGTTATCACCCTTCTTGAAGGACAACACTACCACGCTCTTGTTTCATGCTTCTGGCGTTGTGCCTTCGAGCAAGACGGAATTAAAAAGCCTCTGAAGGACTTTAAGAGCCGGTGATCCACGCGCCTTCAAAAGCTCTAACGCTAACGTAATTCCGTCCTCACCCGGCGCCTTGCAATGTTGTTCTTATGCTGTTTCAGGGCCATTCTTATCTCATACAGGCTAATATCCGGGATATCCACGGAATAAATGATATGAATTATTTTATATAGAATTAAATACGTTCTTAGTGCTTGCATTTTCATTCCACTTCCCTTGTTAGTTTGATCAGTGGAATAACTTGAAATTTTACTTGCAAATGTGATGGCAAATTAGTTACATGTACCAATATTGCAATCGAAGTTAAAGCTTGTAAAAATAAAATTAACCAGAATTAGATACGGAATATTTTCTTATTAGTCTTTATGATCATATACAGGTTGCTTCTGGCCATGAGCCTTTAAACGCAAGGTTTGATTCTACTTGCACAATCGAGCTACTTTTTTCCGCAACTTTTTTTAAATAGGTATGTCCAGTTTTTGTTTATTTTTTTCTTACAAATGAAATGTATTTTTATAAGTATTTAATACAATACTACATTGACACCACATTGATACTCGTAAATCTTAAAGAAATTTTGCTACGGAACCTTTAAAAGAACACGTAACAAGGATTTTTTGTCCTCGTAGCATGCTATCTCATGAGACAGTGATAATACCATCATGACTGAAGTATGAGGATCAAAATATCTAACTTCAAGTTATTTGAAAATGTTACGAAACAAAAATAAACCCTGTATACCTATATGAACTGAAACAAATCACTTTTCTCACCCGCGACCTTAACCTGTATAATGAGCATAAGACCAATATGAAATGCCGTATCTAATTCTGGTTAATCAGTTTTATAAGCTTTAACTTGACTTGCAATGTTGGTATATGTAACTAATTTGCCATCACATTTGTTATTGTGTTTTCTTCTGTTACAATAGTTGCGAGCTTTCCCTTACCGTAATAAGATAATTGCTATCGTTTTTTGTCTCACTAGATGGCGTGTTCGTGATTTTTAGTGTGGCTTTCAGACTGTTATTCCGTTAAAACAAGTTTAGATTAAAATCATATTTAAATTTAAAACCGTACCATAAAAATATCCATAAACCACATTTGCTTAGTTTTTTTCGGAAACAAAAGTTTCGAAACAAAATAAAACAGACATTATTTAACGCATAATTGCTAATTAATTTCAGGTAATGCAAAATATTCACAAAATATTCTAATTATAAATAAATAGTCAAAAAACTATGAGATTTGAAATTTCGAAGACACGCTTAAGAGCGCGAATTCATTACCCCTCATTGCTTGAAAACTTAAGAACTCTTCGTTATTCTATACAAATATTCCGTGATTTGAAAACCAATTTGAAATAAATTAAAAAAGTCTGAAGGAATTTTATGTTATTTTGCGAAACATTACAGCAATTATGCTAGACTAACCTTTGTTCTATAGATATATATAAATAATAATGACTATTTGTTATTTTGAGCAACATAAAGTTTGTGACTAGTTTTTGTGTCACGACCATGAGCGATACTACAAAATTACGGTACTCGGTACAAAAGTAACATTGATGTTGGCAAGCCTTTTTAAATTATTTTAGAATAGCAACACTGTCTTCTTGTCAGATTTGCAAATGGCTGAATGTAGTGTGTATCTCGCAAAAAAAAAATAACAATTTATTTGAAAAAAAGGACAACCTTAACGCGTCAAAGCCGTGTAAGAGTTTTGAACCTAAGGATCAATGTCACGTAATTATTTAAAACATAATTATGTAGGTAATGTGGTGTAGTTTAAGATAATTACTTAAGATTGGTAAAACCATGGTTGTCTTTTAGGTTATACCGAACACGTTTCAAATTGTCACGACCATGGTATGAAAAAAATGTCACCGCTGTGGACTTTTTGAGTACATGGTCGTGACATATATAATGCGTGGTTGTGACATTAAATTTCATTTGTATTACTCTGTAGATTTGTTTATTATGCTTAGTTATATTGTTATTTATGCATATAAATTTTAAAATTACCTTTTAAGGTAAGTATACTGATTTTCCGCTAATCTGATTTTATAGATGTCACGAAAGAACAAAACTACGGAAGAAAAACAGCCACATTCTGTAATGTCACGACCCAGGCACCATGTGTCACAACCGTGTTTATATATCTATTTTTTTTGCTTCCTGAGGGCATTAAGCTTGTCCATATACATAAAAAATATGCTATTGGCATATACTTTTAATGTACATCGTAATAAATTGTAAAAAAAAACTTTATTTTTTTGGGCTATCTGAAAAATAAGTATTTAAGAAATGGCCGAATACCTAACGCGACCGCGCGGCCGGCAGGGAAACTTCTCTTATCTCTAGTCATAATAAAATGGAATAAAACGTTACGCCTTGCCAAATGCCCGCCAGGCGACCTCAATACGATGAACGAATAATATCTGCAATTGCAAAGTCACTTACATTTACACGGCTTCACACGCGAATTATTAAATTAGGTTTTATTACAGGTATAGGCAATAGAGGTTGTCTTTAAATTGTTCGGGAATATTATAGGACGCTATTTAAGTAAGATAACTTGAACGCCCCATAAAGATTATTCATCGAGATTTTCGACTGGAAGTGTATACACATTTCGACTATAGCCTGACTATAGTCACTTAGATGAGGCACACTTTTAACATCGATTAATGTATTGATTTATAATTTGCTAACTACAATTAAAAATCCCGAAAATTTACAAGTCTTTTTTATTTACGGGCGTTTTCGATAAAAAGTTTAGGTACCCTTTTTCTTTCAAAAGGTGTTTAATTTTATCATACAAAATTTTACTGCCAGAATTTTCTTACTAATGCCAATTTACAATATTTACGTATTTTTAATTTTCGCAAGGAATGTTTATTCACGTTAATTTCAAGATTCCGCACTGAATGAAATCAGATGTTAATGCTTGCCAAAGTTCGCTTTACTCTTAATGCAAGGAATTTTAGTCATCAAGATTGGCCCTTGAAATAATTAAATAATGTTGGAGCGCCAAAGTTCGCATACTCTTCGCTAGTCATACCGTAATTTTTGTCCGAATCATCGTTTGTCATATTTTTTTCCCACTGAGACCTTACAGTTTGCTGAAATTTTTAAATGGTCATTCTAAACAAAACTTTAGGTTAGGTTTGTTTTATAACAATTCTGAACAATTATTGGATTTAGAGACAAAAGTTATGACAAACGATCATTCTGACAAACATTATGTTCGGACTTCCAATAAGTATGCGAGCCGATATGGACCCCAATTTATAATAGATACTAACTGTATTCTTGTATAGAGCAAAGGATTTCATAAAAGCTGAAATGTTTGTGAACTAAAAGAATTTCCTTGCTCACCCGCGACCTTACGATAGCTAAGCTTATGCAAAATATGCGTGTTCATGCAGTTCCTCCACCTCCACACTTCAAATCTACTTACATGATTCAACTATTTTGGATTGTGGACGCACGAGTGATCCTATAAGGGTTCCGTTTTTAGGTACGGAACCCTAAAAACAGAAATAAATTAACACTCTTTTATTATATTTCGATCTAATAATATATCTCAAAGTTTTGTTTAAATAGGATGTCTGAGGGACTACTAAACACATTAAAAAAATCTTTCACAAATAAAAAGCTGTACTATTATTTTTCATCTCGGAAAATCGTCAATATCCCACAGAACCCAGACAAAGTTGTGGGCACAAGCTACTTGTTATATTATTGTCCCCCTTTCTCCATCTTGCGGCAAGGCAGCTAACTACTTTCCCGCAGCTTTCCTCTAGTTACGAAAAAGCTCAGCAAACTTTTACTCATTGCCGCGTTGCATCCATAGATGGCGCTACCATGAAACTATTTACTTAGGTAGTCATTCGCAAAGGTTGCATGCTACCGCGTCCCTAGATGTCGCTAACATATATAAAAGCATGTAGTTGAGTCCACGTTGAGTCATCCATCATGGAACCGTTTTACAATAAAGGTATATTTATGACTTGACAAGGACATCACATCGCTCGAAGAACAGATATAACCGTTCGAGGAAAATAGTCCTTGAGTGGTGACCACAAACCGGAAGATGAAGCGTTGGCAGGCCTCCCACTCCCACCAGGTGGACTGACGACATCACGAGAGTTGCGGGCAACTGATGGATGCACGTGGCGAGTTATCGTTCATTGTGGTGTTCTCAGGGGGACGTCTCCTGGCTGATGATGATGATGATGATGAGGTATATGTAATTTGCTTTTCAAATTACGAAAACGACCAATTATCCAAATAAACCTAAAAGGAGTTACTTTACTTATTTTGCGAAGGTGCATTTATTTAAAATACGAGTATGTACATAAAGTACACAAAATATGTACAGACAAATACCCTACCTGCTAGTAGCGAGGCGCCATAACCACTCACTTGTTTCGGCTTTTGAGTCGAACTCTATTTATATAAGACAATAAGAGCATTGACAGGTGGCTCTAGTTACCAAAAGAAATTGAGTGGGTAACTACTCAATTCCTACATCACGCAACGTTAGTAATTTCCTATGGCAAACAGGCTTGCCAGGTGTACGTATGTTACCGAACCCTTCGGTATTTTAGTACTGTGTTCGGTCTTCGGTATAGCTAAAATACCAAAGTAGTTTCGGTATTTTTTTCTGATATTTTTTCTGCCTAATAAACGATTCAAATGTCAGATTTTATGCAATCGACAATCAATGTTGCCGCTTCGTGCGCGCTGGAAGCGTTTTTTTTTTTGCTCACTGTTCGGTATTATTCGAAAAAGACACTGCGTTGGAAACGTTTTGTTTTTTTTTAATCACTGTTCGGTATTCATTTGAAAAAGACCTGGCAACCCTGATAGCAAAAGGTATTGCATTCGAAGACATACCTACAGTTCTCAAACTCTCCGGGTTGAATAACAAAAATATTCATTCTATGCCACTGCTACGTAATATTATGTAGCCTACTTATAAATTTAATTAGAACCACTCTTACTTTTCCAAGGTCGACTAAAAATGTGATATCGTATCATCATCATAGTAGCGCCCCACGGATTACTAATGTATGGGTAAAAAACTTTTCCCAAAGTATTTTACTCAAATTATCATTTGGCAAAAAATCATTTCAAACAACTTATCGCAATTTTACAGTAAGTTTTTTTTGGCAAATTATTGTTTCAAAAATAATTTCTTAGTCATGTTTCATATTACCAAGTATTATTTAGTCAAATGTATCGTTTGGCATAACGTACTCTTCCCAAAATATTGCATGGCATAACATTACTTTTCTGGTAGCAGTTCGTTTCTGTGGGGGACGCAGTTCTAACCTAACCTACTTTTCTGATGGCAGTTCGTTTCTGTGAAGGACGCAGTTCTAACCTAACCCAACCTACTTTTCTGGTAGCAGATGGTTTCTGTGGTTAGTTCGTGTGCGAAATGTCATTTGGAACAAACATTTTTTTGGAATATAATATTAGCAAAAAGAAAATGTTTGCTTAATTAAACGTTTGTCGTAATAAAATTTGACAAAGGAAAATTATGTCAAATGATAATTTGACCAAATGAATAAAATGCGAAATGCAAATATGTTAAAGATTCGTTTGGGAAGTGAAACTACTGCGATAAGTTTTTTGGGAATTGAAATTTGGCGAAAAATATTTTGCCGAAACATTGCGCCCAACAAGTGGCTCAACGTCAACGAATGTCGACGACGCTACGAAGATGATTTATTTATTTTCCTGAAATAAAAAAAAAATAACTTACAAAGCTTAAGGTCTCGAACCCCTATACACGCAGCAAAGCAAAAAGCCTCGGAAAAGTAATTTTGTTGTAAGTAAATTAATTATTTTCTTTCCCTTAATATAAAATTCCAAACCACCTCTCATTGTAAATTCATAAAGCGGTCGCCATTCCGCTTTTGCTAAACATAGCTCTAAAATCTTTCTAAATTTAAACTTAGTTGACTTCTGATTCGTCGATGGATTTAATTTTGGAATGTATTTTAGAAGTACTGTTATTTTCAGTCTATAATCTTATTATAAACGTCCATGCCCGAAAACGATTTGTTTAAAATAAACAATTCTTATTTCTATGGTATGATATAGATGGTCCTACGTAAATACAAATATAGTTCATCTTAAACATCACAATTTTTGAGATCACTAAGTTTTTTTTTTTTTGGAAAATGCAAAAATAACTCTTACCACTTCACGTTTAATCTGCTGAAATAGTGGATGAAAGTATGGTCAAAGATTTTGTTAGTTTTTAAGCTATATGGCTAAAATCAATAGGTACATAAAGTATTTTCTGTAATTAGGCCAAAGTTATAGACTTAGCAGATTTTACACATTTACCTTCTAAGAGGCTTTAAAGGGGGTGAGGGTGGTGTGGAACTTCCGCAATTCAGAAGCCAGGAAAACAAAACTGTGTTGGTAAAAGAAGGTTAAACGTTTGCACGGGAGGAAACTTTGCCATTTTGAAACGTGAAACTAGAATATTGGGTTGAAAAATAAAAAAAAATAGAACCGACTACAAAAAACCATGAAAATAATTTTCTACCAGTATGAAGTCGGTGCCTTAGCACGAGCCAGCAGGAGTGGACCTATAATCCTAAGGTAGACACCTCACCTACAACTATACGAGTTTATTGGACGCTTCAATCACTCCTGCTGGCACCGACTTCAGACTGGTAGAAAATTATTTTCATGGTTTTTTGTAGTCGGTTCTATTTTTTGTTATAATTTTTTTTTCACCTTTTTTAGTTTAAAAAATCTAAGTTACAATAGTTTAATGTCAACTGCTCGTCACCTTTTACGAAAAATGGTTGTTTCCGATGCAGAGACGTTCATTATTGAGGAGTCCTGGTGCTTCATCACCCGTTCTATGTCACCATATGAATTATGATGAGCTTAAATTGCTTAGCAACTGCGTCAAAGTAATTGAAATTCAACCTGTGAAGTCGCCATTGCAAATCGGCTCATAAATGACGGAGTTCCGAGGTAACAAACATAAAAAAACACAACCGAATTGATAACCTCCTCCTTTTTTGAAGTCGGTTAAAAATAAAGAGTAACACGTCTCACTGATTATGTAAAATCAGCTACTAAGGGGGTGAAATATAGGACGACGATATGAACAGAGGTTTCTTTAGTCTTGAAATTTAAGGGCTGGAAATTAGTAGATAGGCTACTGTAATTATAACAAAAATATTGACTTATTTAAGTAAACTTTTGGCATTCGCCTTCTAAGAGAATCAAAGAGGGGTTCTGGGTTGAATAAAAGTCCCGTAGTTTTGAAACAAAGAATATGCAGTGATAGTTAGGTTTCGAAATTTAAATCTATGTACCTAAAGTATAAATGTTTCATAAAAAAAGTCCTGACTGATTGACAAACTGACTGACTGATTTCTCAATTGCGAGATATTCAGTGTCCTTAACCGAAAAGTTCATGATAAAATTCAAAAGTTTTTTTTTAATAAATATCATGGGACACTTGACACCAATTGGCCTAGTCCCAAACTAAGTAAAGCTTGTACTATGGATACTAGGCAACGGATAAACATACCTATATAGATAAATACATACTTAAATACATATTAAACATCCAATTCGCACATAAGTAGATTTAGAAAAACTTCAAAGTGCGAGCCTGAGCCCAAACCCAAAATCCTCCGCTTGAAAGGTCAAGCCATTAGAACAACCACCCACTAGGCTAGCATACAGTCTTTTGGAAGTATTTTACTTTTTTTTATTGATTAATTGTATTGAATTTAAAATAATTAATTAAAAGTAAGAATACTTAACCAACGTAGGTAACTAAGAGGATGTTTGTGCAGCAGTGGGTCATCCGAAAATGCTGGAGATTGATGATCGATGATTGATCACTTAACAAAGGAAAAAATGTGAAAATAATTAATTTCAAGATCGGCAGAGGAAAAGCAGAAACGTAATGGTCGCTGTGCTGTTGTTTTTTTTAGTAGGGCTGTAATTTTTTATTAAAAGTTACATAACGTGACGGAAAAACGGAAAAGCTGACAAGACAAAGGATGTTCAAGATGACCTCAATTTGCATATGACTTGACTTCTAGAGCCAATAGCGCCTTACAATGTAGTCAGCCGGGCTTGATAATATCTCCGTTTAATAGTTTTTCATTACATGTAGGTATGTATTTCTTCTCCCCTCTCCATTTTCCCACAGTCCTAGTGCGCAAACTCGCACATGCGCTGAAACGCGTGCTCTTGTCGAATAAAGGTTATAAAAGGTTTCTATATTTAAGCCCGTAACACATTTAAAAGGCTTTCAAACAATTATACCTACCGCATTTAGCTTTAAAGACATCAAATAAACTAAAATATAAATAAATGCGGACTGGGGACCATTTAGCCTTTGATGTATTAATTACGTAGAATCCATAAATATGATCGATATAATTGAGTTCAGGGTTCAGTAAACACGATTGTAAAACGTATTTTGAAAAAATACTTTTTGCCAAGTTTCATGACGCATATTCTTCTTGGCAATGATGGTCTATTCAAAAACGCCAGTGGTATAAATAAACAGGTAATAGAGCTTTTAGCGGCATACTTACAAAATTAATGTTTTGATGTTTTGTGTTTGCTTTAGCGGCATTTCAACTAAAACGATGATGTTTTCATTATTCGATAGAATAGCACTCTAAAAGCTTATTAGTTTATCATGTAGATTACTGAACCCCCCATATATCTCTAATCCCTTCATAAACGCTTTCTAGATATAGTTTTGAATAACATCGCACAATGCAGGCGGTTAAAAATAGCTCAGATTCAGGCGCTATGTGAACACTTGTTGCGCAAGATTGACGTCAGGCTCTCCCCCACTAGGAGGGGTGGGGGCGCCGTGGGCCGAATGACGTAGATTACGTTCATGAATGAAATGGATCCCAAAACCATCATGGACTCATTCGGTACCAGCGTACGGGCGCTAACACTGTCTGCCCTTTTCCCCAAGTATTGTTGCGCATTTTGTTGTTAAAATCTTTCCCTAGGATAAGTAGTTTTTGAAGGGGTATTTGGCCAATAACAAGATAGAGTCCATTTTGAGTGGTTGCTTTTGAAAAGAGTCTTTATGCTAAGCTCAATTTCATGTGGACTAAAGTACTGTTAAGGCTTCTCTTATACTACAATGGTATATTTAATAACACATTTTACTGGTACGAACGAACGATGTAAAATATGCTTTTATAGTACTTACATATATGTATTTGGAGTACACGTACCCTTTGTATACTCATAGTTGTACAATAAATGCTTGTTCATGCTGATTCTTTAAGGACTATCAATAGCTATGAGTATGGTATTAATAGAGGAATACATTTTTATACCGCGCATTTGAATTTTACAAAGAAAATAATTTTGAGGATGAGTTTGTTAATACACTTGTACGTTAAACAAATGTTGATTTGTATATTACGAGTATAAAGCTCTTTGCCGTGCCCTACCTCCATGGAAGTTTCTAGACTTTTTAATTCGATATATAATAGTGTCAGATACGGCAACTGTACTGTGATAGACGCATTGTAGTCAACTATATTGTGATTAAAGGCAGGTTTACGTAGGTAGGGTTGAGTTGGTTTAGGAAGGTAGATTGGTAACAAGTGAATAAGTTGTTACAAGGGCTACACGTTGACCAAAACTGTTAGGTACCTGGGTCACGTGATGATATATCTAGGAAATCTTTTTTGCGGGCTCTTTAGGTTTTTATTTTCCACTCCGCCATCTAGATATTTAAATTACATAATGGAAAGGAAGCAATATCGGATAAGCAGCGCCAAACAAAATTCCCAGGATTAAATGCGTAATTCGGTAAGGTCCGAGGCGGTTGCGTTCACATTTTCTGATGCAGTGTGTTGTGACGGCTTGCTTTGTATCGCACCGTAAGCTATAGAGAGGGAGAGAGACAGAGAGCATCACAACACAACACGACAGATAAATGTGAATGTGGCTTTATCTGCAGCTTGAGTACTGTAAAACGACATCGCTTATAGCTCGCTGTAGTTTTACTTAGATTACGTAAGAACGAAAAGTAAGTGGACTAAACTCTGAAAATGCTATTGGTGAAACGGTTTGGAAGCTGCATCACTTGGTTTTTTTCATTTGGTTGACAGCTATAATTTTGATTTTGAGCTATATTTGTTATAATTGAAACAAGCACTTTTGTATGAAAAATGAATATGCTTTTTCCACTTTAATTCTGTATTGTTTTGTTTACTCTTGAATCATAACTACTTCGATTAAGTTAAATGTATAAGTTAGCAGCAACAAAGACAGCTAAAAGTCCTATACATTTTTTTTATGCGCGTTTTTTAAATCGAGATGTTCAGAAGGTCATAAATTGTAAAATATGTATGTTACGCATGTGGATTTTTGATGAGCTCATAGTATACTATGGTAGCGATGAAAAAGATTGTAACAGATAAAATTACTTTAATTGTGCCGAAGATATTAGGCTGTTTCAATTGACCCCACATAGTGTTTCAATTGTCAGTCATGTGTGGTCAATTGAACCACTCTGCCCCATTATCTTTATTACGTTATGGTCAAATAACTATGGGTGATAGACCTTTCAAGTTCATCTTATTTAAGGACCAGATAACTAAACTTGAAATAATATAGGTCTACATCTTTCTAACCATAAAAATAAAAAAGTTACAGGCGGTTAAAGTCAAATCGTTTCAGTTGTCCCCGGTCTACCCTATTTATCTCAATATAAAGAAAGTTCTGGATACTGGTTTTTTAAATCTCATCACCATCACTCAAAATTGCTAGAAAAGTCACAATATTGATTAGAATTATAATTGTATACTATTCTACTTGTATCACAGAATAAATAATAGTACGAGTAAGTACCTACTTGCATTTCAAATTTAGCACAACTTTTTATCATCTTTAATTAAATTTTCAAATAATGTGAGTTCAAAAATAGGATCGTTTCAAAACACAAAAAGTTTAAAAGGAATAATGAAAGAGTCAATTTTAAAATTTTCTCAGAAATAAGTTGTTACAAAGTTGATTGTTACAAAATCTGTCCCTATAGACAACCTGTAGATTACACGATCATAAAAGTTTGTCTAATCAATAATTTCCCCAAAAATGCTGTTAAATTTCAAATGATTGACGTTGTTTATGTATTTCGGTCATAATTAACTTTAAACTTTATTTATTTTGGCTTGTTTCGTTCAAAAATCATTCCTCAGTCAGACAGGCTGACTCATAAACCCACCCCCAACGCTTGGACCTAAACTTGAAATTTCACTTAATAGATAAAGAATGAGCTGATATTGCGAAATTCCCTTGGGAGTACTGCCGGGGCGTAGACGTGGGTGTAACTTCGTTGTTTATATTTCAAGTGCAGAGACAATCGATATCTTTGCCGTAGTATCTGAAGACTTAGTAAAGTCTTCATAACCTTATTACATCTTTGCAACCGATGGAAAAATATTTACGTAAGCATTAAAGGTATCTTTTCTACGTTGGCGACCGCGACTCGCGACTGCAACTGGATCGCGCGACCCACAATTATGACCTAGTCGCGGGACGCGCTCTTTTGCATACGTCAATTCCTAATATTAATTCGTACTAAGCAGTGGGTCGCGTGACCCGGCCGTGGTCGTGTGTCGCCGGTCGCGGTCGGCAATATCTCTACAAGGTGTATTACTTAGCGTAGGTGTAGTTTTAGTGAAACGGAGATGAAAAATAATTTAAATCATCTTGGAACAGATTTTTTTACCCGTTTGACTGCGAAGCTGGGGCGGGTCGCCAGTTATAATATATAACTTGTACACATATTACTTGCATACTAGAGTGGACATATAACTCTAACTTAATGGTCAAACAGTAAACCAACAAGGTCGTGGAATCGATCCAATTTAGAGATGAACTTTAGGTAAACACTCATAACTACCACTGTCTGATTGAGTAGGTAAAAACGACAGTATTGAACCTTAACCGTGTTAACATAAATACTTAGACATCCATTGAACATGTGTTTAACACCTGATAGTTCATAGAAGCAGACCAGAGTGGCCGTGTAAGTAATAAAAACTCTGACAGACTGACTCATGAACGGCTAACTTAGATGAAGATGGTATTATAATATTCGTTTTATGCAGGCGATTATGGTAAATAATGGAAATTATAAGTGTGGAAAATATCTGTGTTTGAGCTTAATGGAATCGTTGTGAGATGCACTTTGTCTAAAAATCACTAAAAGCTATGAAAAAAAAAATATCAAAAAATGGAACAGACTTCAAAAACCATGAATTTTTTTTTCTACTAGTTTAAAGTTGGTGTCTCAGCACGAGCCAGCAGGAGTGATTGAAGCCCAATATATAGTATGTAGGTGAGGTAGACGACTATAGTTCCACTCCTGCTGGCTCGTGCTGAGGCACTGACTTCAAACTGGTAGAGAATTATTTTCAAGGTTTTTGAAGTCGGTTCCATTTTTTGTTAAATTTTTATTTCTATTTTAGCAGCTTAGTTTGGAGTCTGATGTTTATATTTCTTGTACCTAAAGTTATTCAAATAAAACATTTTATATTTTTTTGTATTAGTTCTTTTTTATTTTAGAAGTGCAATAATACAAAATACGAGTGGTAATTTATTAGTAGTAGAATTGGAATAACAACTAAAATAAAATTGACATTATTCAAAACACTTTTATATCAAAAATCTTATAGAAAGAAAGTGGCAACAATCGCTCATATTTCTACTCTAATGAGAAGCTAAAATACCACCTTATTAATATTGGGCACATTTGCGCCAGGTATGACGCGGGCGGGTTATTTGACTGAGCCTAAAGTATAAAATATACTACTATCACAGAATAACTAATAAAAAATATAACTTATTTTTAGAAAAATATAACTTATTTATAAAAGTATAACTTATTTTTTGCGTAATGGCTACGGAACCCTATTTCGGGCATGTCCGACACGCTCTTGGTCGGTTTTTTTCTTTATTACCTACTATCAAACCCTTTCGCAAAAAAATATTTTAACTCATTGTCATTCACAACAATGAAGGTGTTAGGTTGACTGTACCTACTTATCTGTACACAATCTATATAGAGTACTCTCGAAAAAGCCTATTTTTAAAATACCCAAATTCTTGCCCTCACTCATTAATGCTAAGACCTCTAATGAAGCAGAAGGCGACCATCACCAGCTGGGTCTAAAAATAGCTCCCCCACGGCCTCCCCCACCGGCCATTTCTCCAAGTTCGCCCACCTAAGCAATTCTGTACACGATGCCTAAGAGGAGCTTAATAAAAAAACATCTAGCCTCTGACGTCGACAAGTTAAGTACCTTAAATACGGATGAGCCTTTAAAAGAAAACATTGGTACCAACTGAAGCTAACCCCCCCCCCTTCTTACCCCCTAATTCATAAAAAGTGCAAAGTTAAAATCAGAATCGAAATGTAATGTTCCATAAGCAGTCCGTCCGCTCCGAAAATGTTATACGAGTATTAAAAAAAATTGAAACTATATCGTAACTGAAGTACCTTTATATAATCAAGTATACTAACTAGGCAGACAGTGGGCGGCTTCTGTTACTGGGTGAATCTGCAATGTCTGAAACGTTTTATTAGGTTACTCTCACAGTAAAATTTTTAAATAAAAGAAAAAGAGCCAAATCTTATTCAAATTCAAAGTATCTTTATTCAATTTATGCTAAAACAAGCACTTATGAACGTCATATACCACCGGTATGACAAAAAACCTCTATTAAGAATAATTCTGGCAAGAAAATAACAGGTTATATTTTATTTAAAATCATATGTGCGCTGTTCTAATTTAACTATTTTTTTAAATAATTTATTGGCGTTACTTTGCGGAGGTCCATAGGTATCAATGAACTATAGTTATTTGCGCAACAAGAGAGCAAAGTGGTTTCTTGCTGCAAGTGTTGATTTTAAATCCCGAGCAAGCGAAGAATTCTATAATTGAATCAAGAGCGTAGCGAGCGATTCTAGGTTAGAATCCTGAGATCAACGAGAGATTCAAACACACAAGATGCAAAAAATGTTTGGTCTCGTACATACCACTTTTCACCTCAGCAGCGAGAACTTAAATAATTTGTCTTTGTAGTTTTATAGTGAAAATCGAACTTAGTATCGATTGATCCTATCTCTCGCTCTTTTCGTGTTAAAGTCAAAGTGACAGATCCAATTGCAGTTCAAATATTTGGAATTCAGTGAGTAGACCCAGCACTGCCCTCGGCATTTAAAAATAATAATTAAAAAGTCACTTTGTCTCACGGAGTGGGCAAAATACGATTTTGCTCACTGATTTCTAATAGCAAAATCAGCCTGGTTGAGGTGCTGAGGTGAAAAAAGAATTTCCTTGTTCACCCGCGACCTTATGATAGCTACGTTTATGCAAGATATGCGTGTTCATGCAGTTCCTCCACCTCCACACTGTAAGAACACACACAAACCACTCAAACCCACCTATCACCACCACCACACTACACTGACGCGTTTCGAACTCAACCAGAGCTCATCTTCAGAGCAACACAGCCACCATACATTTTACATATTTACATTTTACATACACCTGCCTCATCACACCTCGGCTAATAATAGGACACTGAACACGCACGTGTATCTTAATTTTAATATTCTCAAACTAATTTATGTCATCATCATCATCATCACCAGCCTATAGCAGTCCACTGTGGGACATAGGTCGCCCACAAAGAGCGCCATTGCGTCTTGTCCCTGGCTCGTCGTATCTAGCTTCTACCGTCAGCCTTTTGCAGATCGTCACTACGAGTATAAGTTTTTATTTAATTTGCCCTGTTTGTTTTTCATAATTATTAATAAAATACCACAAACGGGACTTATCACGCTAAACACACGAGTAATATTTATCATTATTATTATTAAGATTGGTTTTTTTTGGAATCTTTTTGTATTTTTAACTCAATTCCAAATTTTTACATTTACGGTCATCCCATAAAACATAAATTGAAAATACAAACTGAAATAAAGATGCACAGAAAAACCAGAAAAATAAGACCATCACTGGGAATCGAACCCAGGTCCTCGGTATTCCGTTCCGTTTTGCTTAGTAACGATATCTCTTGTCCGGGTGAGCGGTTAGTTTCAAAAGAGTGCCGAAAAAAAAAATAGTTTCTCGATGAGGGCTACGGCATAGATGTCGCTACCGTTGACCATCAGTGGTGTAGCGGTATAGCACGCGGTACGGAATACCGAGGACCTGGGTTCGATTCCCAGTGATGGTCTTATTTTTCTGGTTTTTCTGTGCATCTATATTTCAGTTTGTATTTTCAATTATTATTATTATTGTTTTATTTTTAATGTGGTCTTAAACATCGAGGTAAATATAACTCGTGTGCTTAGCGTGATGATAAGTTAGTTCCATTTGTGGTATTTTAATTATGAGTGAAAATCACGAAAGTTTTAAACTGTCCTTGTTGGGTTAAATATTGTAATTTCATTTTGACCCAGTAGTCGGATCAACTTTGAATTTGGCATATACTTATGATGCAAATTGGGAAAAATCTTTTTCCCAATGCCCCCATATGGCCTCTCAAGTAGAGGATCGTGGGTTCAAACCCCGGCTCGCAACACTGAGTTTTTCGAAATTTATGTGCGAAATTACATTTGCAATTTACCACGAGCTTTACGGTGAAGGACAACATCGTGATGAAACCTGCAGGGCTACTACGAAATTCGAAAATCGAAGTTCGTGTCGTTCCGTCTCTCTGACGCTTATACTATTTAATACGAGAGTGAGAGGGACGGTACGATACGAACTTCGATTTTCGAATTTTGGCGTTGACCCTTTGCACAAACCTGCAAAGCAACCCAATGGTGTGTGTAAAATTTCCAATCCGCACTGGGCCATCGTGAGAACTATGGCCCAAGCCCTCTCGTTTTGAGAGGAGGCCTGTACCCAGCAGTGGGACGTACCTTATAGCTAGGATGATGGATGATCCAAATTGGGTGACAATGCCAGTACAGTCAAGAAAAAGTACCGTCAGTAAAAAAAAGGTTCTAGTACAAATGAAATTTTTAACAGAAACTTATCTATGTTCATTATTTTGAGGTCATTCAAATATTTTTTTATAATTCTTATTGACACGTAGATTAACCCTACCGCCCACGGTTTGGTCCCTGACAGCCCGCAAAGCAGTAAAGGTTACGCTTGCAATTCAGGTGTCGTATAACCCTTTGCCATCACCCATCCATCATGGTGTTGTTCCTGTTTTTTCCCCGGTGTCCTATCTTCTTAAGGGTGACACTTTTTATTTCGATCGTATGCGGATCGTTCTCGTATTTTACTCCGTCTTGGTAGAAATGCTTCGCTCTATATTTGGCCGTATTTGTGCAAGAGGCATTCAATTTTTTGCCTTTTTTTCAATATTGTAAGCTGTATACTTAAACTATCCAAAATAAGTTTCATTGGTACTAATGAATACAATTCTTTATAACATTCCTTGCCTAAAAATGGGTTTACTTATTAACACATCATAACACAATATTTTTTTTGCTTTCATTATACCGTTGAATAAGTGGCCCTTATTTTACAAGCTTTTATTTAGTTTCACCTGTCCCGTTGTCTGTCTGTCTGTAATCAAATCTTGCAAGTTATATATTTGACCAACTTTCAGTAGTCAAATTGACTTTAAATTTGGTATGCAAATGTAGTTTGGGTGACAATGCAAGAACAGTCAACAAAAAATACAGTCAGCAAAAAAAGCTTGTATTAAAAATGAAATTTTTATGGTTAGGTTATTTTCTTTTGAATAGTATAAGTATGGTCATCATCATCATCTCAGCCTATAAACGTCCCACTGCTGGGCGCAAGCCTCCTCTCAGAATGAGAGGGATGGGCCGTAGTTCCCACACGGACCCAGTGCGGATTGGGAACTTCACACACACCATTGAATTGCTCTGCTTGAGAAGCCACCATCGGCTCTAATATCTGATAATAATAAGTATGTGGTATGAGAATATAATTGTAGTAATGTTGATTTTCGTCCAACGTAGACATCCTATCCTAACAAACTGCGAAAGAAATAACCTAACCAACTAAAAGTTGGAAAACCGCGACTTTGTCACTTCACAGTTCAATATCTCAAAAACAGCTAAACCGATTTTGATAAAACATGTCTAAGAACCATTGCTAAAAAACCTGCTTTCAATTGAAAAATACCGCATTCAAATCGGTCTACCCTTTTAAGAGCTACGATGCCACAGACAGACAGACAGACAGACACACACAGGCATACAGACACACATAGCGGTCAAACTTATAACACCCCTCTTTTTACGTCGGGGGTTAAAAAAGAAAAAGAAGAGAGAAAATCGAAATTTCATCCAAACCTAAAAAAAAGTCAATTCCACAACTTTTTCTGAAATGGCCCTTCTACCAGAGAATTGATTTTAGGAGCTACGTTGCAGCCTTGTACGCAGTAGCCGTTTACTGTTCTACGTAGGTACGTCGTTTGACCTTTGAAGAGGGTCACGTCGTATTATCCTCTGTTAAACAGAACGTGTTGTACTTAATGAAAGACTTAACGTCCCTCACATCAAGACTACTTCCATCATCATCATCCCAGCTTATAGGTACAAAGTGTAATTAAATAACTGAAAGCCTCAGATACCCCAGTCTTCTTTATTTCACGATAATTAATGCATTCATTAGGACGAATGAGTACCTACTTTCAGTACGGAACCGAACCGAGCAGGATCGGCCGTACTAAACTAATACCTAATCGCTCGAAAGAACCAGAATCGGAGTCAACAAAGGAGTCGCAGTTGATAAGCGGAGTCGGTACCGATACCGGAGCCGGATTTAGTGAATCAGAATCCATTCTCGGAGTCGAGATTATCCATGTCTATTTGAAATGACAATTGTCCCATTGATGGGGCTTTTACAACTTTTCTAAGTTGGTAAACTTTACGTTCAAACACGTTCCCATGGAATCCTAAAACCGTTTCTTTCTTTATTTCGCATAAAATCACTCCTGCAGGGCTACTACGAAAGTCGCAACTCGAAGTTCGTGTCTGCGGTCCTCTGACACTTATACTATTTAATACGAGAGCGAGAGGGACCGCACGACACGAACTTCGAGTTTCGCAGTAGCCCTGCTGTCCTGGCCCTATACGAAGTGCAAAATTCTAACTTAGTATCTTGCCGTCTCGCTGACGCTTATATTATTTAATACGAGAGTGAGAGGGACGGCACGATACGATCTTCGATTGCCTAATTTCGTAGTAGCCCCCCTGTGCGTTTGTCAGCGGAACATGGTATCTAAATTACATTTCGTTAAAGCGTGGGCGGTACAGAGGGCCCATTAGGCTGGTACGCTGAGGATTTTAGTCGAACTTCTGAGGGCTTGTAACATGGCCTAAGGCTGAGGGCCTAATGCCCACGATTGCGATTTAATGTGTAACATTGTACAACAGAAAAACCACCGACTTATTATTTTACCGTACCTTTTTTTATTACTATTATTTAGTATTTTATTGAATCAGGCGTTACTTTGCGGAGGTCCATATACAATGAACTAAAAGAATTTAAACCTTAATTGAAAAAAAAAACCTTATGATAGCTAAGTTTATGCAAGATATGCGTGTTGATGCAGTTCCTCCACCTCCACACTGTGAGAACACACACAAATCACACAAACCCATCTATCGCCACCACCACACTACATTGACGCGTTTCGAACTCAACCAGAGCTCATCTTCAGAGCAACACTCACACACACACACACACACACACACACACACACACACACACACACACACACACACACACACACACACACACAGAGAGAGAGAGAGAGAGAGACAGACAGATGACAGATGTTAGATGTTGTGTGTGTATTGTGGTGGTGGTGATAGATGGATTTGTGTGTGTTCTTACAGTGTGGAGGTGGAGGAACTGCATGAATACGCATATTTTGCATAAACTTAGCTATCATAAGGTCGCGGTAGAGCAAAGAAATTCTTTTAGTTTATTTATTATTTGTTATGTGTTGTGTAACTAACCCTTAGATTAAGTATATTCACTGTTACTAACCCGCTATGGATTTTGTTCGAAATAAATTATTATTATTTCAAAGTTCAACTTTCTCAAAAACGATTAAACTGTAGTTTTTAACGAAACGTTGCCAAAAACTACCCCAAGAAAAGTCGCTTCACGTAAAAAAAACCACATTCGAATCGGTCCATCCGTTTGAGATGTACGATGCCGCAAACAGAGATCATCATCATCATCAGCCAGAAGACGTCCACTGCTGAACAAACGCCTCCCCCCTAGAACGCCACAATGAACGATAACTCGCCACTTGCATCCACCGGCTACCCGCAATTCTCACGATGTCGTCAAAGTATCGTACAGACAGATATTATAAGCGTCAAACTTTAACACCCCTCTTTTAGTGTCAGGCACGTGTCAGGGGTAAAAAGGCTAAAAAAAGGTCGAAAAGGGAGTTTTGACTCAAATGGAAACCAAACCGTAGTTTAAATCACCGCTTTGTTTATTTACTTAACAATTACTTGACAATTTTTAAGGTTTTACCCTTGTTTTACCGCTTTGTTTTCTTTATGCGTCGGTCTGAAAAGAAATTTTAAATAAAAATTTCTTCCTAGGGTCCCATGCCACAATTGACAAACCGAACCCTTTTATCATTCCAGTCGACTGGATATAGCTACGTTAGTGACCCTGACTACGAACCTAGCGGTTGCGGGTTCGATCACACACACACACACACACACACACACACACACCTCCGCTCCGCTTCGCTCCCGCCTTAGCCTCCTGAACCTAAACTATCCCAGTCGCTTCTGCTGTGAACCGTCTTGCTCGCTCGCACAAATTTTGAAGTAAACCTTTGCAATACAAAAATTAAAGGGTGATAAAAACCTAATTTTCTGGTCTTAAAATTTTAAAATTTACAAAGTATTTTAGAAACAAAGTATAGGTATCACTTGATATTATATAATATTATGAATTTAGCCCATAAACATGTTATTTCTTATGAAAGTATATAAAACAACTGTTATACTAATCAAAAGTTTTTTTATAACATGGGACGCACCCTTTAAAATGATATTGCGTACCATCAGCCAAATAAGTGGTCTATCAATTTTGAAACAATTTCCTATCAAATAAATATGTCGCTAAAGTCGAACTTTCAAGTTGACAAACTAGTCTATTGGCATTTATTGTTTTGTGACATGCAAACGATCATCAACTTTAGGGTGGTAGACCACATATTTGGCTGATGGTACATTTTGCATAGGCTTTCCTAACTCTCTCTGCTAACACTGGATAGTCATAAATACGTATAAATTACTACGGCTACGGAACCCTCAGTACGCGAGTTATCTCACACTTGGTCGGTTTGTTCACGTTTCTTTAAAAACTTTCTTCTTGTTAAGTCCACGTTGCTGTTGTACTGGGCTACTACGAAATTCGAAAATCGATGTCCCACTCACTCTCGTATTAAATAATATCAGCATCAGCGGGTCGGCAAGACACGAAGTTCGAATTTTGAACTTTGTGGTCTAAGACCTTGATTGAAACCCACTATTAACAAATAAAATATTTCATTTCATTTCATTTCATTTCATTTCATTTCATTTAAGGCCTGGTACCCCGCGGCCGTGTGACAGAATGGTAAAGTCCAGCTAAATCCAACTGACACAGTTATTGTGCACTCCTGAGGCTGAGATTATTTTAGACTATACTTCATTTTAGATGGCATTAGACCATTTTATAGTACTTTATGTCACTGTTACATATAAGACCATTAATTCGTGTGATAACATCACACTAATTTTTTAATGCGGAATTATAATTTTCACAAAAACGTGTACCTTTTCTTTCAAAATGTATTTAATTTTTTCATACAAATTTTATGAGTCGGTTTTGGGACGCCCAATTGCGCAAGTGTGACGCTAGTATTGGTAGTGCCACGAGAGTTGCAAGCAAAAAAAAGTTACAAAAAGTGAATTTGTTATAAATTAATTAATTTATTAACCGTTTAATTTGCAAAAAGCCGTAACGGCCACAGGGTTACAGCCGTAGGCCGTGGATTTTGAGTTTTTTTGGCCTAAAAGCCTTAGAACACGGTAATTACCGTGGCAACACTGACTTTGAACTGGCAGATAGCATGCTATCAAAAGGCATGTGTATCGGAGTGTTTATTTTGAGCATGCTTATTTAGGAGCATACTTAAAACTAGCATGCTTATTGCTAGCAAATGTAAACAGTCCATGAGCATGCTCATTACTGGCATGCTCATAAGCATGCTTATTAGCATGCTATTTAGTAACGAGTATGTGTAACAGTAGCTTTACTTTGCTCACCCGTGACTGTCGTAACGTAAGGTCCCGGGTGAGCAAAGTTGGTTTATTATTATACAATACAAAATATTTTTTTCTCAAACATGCTCGGAAATGTATGCGTTAATGTCACGAAATGGAGACATGAAGTTTCTCATTTATGGCTCCCGACCACCTCCCTACATAACTTCTTGGCCTAGGCCATGAAGTATGTATGAAAATCCATTATTGTCCGCTGCGATGCGATGCGATGCGATGCGAAGCGATGCGAAGCGATGCGAAGCGATGCGAAGCGATGCGAAGCGATGCGAAGCGATGCGAAGCGATGCGAAATGGATGGATGGATGGATGAAATATTTCCTCACATTGTTTGAGAAAAGCACTATAAAAGCCTCGGCCAGAACAGGGATTGCTGGACTCGTTTTATCCCTTACTTCATGGCCTCTGCAGTAATGTACTATTAATGCACACCACAAATCAGTACAAACATTTATGTTATGTGTGTACCTAGATAAAAGCAACTACGTTGGTGTCTAGTTTGTCTCATGTTATCAGGAATAGTAGGTCCACGTTACTTTGATGACCTACTTTTGACCCGATTGCACGCATTATTGATTGAGGGGCGAACGTCTCTGAGACCTAGTTTCAAGAAAAAGATTACAAGTAAGTACTTGAATTTCAAGCAACTTAAATGAACTTCCGATTGAAATATCGGCGAACATTTTTAGGAAGCCTTTCATTGAGTTTCAATTAGGTAATAGTCGAGAATCCGCTTGAGAACAACCTTCACTAATCTGTTTAATGGATGAAAAGCATTTTAAAGTATATTTTCTCAAACATGCTCGGAAATGTATGCGTTAATGTCACGAAATGGAGACATGAAGTTTCTCATTTATGGCTCCCTACCACCTCCCTACATAACTTCTTGGCCTAGGCCATGAAGTATGTATGAAAATCCATTATTGTCCGCTGCTCTAACTTTTTAAATTTGCTTACTAACATTAAACTGACAAAGGAAAAATTACGAACAGCCAACCACCACTACTCTGTAAGCATTTGCGATACTGCGATGTGATATATGGATGTATGGATGGATGGACGGATGGATGGATGGACGGATGGACGGATGGATGGATGGACGGATGGATGGATGGACGGACGGATGGATGGATGGATGGACGGACGGACGGACGGACGGACGGACGGACGGATGGATGGATGGACGGATGGATGGATGGACGGATGGATGGACGGACGGATGGATGGACGGACGGACGGATGGATGGACGGACGGATGGATGGACGGACGGATGGATGGACGGACGGATGGATGGACGGACGGATGGATGGATGGACGGACGGATGGATGGACGGACGGATGGATGGATAGACGGATGGATGGATGGATGGACGGATGGATGGATGGATGGACGGATGGACGGATGGATGGATGGATGGATGGACGGATGGATGGATGGACGGATGGATGGACGGATGGATGGGACGGACGGACGGACGGACGATGGATGGATGGATGGATGGATGGATGGATGAAATATTTCCTCACATTGTTTGAGAAAAGCACTATACAAACCTCGGCCAGAACAGGGATTGCTGGACTCGTTTTATCCGGCCTCGTCTACGACTCGGCCGTCTACCCCGAACTCGTCCATCAATCCCTTACTTCATGGCCTCTGCAGTAATGTACTATTAGTATAAAACCAGATATATCGCAAGTGGATTGCCTTAAATATTCCTGGCCAAAATATGAAAACAAAAAAAAACTACAATCGTCGTTCAAATTCAAACCAGTTTATTGCAAATAATCCTAATTAATATGTCGTCGTATTTGCACTGAAATAGCGCTTATCTCTGTATAAATAAAAATGAATCGTAAAATGTGTTGCTAAGCGCAAAACTCGGGAACGGCTGGACTGATTTCGCTAATTATTTTTTTGTTGTGTTCGTTATTGTCAGGAGAAGGTTTTTATGGAAGAAAATTTAGAAAAAATACAACGGGGGCGAAGCCCCGGGCAACAGCTAGTTTAAACAAATGGGTTAAAATAACTAGTATCGTTTTATATCTGCCAACCTAGTAGCTACATCACGAAAAAAAAAGACAACACAACATTTTTGTATTATATATAATCTGCTTCTTAGTCAACTTCACACTTCAGGCATACTGTTCACCGACCGGCATCTCTCTCGTTTTGGACAAACAGGTTTTTAGGCAAATTTGATGTTTAAGCCTTTATTGGAATCTCGCTTTTTAGGTAACTCGATCAAAAAGGCATATTTTTTTTTAATTATGTTTCTACTTACTTTATTTCGTATAATTGTAGTAATATTGAGTTTCAAGTAATAACAAGCTTTTATTTTTAAATCAATTTACCCATACCTTACTATGAACTGGTAGTTGAACTGAAACTTCGTAAATTTTCCGTTTTTTTTTGTAGAAATTCATAAAATATATAACGTGCTCTTTATTTACGTTGCATAAAGAATATCCGTGCAATATTTCAACATTTCATGTTTCCAAAATTATTGATCGAGATTAAACTTATTGGTTTTGTTGCATATCTACTGATGTCCCAAAAGAAACTCCAAAATTGCGGTACAGCAACAGCAATGGTATATTAACTGTGCCCTGATAGGGTAAAGTTGAACTAACATACTTTTTAAGATCTTCATCACAACAAATAACGGAATAAAGAGTTTGAGTAAACGAGTCCTTGAGACATAGCCTGACCGAAAAAAAGTTGGTAAACCCTGACTTTGTCACTTCAAAGTTTAATATCTCAAAAACGGGTAAACCGATTTTGATGAAACATATCTAAGAGGAATTGTTAAAAAACCTGCTTTCAAATAAAAAAACCGCGTTCAAATCGGTCCATCCGTTAAAGAGCTACGGTGCCACAGACAGACAGACATACAGACACATAGCGGTCCAATTTATAACACCACTCTTTTTGCAAAAAATAAGTAACTGGCAACACAGTACTTACACTGTAAACAAGGATGAGTCTCAGCTTTGCGAGGCCACGTTTGTTCAAGGATCGCGTTAATATGAAATAAGATAGGCTCTATGTCATGACGTGGCATATTCAATGACGGGTACAAAGGGGGTCTAAAGTGTGCCAAGCTATTTTAAGGGATTCTATCAAGGCAACGAATAGCAGTGTTACTCACAACTATATTTTCTACAACAAACTCCTATGGGGTCTGGCAAAGTATATAGTTATTTAAACAATTTGTTAATTAAATAACTGAAAACCTGAAGATTGCTACTTCAGAATCGAAAATGGAATCGATTACACTATATTATGTTTTAGAGCAGGTTGTGTTTTTTACTAGCTTTTATTTAGTTTCACCTGTCTCGTTGTCTGTCTGTAATAAAATCCTGCAAGTTAAATTTTACCACTTCCTTTAGTCAGATTGACTTGAAATTTGGAACACTTATGTAAATCTCGTGACAATACAATAATCTAGTAGTGACATGGTAGTCCAGCCGGGATCGTCTCCGCAGGACGGAACTCTTCAACGGTTAATAGCATCGACTTGAAATTTGGTGTGCAAAAGTAGTTTGGATGACAAACAGTTGCGACACGGTTTATAACCAATGCAACTGGTTACGAACATAGTTATACTTGATAAATGTTTCTTGTGTTCAATAAAAATCTTTAAATCTTTAATCTTTAATGCAAGTACAGTCAACAAAAGTACAGTCAGCAAAAAAAGCTTGTATTAAAAATGTCATTTTTATGGTTAGGTTATTTATGATTCGAGCCGTAATGGCGATCTCTTACTTCAAATAGCTAATCTACTGTGTTAAAAATTAAGGTGTGCTAGAAACTTGTGATTTTAATCATTAAATAAATATGGTAAATCTGATTTAATAAATATATGCCTCGATGAGTTATTTGCCGGATTCTTCTCAACACAGGTTTTTCTCGAACCGGTGCTAGATTTTTTGGCATTCATAAGTGCTTTTTATAGCCTAAATTGAATACGAGTAAGTAAAGATATTTTATCTTAGACTTGATCAGTGTAACCATTTCGAAATATTATAATAGATATTTAATTTTTACCATCAGGAGACCCACTTGCTCGTTCGCCTTCCAGTCGAATAAAAAAAATATGCAAGGACTTATTAACCACGCAAAATTACAAGTATGTACAGATGTCACAAGTACTTTTTCCACTGCTGGTCTTGCATTTTCGCTTTTGTTAACTTTGCTGACACACTGCCGCGTTCTAGATCAGATCTTGGCTCGCGTTGCGGTAACATCTGAAGCGATGACAGTTGCATGGGGTAGATAGGGGGAGGGGGTGCGTTTCGGCGCAGTCTACGTGCATCAGGTTTGGTAACGGAAGTCACAAACAAGAGGTCGCTGACCGACCGGCGCCAAGGAGACGTTTGACGGTTTACAATAACCCATGTAGTTTTCCAATATTAAACCGTCGAGCGCCAGGCTCTGAAAAATGTACGTGGCCATTGCGCCAAAGAATTATCTCGGCTCAATTTTTTTTGGGACCTACTTCAGAAGCACAGGGTACTGTGGTTTAAGCACCGTTGTGTGCACAGGGCGTCCGACAGGTTAACACTGGCGATCGACAATAACGTATATGTTGTACTCAAAATTGTAAAGAAAGTGAACCTTTATTGTTACTCAATCCATCCGTACTTAATATTATAAATGCGAAAGTGTATGTGTTTGTATGTTTGTCCGTCTTTCACGTCGAAACGGAGCGACGAATCGACGTGATTTTTGGCATAGAGATAGTTTATGGGCCAGAGAGTGACATAGGCTACTTTTTATCCCGGGAAAATGCACAGTTCTCGAGGGAACAGCGCGCGATAACCAAATTCAACATGTGGGTCGCGACGCCTCTTTTGGGGGTCGCGAAGCCCCTATATTGGATGCTGGGAAAAGTACTTCAGTAAAAAAAAAAGTTTAAAAATATTTATTAAGAGAATATTATATAGTATTTGTCATATTAAAAGCAACGGGTAACGGGGGTTCGTGAAATATTTCTTCATGCTAAAGGGGTCGTGAAAAATGTTGAAAAACACTGCGCTAATTAATGGAGTTACACACAATCGCATCCTCCATTTTTAACTGACTTCAAAAAAGGAGGAGGTTCTATATTCCAATGTTTGTATTTTTTTTGTCATATACGGTTTAATATATAAATAAAAATGCGTGCGTACCTACATACGTGCGTGTGTGTGTTTATTACTCTTTGACGTCAATACAGCTTCATAGATTCGGAGAAAATTTGAGATGCAGATAACTTGATCTCTGAAATAACAAAAAGACATTTTATTCAGTTATTCCCACGGAGTCGGGATAAAATCCAATCTCAACAGCTAAGTTGACAGACATGAAACATGGCACGGGTGTTTTTCATACAACGTTAATAAAGATCACTATATACCTACCTAATTTTTTTGAATTCCCTTGGGTTATTTTGCAACATCCAGGAATTTAAATTTGAACCACCTCCCAGCACGGATAAATTCCATCATCACCATCTCGAATGAAAGCTGTCTCGGTCTATCGCTGTAGTAGGATGTTTCCTACGACAGTTCCTGCCGCGTACCTACAGTGAAATTGTGGAATCAACTTCCGTCAGTAGTGTTTCCAACAGAAGACCAGCGTTGGCCGCAAGGTTGACATCATGCTGAGTTGGTACCACTTCGTGACGAAATTTATCTCGTTTTCCTTGTTTATTTATATCTGCGAATACTTGTATAAATGAATACTTGAATACTACGAATAAATGTTTTTCTTTCTTTCTTTCTTTCCAGACAATTAGAACATCTTCTTTTTTTTTATTCGACTGTATGGCAAACGAGCAAGTGGGTCTCCTGATGGTAATAGATCACCACTGCCCATAAACATCTGCAACACCAGGGGTATTGCAGATCCATCGATCGAGGTGATCGAGGCTTTAAAAAAAATTATAACAAAAATTGAACCGAGTACAAAAAATAATGAAAATAATTGAGCAGTCCTGGTGCTTCATCACCTGTTCCATTGTAGGTATGTACCATATGCATTACGATGAGCATAAATTGCTTAGCAACTGTGTTAAAGTAGCGAAAAAAAAAAGGGAATACCCGTAAAAGTAAAAAATTTGGAGTTGAAATAAAAAATACAAAAAGATCCCAAAAATCCAATCATAAAGTGTTAAAGTAATTGAAATTCAACCCGTGAAGTACTTATTATTGAGTAGTAGCTCTGGTGGTCAAATTGGTCTTTATCATCAGTTCCACTTCACCAAATTATGATAATCAAGAGCAAATGCACGAGTTACTGCTAAATATATCCAAATTACAATAGGCCCTACAATATTTTATATTTTCCCTCGATTTCCTTAAGATCCGATCATCAAATCCTAATTTGGTGCTTATGGGACCTAATTGAAGGTATTCCTAGACAAATGCAAAAAAAACAAATCGGTTCATAAATGACGGAGTTCTGAGGTAACAAATATAAAAAAAGAACAATCGAATAGATAACCTCCTTTTTTTGAAGTCGGTTAATAAGAATTAAGTATACCTCTTTTAAAGACCGGCAATGATTTGTTGGTATATGGGCGGTGGTGATCAATTCCCATTAGAATGACCTGCTTGCTCTTTTTCCCCCCTCTCATATTAAGAAGAATAGCAGAACTAATGGTTAGCGAGTGAAGCCGCGGGTAAAAGGTAGTTTGAAATAATTTATACAATCCAATTAATAGAGTATTTTCTCCAAAGTACAAGCTACCCACTCACAACCTGTCTTCATTTATTTGAGATCATTAAATAATTATATCTCATTAAATTACGAGTATAATACAATTAAGTAGATAATACTCCGCCATTTCAGATAAAAAATAATATTCTTCTTCTAAGTCGTTATACTTTTGACAGAGTGGTCGTGGTCGTTGGCCTTAGGGTCAGGGGTGCTACTACGAAATTCGAAAATCGAAGTTCGTATCGTACCGTCCGCGGGACGGCAAGCTACCAAGTTCGAATTTTGCACTTCGTAATATATGGCCAGTAGTGAACCTTCATGATGACTTTCTTGGGAAAATAGTGTGGTTTTCAACTATTCCACACCACAGTGCTGAAGTCCGAAGTTTGTAGCAATAGACTAATTGCAGCCCATTACATTAGGTCCCCTTAATCAGCTTTATCGGCACCCACTCACTTACCCGAAACGTACACTTTCTCTAAAAGTGCACTTTCCGCTAAATTTACACTCCCAAAAGGTACACTTTCGCAATTAGGGCACTTTTACGAAAGGCGGAACTATTTAAAAAAGTGCACTTTCCCAAAAGGTACATTTTCCCAGTAGGAGCACTTTTTGAAATAGTGTCAAATGTGCACTTTTCCAAAGCGCACCGCACACATTTGGTATACTTATGTATATGTACATTATTCACGCCAACGAAATGGTAAAAACTACAAGTGGAGGTAAATTTTTTTTCGCTTCAACCCTTGTATGGGGTTTCGTTGAATTGGTGTTGTAAAAATGGTAGGGGTCTTCAAATATTATTTTTCGATAAAATCAACAGTTTCGGAAAGAGTAAAGTTTAAACATATGTATGAGTCAACCCCAAACTCCCCCCCCCCTTCTTCTTTTGAACCTATTGTGAGGGTTTGGCAACTACGGTATCTTACACTAAGCATGGCTTGACATGCGCTTGCCCGGCTCTATTCAATTTAGAGATTTATTAATACTACTAAAGATTGTTTATAATTTGAAAAAGTGCACCTTTTGTGAAAATGTAATTTTATGTCTCTCTTATCGTGAAGTTTGTGAATTTTGCATTTTGACCTTGAATAATGGCTGTAAAGAAATTATACTCGTATGTATTTGGTCAAAAAGTCAATTATCAGATAGATTTACTCGCAATGAACTGAACCGTCAGTCGGAAATCAAGAAAAACCCGATGTATAATATTAAAAGAAGGAACTGGATTAATAGTATATGATACATTTCTAAGACAAAATCTATTATGAAGACATTTTCCCAAGAAATTATTCAAATTCGGCGCCGATATGTAGATATTTTATGTAACGGATGAAAATGCAATTAAAGCAGGTGGGATATTTTCAGGGAGGAGGGCCGCTGCCATTTATAGACCGGGATATTAATAGATTCAATATTCCAGGCGCACACCCTATACGGAAATAAAGGACGTCCTAAATTTGCTATAGGTATGTACGTATCTAAAGCTTGGGTACTCAATTTTTAACATCAATGTAGGATCCCGAGTGGTGATCACTGTTCTAGTTGATGCCATTTTACATTTTAACACGTTCGGCCGCGGCAAATCAAACTACTTAGAAAGGGAAAAGTGCTCTTAGCGTAAGTTTTCGGTTACAAAATGCGTCTCGATAGCGTTCGCGTTAAATCTCAATCTGTATGGATACACGAACATCGCAAACGTTCCGCTAGAGGCGCTGTTCGTGTTTCCATACAAATTTAGATTTTAACTTTTTTGCTAAAACAATTTTTCGATTCAGTGATTAGTTTGCAAAATATTCAACTTTAAAGTGCAAATTTTCATTAAAATCGAGCGTCCCCTCCCCTCTAAAATCTAAACCGGTACCTGGAAAAATTTGAAAAAATTCAGGAAGGTATTAAGTATATCAAACTTACAAGGAAAACTATAACGGTTAAGTTTTCTTGAGAATTATTAGTAGTTTAAGAGTAAATAGCAGCCTAAGGTATAAAATGTACCTAAACTTGGAAGATTCCGTATAAAATACGAAATCCTTAGAAAAATATTACTTAATTTTTTCGTAATGGCTACGGAACCCTATTTTGGGCGTGTCCGATACGCTCTTGGCCGGTTTTTTATTTCAACTCCAAATTTTGTTACTTTTACGGTCATCCCGTAAAATCCATATAAGTGACTAAATATGAAACAAACAAGCTGAGATATGTGGTGCATAGAAGAAATTCGTGTGTGTACTCCTGTCCGGTGGTGGTGTAGGGGTATGGCACGCAGCACGGAATGCTGAGGACCTGGGTTCGATTCCCAGCGCTGGTCTCTTTTTCTGGTTTTTCTGTGCATCTATGTTTCGGTTTGTATTTTCATTATTAGCAATAGAGGCATTAGGATAGAGGTGATAACAAGATGTCATCTACTAGGCATCAAAGAAAATGAAAAATGGAAACATCTTTATTTGAACCAATAATTGTTGCACTACTCATAGTACTCATACCACCATAAATAAAAAAAAAAAAAAAAAAAAAAAACCAACCAGCGTCATGACTACGACTACGCGTAACTACGTCGCAAATACCACATTGGTCATGGGAATCTTTACTAGTAGTTGTGTGCGTGTTTCATATTGTGATGAACTGATGATTTGGTTTTTGGCTTTAGTATAGTTGTGTGCTGCCTTCCCTCCCTCTAAAAGTGATGGAAAATATTGTATACTGAAAAGATAAACTAAATCAGCTGCCGTCGTAATTCGTTTAAGCTACAGTAAGATCAGTTGTGACGTTTCTTTTTTCGCTTACTGTGTCGATAGTTTTTTTCTAACTATAGGGCAAACTATAAGGTATAAGTAGCTTTTCTATACTTGCGTACCTATAGTTTCGTAACAGACGGTCTTTTATCCGGGAAAAAAGCGTTTACAAAAGAATTTTATCCTTTTATCCCTCCCCAGCTACCAAGCTAACTGTGTGCCTATTTACTTTATTATAATCCGTAAAAATTGGACAAAACGAGTACGTACGCTAAAAAGCCGCGTTACGTTAATTTTTAATTAAGTAGATTTTATTTTCTAAAACACATACCTACACCTGAAAATACTGTACCTACATGTTAAAACGGACGTTGGGTAAATATAGAGGTCACAATGAATAACAATAAAAACTGTAGCTCCAATATTAATTATTATAGATATATGTTACCCTGTTTTCCAATTAATTCTGAAAAGCAACGAGACAAAGCGTCCATAAGGTAGCAAGGCCCATTCGAAATAAAAAAAACATCAGACAATAGAAATTGCTTGCGACGCCCACTCACTGCTCGCCCCTGGCTTAACTCTTGCTGTTCTAGTATCAAATAATGCTCCAACATTTGTTGCTGAACTTTGACATTTATAAAATATAAATATTAATCTTCATACACGCCCACATCTTTAACCAACTCTCTGGTACGAAAAAACTCCAAGCAATACGTGAAACTAGCCAGCCCTCAAACTTCCCGCCTAAACTGGTATACTGTTGTAATACGAGGAGCTCGAATGCAGACGTAGATATGACCATTAACTCAACCAAGCAAAATTACCGAAACAGATAACGCCTAAAACGGAACAGAATTTCCATTTTTCCTCTGTTCTATCAAACTCATTAAACACTAATCCTCCAGAGCACTCTATGATAATATTGTAGAGGATGTGCCTGCTAAAAAAACAGTGTCACAATTTAGTGAGATGAATAATAATCTGCGGGTGCGATCGATAGCCGGGTGGGAGGCGGGGGTGTCGGCGGTTTCCACCACCCCGTGGAGGCAGGGGTGAGGGGCATACGTACAAGGGGAGGTTCATTGAGAGTGTAGGCGGCACGCGTGGGCGAGCTGGTTATAAAGCCACCCACCGCGCCCGCCTCGACTAGTCGTGCCCCATTCGCGAACTGAACAAGACCGATAGTACTAAAGTGCAACATGCAGCTCCCGAGCATAAGGTAAGTGGTCTATTTAAAACATTACCAAATTATCATCCCGTTACTTAATTTGTTAACGTAGCATCAGATTTTTATCGAAAGCCAATTAAGTGATTAAAAAACAAAGGGGTGTTTACTGTGATTATAGGCACTATAATTTATAGATAAATTGCAAATTGTAGCAATAATTTGTTTTCTCTTTGTAGAACGTTGGCAGTCTTGGTGGGGTACTTGGCAATGCATGAAGCATACCCGATGCAGGGCTGGCCTTTGTACCCTCAAACTCCCCGCGAATACCCAGACGATGATTACTATTACGCATCGAAAGACCAACACTATTATGAAAATCCCGCTTTGAATGCACCCGAAGTATACGGGCAAGTCCCTTACCCTTACTTCTACGACCCGTACGGACACTTCGTGAATGAAGCTCCCAAGAGGCAAGAGGAGAGATTTGCTTCGCTTCCAATCGGACAAGAAACGTGGTTCGAGAGCGATGCCTCTCCCCACTGGCGATCCAACGACGTAGATGACGTTAGTGCAGCGTTCATGGACAATCTGATCATCACGCAAATGGCCCAGGACGCGCAGCGACGACGTGAAAACAACCGTGCGGCGTTTCCAAACATCGACTACGAGGAACGAGATCTCGAAGACGAGGATGTTCGAGAACTAAAGGCTTTAGCGGGAAAGCCGCTGTACCATGCACCAAAAACAGTTCCTAATATCGAAGACGATGAGGAAGATTATCAAAACGACGAAGGCTTCATCAATTGGAATGGAAACAAAAGAAGCGTGACGACACAGGCGCCTGTACACAGCACAGCAAAACCCAAAGCCGGTCAGAAGGAGGTGATGATGCCGAGACCAGCCCAAAACCACAACCACCAGAACGGACAAGACAAAAGAGCGTCATCTTTCTACGGCACCCTCGCGAAGCTACTGCAGAAAGAGAAAGAATCGAAAACTCAAACTGAGGTAAGTGTCTTTCTCCAATCGTTTTCCCAATTTAGATTTCTAGATTCAGAATATACGGAATGATGTCACTTGTTTTCGAAGTCGGCGAAACGGTAAACCCCCAGTCTAAAAATAGCTCGGCCCGGCCGGGGGTGGGGGGTGACACGGCCCGGAGGCCGGAGGCCGGGTCATTCGCGCAGCCCCAGGGCTACAAAGCCCTATGCGACACCGAGAATCCATTTTGTTATTAAAGAACATTTTCTTTTATACTTTTAATGATCGGTAAACTTTTAACATTATTTCCGGTATGACATGACACGTTTTTAGCAAAACAAAATAGATACGAAAAAAACAAGGCCTTAAAGTTGACGCAGACAATTTTCTTACCACTTAATTCTTAAGGCAATCTCTCAATTGGAGTCTTGATCGTGTTTTTCTTTAACAGGATTTGGCGATATCACGAAAGATTAACAAGCGATTCATAGCAGGCGACTCCGACCTCGTTCTGGAACTGCGAGGGTTAAAGCATCGCATACCAACTTAAAGCGCTCCCTGACTACCGCCAACAATTTATGAGACTGAGTAATTTGTAGCTTAATAGGTATTTATTGCAACGGCGACCTGAGCGACAGTCCCGGACTATACAATCAAAAATGACGAACTTAGAGTTTGGTCATATCCATTTCAATATTTAAAAAAAAAATACTGTTAAATATCTTATATTTAGTAAACATACGAGTATTCTGATGTCCACTTCTGACGAAATATCAAAAAAATCTTTTGTATCATCTTCTGAGTAGTTACAAAGTTTTTCGATTGTTTACTACTTTGGTATTTAGCCTAATTAAATACTTTTAATGTGGATGTTAATAATCGTACAAAGCATGACTATAATCTCCATTAAATCCACGATTGTATTACGATTGCTAGGTATAACGAGGAGGTTGCTCTTCGAATTGCAGCTAATAATTCGCACAAGATGTGCATTTGTAAATACCTGTACTGATTATGTCTAAGACTTATTATTATTTAGATAGAAATACAAAAATATGTTATTAATAAAGTTTGTAGACAATTCGTGCAATGTACCTACTACATTCCGGGTTAGGCAAGCGTGTTGTGGAAAATAGAGAGATTATAATGAACTCGCTCTTGGGCTTACATGGCGAACATGAAACTCTCGATGTATTTTACGTAGATCTTAATAAGGATTTTCGTATTGCTTTAATCATAACGAATTTTTATGTGTTCTGAACTGAAATTTCCTGGCCTATCTTTGAAACTAGAAATAGGTAAACTCTTGTAATTACATGTGTGCTATATCGATTCACCTAACAATGTCTGGACAATACCACAATATATTTTGCAAAGCAAAAACATTAATGTAAAGTCTATTATCTATTTGTGTAAGTATCTGTAGGAGGTGGAGGGTAAGTGATAATGGTCAGCTTTACAGCTTTACATTCTTGGGTCTCTAAGACCGATTATTGAATCAATAGATATTTATAATATTGTGTCCTCGTTTCTAATCGAGCTAAATAGCTTTTTTACGTATTCATGGGCAATCCTAGCGGTACCTACGTGAGGACATCTTTCTTTACGAACCTGTATCTATTGGACAATACAGTTCGTAGACGTAGGTTTTTTGTCTAAACTGAAAACATATCTGTTTATACATTACTTTCCATTATTGTTTTAAGGATGGTAGTTTGATCGTAAAAGGTCGTTTGTGTATCAAAAAACGAAAGACAGCTTAAAACAATGCGTATTTCATGTACTGTTTAATCCACTTTTTTTTCGCAATAGCTTCAAGGATGCTTTTCCAATGATTTATATACAAACGACTTTTTGTAATTTATAAATCATAACATAGATAATAACAAATAAGTAGCGACCTGTAAAAAAATACTTATACATTTGAAACTGTGAATAGTTAGCCATTTATTGTGAATTGATCTTAAATGTCAATAGCAACATTTTGTTACACAGGCCTAGTTTGAAGTTTTTGTTTCCTTTTAGAGCATTATATTTTTTATAGTACATGTCTGTAACTCTATGTGAAATAAGAAATACAGTTTTAATAGTGCCTAGAGACATTTACAGTTCGAAATAGTCTGTCCAGTTAATAAGTTAACTAGATGCTATTTGATAATTATTCCGCTAGTGTTTATAGGGGATAACACAGATGAAAAATGCCTATCAATTTATATTTTATAGACGTACTGTATTCGAAGACATAGACATTTTATTTTAAATTACATTTAAATACTTTTAGTAGGAATAACATAAAATGTACCTATGGACAAGGAGTCCCAAACTTAGAGAGCTATTTAATGACGTTGTGTAAAGAAACTGGGAATTAAATCATTACATCAAATATTATTTGGATATTTTTATTACTATCCTTTTTATTTTTTTACAAGATTTCATTTTTTTAACACCTGTAAATTACTACAGGAATGGAAAGAGCCTCCTGAACATAAGAAAATATTTATTATAATTTATTTCTCCATATTTAAAAAAATACAAAAAATTTAAAAAATATATGTCTGAATTTGCAAACACTACCACAGAATAGATATGTTTCCTTTGCCTTTTTCACCAGAAAAAGGAGCTGTCATAATTTTGAAGACGTTTACGTCAGATTTACGTGTTTTTTTTTAATAGAGACTAGACAAACGTAATGGATCTATTGTGTGGTAGTTTTGGAGTTATGCCCTTTTAGAATAAGTACATCTTAAAAAATTTGTAATAAATTAATCAATAATCGTAGCGAAATTTTAAAAATATCCGCGTCTTTCTCTTTTCAAACAGAATACAGAGAACGAATCAAATTATAGTCTTAGAAATATGAAATCTTGTCAATTCAAAGGTGACCAACGAAACTCTAGTAATGTCGCTACACTGCCTACACTCTACGTCTGTCTGTCGTCATGTCAAGAACTGTAAACCTCCCTTTCCACCAATAATGTGACAGGATGTGTTGCGAGGAATGTGTTTTTCATTAACCAATAGAAACGCTTCATTTATCTCGCCTCGCTCCACTCAGCTGTTTCCACCAGAGATGTGCTATGCGAGGCGAGGTAACTTCGCACATTATTGGTGAAAACGGAGCTTAAGAGTCAGCAGCAGAAATACACATTAGGTATGTGTATAAACCTACATGAATAACGTGTATTTCTATTGCTGCTACAACAACAAATACTAATTACAAAAAAAATATTTAAAATTAATGACCTATAAAATGACCCCACAATACAGTACATTTACATACAGTACATAGCAGGAATCTGCAAGCGCTGGATTTTTATAGATAGAGCCGTTTACATAATTTTGACATTTTATGTTCCCACTTGCCTACAAAATCATACGGAACCCTCGGTGCGGAGGTCCGACTTGCACTTGGCCAGTTTTTATGTTTTTCTCAACAACCTGTCAATCTCTCAACGAACAGTACCTACGAGTATGTAAGCACAACCTTGTTTTAAAAATGAATCCTGAATATTTCATAGGATTGTTTTGACTGAACTATCACCCGTATTCGATGCACGCAGGTTTCACACGATATTTTTTTGTCGTTGATAAGTACTTACCGCATCCAAGGCCTGACTAGATACCTTAATTCTGAGGAAATATAAAGGTTTTTCAAAGGAAAAGGGTTTCAGTTAAACTATATACTCAACCATCTGTTGAAATATCACTGATTAATTTAACAACATGCCATCATCTTTACGTTCACTATCAAACAGCCTGCCTCTTAGAACGCCAAAATTACAACTCGACACTGCACCACCGGTTGCCCGTAAGTCTCGCGATGTCATCAATCCACCTATTGGGAAGGCCTGGCAACTCTTCGTCTTTCGGTTCATGATCACCACTCGAAGACTTTTCTCTCCCAACGGTTATCTGCAGGGCTACTACGAAACTCGAAACTAGAACTACTACTACTAGTAGTAGCCCTGCTGTTCTTCAAATAACACGTGTAAGTAAACACTCATATGTAACTGTAGGAATGTGCTCAAACTAATTGTACTTCTATTTTGCTTGCTACAGTATCACATTTCAATAGTTTACTGGTCTACGTAAACATTACGCGTCTTTCTGTGAAGTATTAACAAAAGCTCTAGCCGAGACTAATCAACGATACGTACACACTTACATCGACCTACTACAGCTTATGGAAAAGATACTTCTGCTAAACTGGTCATTGAACTCAGTAGCAACCAAACTGACGTTCCACGTGGCGACAAAGTCCACGTGGAAATCATGCCTACGCGAAACGCAAAGAAATTCGAAACCCTGCTAACCCTTCTAATATTACATAAATCCAAGAATATGCGTGCGTGTAAAAACATTTTTTGCAGGTGTTCTCCATGCAAAATAAATGAATTCCTAAAAATAACAATAAGTGCCAGGTCAAACTACTAAAATTGAAATTCAACTGTCGGATCTAATTATATTAGGACCACCAGGCGAGGCGCGGCTCACTCCGCGATTTTATTCTCCGCTACAAGTAGATGTCTGGGGCCCCCTAGAGTGTGCCATTCATTGGTTAATTCATTCATAAAAGCGAAAGTTGTTGAATATGTCTGTGCGTGCGTGTGTTTGCTAGTCTTGCACGCTAAAGCTATAGCTGTTAAATTACCTATTAACTAGCTGATACCCGCGGCTTCGTCTGCGAATAATTCGTTTGTCGCGTACTCGTAGAAACTATACGATTTTCCGAGATAGAATAACTTCCTATGTCCTTTTCAGGGTCTCAAACTATTTACACACCAAAGTGCCATAACGGTGTTAAGATATTTAATGAAATAAATCCGGATAACTCACGTCTTAAGTCGAGTTTAGCTCGACACCTATTGTATTGCATTGTACTCTTTATTGTAGATTACATGCAAATAACTGTAAACAAAAGAAAGAGGTGTACAAAGGTGAAGTTAGCTCCAAGTGAGTAGACACTACAATGGAAATATAAAAGGACCGAAATTATTAATTCACCTAAACAATACATGAAAAATAAATAAATAAATACCTACACATGTACATATATGGTACACACTGATACAAAATATAAAATAAACATAAACTATACACATAAACATAAAGAGAGTACCTGCATATACCTACCTACATATTCACACAAAACAGAGAACACATAACATCTATTTCAAAAGGAAATGTCCACCCTTTTAATAAGTGGTCCATTTTTAAACAATATCCTATCAAATGAATATGTAGCTAAAGTCGAACTTTCAAGTTGACAGACAGTCTATTGGAATTATTGCTTTATGACATGCAAACGATTATCGACTTTAAGGTGGTAGACAACATGTTTAGGTACCTCTCTGTCTGCTCTACCATGGCTCTACCTCTCGGAGCACACACGCCGCGGTGACTGCTGCAACACGCGCACTGCGCGCCACCTCTCTGCTCGCGCGAGTACCCGACGAAACTGAAACCGGCGCACAACTACCCGCGTTGAAGGGCTACGAATTAGCTCGAAACATGTATAAGAACAAGGGTCACTGACATAGCCAAGCGAATTAGCTCGTTGAAGTGGATAGGTAGGACACATAGCCCGGAGAACAGATGACCGTTGGGGGCCGAAATTTTTTTCGAATGAAGACCACGGATCGACAAGCGCAGCGTAGGACGTCCACCAACGAGATGGACGGATGATCTGGTTAAAGCCACGGGTTCACGGTGGATGCAAGCCGCTGCGAGAAGTAACTGGAGGTCTATGGGGGAGGCCTATGTCCAACAGTGGACGTCCTACGGCTGAGAGATTATGAGATGAAGTCGAGCTAAACTCGATTTAAAACGTGAGTTATCCGGATTTATTTCTTTAAATTTGAGTGAGTCTCACAGTAGTCTCATGTTCAAAGGTAAATATCACGGGACAATTCACACCAATTGACCTAGTCCCAAAGTAAGCTTAGCAAAGCTTGTGTTATGGGTACTAAGCAACGGATAAATATAATTATATAGATATTTACATACTTAAATACATATTAAACACCCAAGACCCGAGATCAAACATTCGTATTTTTCATACAAATATCTGCCCCGACACGGGAATCGAACCCGGAACCTCAAGCTTCATAGTCAGGTTCTCTAACCACTAGGCCATCTGGTCGTCGAGGTCGAGGTGTACAGATATTTTTGACATCTTGGTAACTTACATGTCCTTACTGTAACTGTGTGTCCCGTTCATTACTTCTGTGTTCGAAATGCTTCACAGAGACAAGTAAACGTCACGCGCCATCCATATAACCCAGGGAAGGTTGAATTTATTATAAACAAGGTAAATAATGTACTCTTACGCAATCACCGGGAAGCAGCGGAGCGGGTACACTGCAACACTGCGACCCCTGACCTTTAGAGGTTTCCTGGAACGCTACCCGCGTCTTTCCCAATTAGAAGGCGAACTCAATTACATTACGTTCGAACTTAATACGTAATTAATGACTGGAACTGTTCAATGGAAAAACCTATATTTACTTAACTAACTCTCACTAATATTATAAATACGAAAGTTTGTTTGTTTGTTTGTTACCTCATCACGTCTAAACCACTGAACCAATAGATGAAATTCTGTACACAGATAGTTTGAGTTTGGAAGTTCCCGCGGGTTAGCGATATACTTCTACGCGGACGGAGTCGCGGGCAACAGCTAGTCGTGAAATAAAACCTGATAACTCGCGTATTAAATCGAGTTCATCACCACCACTATACTACGCTGACGCGTTTCGATTTCACCAGAGTTCCATCATCAGATCAGAGATATTGCTCGGTCAAATAGAGAATATTCCATTCGTAAAAAATGTGACTACGATAGCAGGGCGGTTGAAACTCTGGAATAATGATCCATTTAATCAATAAATTTAATTACATTCCATTAAATTGCAGGCTAGTTACTTTGTTCATAATTAACCAAAATTTCAAAATCCGAAAAACGGGCATGCGATTTACCTGATGTTTTTTAAGTAGTCACCGCAGCCCGTGGTCACCTACAGTACTTGAGGCAGCTTAGGGCGTGGATGCCGTTATCAACGTTTATATAAAAAACTCTATAGCTTTTTTTTACTATTAGACAGACATGGCGAAACTGTAAGGATCCGTTTTTGCCATTTGGCTACGGAACCCTAAGAATTAAACTTAAATCATCGGCAATTAGCAAGTTGCAAAACTTGCTGGTCGTGGCAATTAGAAATTAAAATGTACATAAGTAACGTGTATAAGCGCACTTATGTGTACAGCTGGAAACTAAAAAAACACAACTTAATTTTAATAATTGATTTATCCTAGCTATAAAAAACGAACATTATTTTATTATCAAAATTTTACCACAATTTTTGCTAGGTACTTTTTTTACTTATCTAACAACAGTGAAACCAACGAAATCTAACTGATTAAAATAGCGCTTAAAGATTGTCCGGCAAAAAATGTTGATTTATTTCCTTTTTAATCACATAAATAAGACGCATGGACCTTAATGCTTGTTTGCGATACTTTTCTTTTTCTCTTTCCAAATCTGCAATTTTCTTACGCATTAATGCCATTTCTTTGCTTACTTTATGTTTGTACCTTTTAAATGCTAATGATGAGTCCATTCGTTTTTTGACCTTTTTTCCGGGGGAAATAGATGCATACAATATTGGAGTTTCACACGATGAAGAATTTGGTCTTATATCATTGTTTAAAGTGTCCTCAGTATCTAAACATGTGCTTTCCTCAGGCTTTAAAATTGTATCAGAACCAACCGACCGAGTATAAGATATTGGTAGAGTTAAAGAGGCTAAGCAATCAGATGAATTCGATGTGTTATTTGTGAGATTTGTCTCAGATTTCAAGTTTAGTGCAGTAGTGTTTTCAATTATGTCTGTGCTAATGATTGATTTAATGGGACATTCTTCTGCGTCTTTTGAACGTAGTAAGTACATTGTATTTTTAAATGGGACTATATTCAGGGGATCTCTAGCGCTGTCCTTAGGTTCATCAACATCTACTATTACTTCATCTTCAATTATATCAAGACGTTTTTCCTTTTTTCTCCTGTAGTAAGCTCTAAAATTCTCTCTGTTACGCTTTCGGGTTTTTTTTCTGTCTTTTTCAGTCATTTCACTTATAGGCAATAATTTTTTTTCTTGTTTTCTTTTAAGGTATCTTTTTCTATTGTTATCTTTCTGTTGTTGGTATAAGACAGGATCATTTCTAATACGTTCTTGTCTTTTTTGTTCTGCAAGCCTTTTCCGCTTCAAAATTTCATCTTTTGGTTTCTTTGGTTTGCCCATTCTGAAAAAATATAAGTAGGTACTATGATTAAATTTATCTCTAATGGACACACATACACACGCACTTACATAAAATGACTGGAACACAGACAACTACTGATACTAACAGATTTTAATAATTCACGGTTATTTAGGTACGTCTAGTTATACCTACCTGTCTATTTGTTACGGAATATAGAGTATTTTCATAGGTGGCTAACAGATATCATTAAAAGAAACATAGTTGATATCCATAACCGTTTTTTTACACTAGCAACACTGACAAAGGTCACTTTACTCATTTCTTTCAACAGTGCTTTCAATGCTGTTTTTGTAATTAAAAAATTACAAGTACATACTTAAAACAAATATACTTATACTTTAAAAAATAAAACGTATTCATATTTTCGAGTTGTCATACCGATTGCAAAAAAACAAGTAAGATTTTGAGTGGTAGGTAATCGAATGGATTTTCTTACGACTATTTAGATGACCTTCAAAAAATGGCGAATTCTTATTCTTATTCTTTTGCCGAAGATTCAAATGAGAAAGAAAAAGAAACCACTTTTTGTTTCGAGTTCCGGACGACATTAGCAAACTAAAAAAATATGTACCTACCGAAGTACCTACTGACATATACTTTTCCGAAACTATAATTTTGCCTAGGTAGTAGGTATATGAAACAGTAAGTGATGTGATGTAGTCCACAATAAACAGATGGCGCTGTCATCTAATACTGTTCACTCTATTCCCGTATGTCCAATGTATGTACCTATTCCGACTGATTCTGTATGAAATAGGTAACAGTCGTAAATCTCATACCATGGTAATTAGAATATAATACGTGGCAATTAGAGACGTGGTAATTAGAAAACATGTGGCAATTAGAGTAGTGGCAATTAGGGAGAAGGCCATCTTAAATGGCGATGGCCAAAAGAAAACAATACATACTATTATAATATTGCAACACAATAACTTTAAAAAAATAAGCTAATAGGTATTAGAGAACTTGATAAGCCGTCCAAAACAATATGACAATTAGATACTTACGTGCTCTGCGTAAATATTGCAACGAAAGACTTACAACTAAACTCGGCAAGCAACGACGCAAAACTGAGCGAAAAAGAGAGCGGCGAGCGTGCCATGCTGCTCTTGCTCTTATGTAGTGAGTGTGACTAACGAAGTGGCGAAAATATTAACGGCATAGGTAATTATTCCTTGACGTCGGCGTCGGACAGATCAATTATTAATGTTTTGTATTGAATTGAAAGACTGTTTTTAGTGGATACACGTTTAAAATTTTGTAAACAATAAATAATATTACCCTGCTCAAAAATAGATCTCGCTCCGCCAAAAACGTTATACGTGTAAACACGCCTTTAAAGTTAGAAGACGTATAAATCAGTTAAAATTACAAAAAAATATTTGAAATTCTATTACTTATTGCCAACAAAGTAAATGACATAGTTGCTACTTATACAACTTGCTTTAATTATATAATTATTCTCAGTAAGTTAAGTATTTCTAAGTTTTTAACCGACTAAATAAAACTGAGGAGCCACGTTTTTACAGAGTACTTACATAGTCCGATTTTGATAATTATGTTTTTATTGGAAAGCGATTTTATTTTTTTGTCATCACACTTGTCTTGCTCGCGTATTTAAACAGTGTCGAACCTTGGTTGCAACCCCCCAAATAAAACCCTCGACCTTAATGTGCTTGTCATGAAACCCGTGGTCGGTAAATATGAGTCATTGCGCGTACAAATTTTATTGTCATGAAGCCCAAGGTTGGTAAACGAGTCGATGCCCCAAAGAGAATTGTAATGTATAGGAATCGATGCCCGTAGATACTGCTGCGCGCGCTGCTGCTGCACGTGCATGGCGCTGCTGCAGGTCCACACACACGCACGTCAGGCGCATGCTGCGGGGGGGGGGGGGCAGCGCTGCCAAGAGCGCAGCTTAGGTTTCATAGTAGCCCTGCAGATTAGTGATTAGACGAAGTTGACACTTAGAGCTATTTCAGATTATCCGATCCAATTTTGGTATCTGACGCCGATACGATATCGGGGCAAGTAAGATGTATAAAATATGATCCAATATCGGATCGGATAATCTGAAAGACAGGTACATATAATTCATACATTTCACTTGCCCTGACGCCGATACCGATATCAGACCGGATAATCTGAAAACGCTCTTATAACCTCTGTAGCGTGCAACTGAGAGCGTTTTCAGACTGTCTTTATTTCAGAGCACTTTCAGATTATCCGACGACGATGACACCATGTACTGTTTTCACATATTCCGACAAAATCGTTCCGATTCGGCCATTTGCTGGATAGCTTAGCACACCCACAGAGACAATTTAAATACACGTATAGCACACATACAAACATATCGTCCGACAACCCACGGGCGTCTGATGGTGCCGCCAACATATCGGTGTCGGCTCCGATATCCGATATCGGGCCGGACGGACAATATGAAAAACAGTAGGTCTACCTACGAAACTCAAAACTCGAAGTTTGTATCGTACCGTCCCTCTCGCTCTCGTATTAAATAGTATAAATGTCAGAGGGATCGCACGACACGAACTTCGAGTTTCGAGTTTCGTAGTAGCCCTGCTAGTACATATTTCATACATTTTACTTGGTTAGTTCTAGTATGCTGTATTGAATGTGGTTTCTTTTGAAAATTAGTAATTGACCCCGACTGTTGAACTTCAAATCACTTTACTCCTAGACCACTAGGCTTTATTTTATTTTATTTTAGTTTTTTGTCGAGTTTTTTGTAATATTGTATAGTATGCAATTCGGACTACAAACTAATAACTGTCACTTTGACGCTGACAGCTATCGTCGTCAAACTGAATTTTGGCATTGGCACCAACTTTACTAATAAAGTTGAAGGAAAGGAGAGTAACTGCAAAGTTTGTTTTGTTCGCTTTAATATTTTTTATATTTATTACGATGTGACTCACACACTACATTTCAGTTACGGTAATTAAAGTTAATTTTCAGTGGAATAAAAAGTACATTCAGCGCGATATAACCGACGATCACACCCGCTCTCTCTCCCGTTATTCCGAAGCGTCCACGTAGAATTTAACTGTTATTGTTTGTGCTCATTGAACGTTGAAGATGCGGCGTTCTAAGGGGTATCAGGACTTGGATGATAATGGCGTGGGGCCAAGACCTGGTCCACAGGCTATGCCACCTCCTCAGGAAATCGAGATGGCTTCAGTCACCGTCGTTCCGGACGGTAAGTTTAAATGGAATGCCGTTGTTATTAAGTACCAAATGACGTTGGTTGATGGAATGTGTGTTAAGATCGTAAATGCCAGCTTATGATAACATTGGAAATTACAACTTCTGCTTTGGCTCTTTATGTAAAGTTAATTTCTCTTTGAGGAATTTCTAGGTAGAGTTGCCGAATAGTTGCGAAGTTATTCAATATACAAATCATTCATATATTCAATTAACAGTACTGTTCTTCTAAAATTGGGAGTGAACCACTCTTGCCAAAGCTTCTAAATCTATTACATTTAAAAGTCTTTATTGTTTTTATTTTTTAGGGAACCTATAAAATGACCAATGTAATTTGCTATGTTAGGGATTTCAAGAGTAAATAATCAAAGCTGGGTCTGGTTGAAAAAAAAATGTTTTTTTTTCAACCATAACCTGCACCTAAGTACTGTACTAGGGCTTTATTCCCACTAGGCCTAAAATCCTATAAACAGGACTTATTTTACATTTACATGGAACTCACTAATGAATCTTAAAATTTTGAATTTATAGAATAAAATTTGACATGGACCTTAAAAGTTATTTAAATTAAATTTATTTAAACAAACAATGGTAAAGGTACAATTGAAGTATACTAAACTATCTTAAAATAACATCACTATATATACAATTCCCCCAAGGCTTGTCCCTGCGGCTGGCTGCATTTTTTCTGTGCTGGATTGTGATCCCAATACTTTAGGCGAGACATGCACCAGCCCTATGGTCATTGATAATATCGAATAATTTATTTTAGTTTGTAAAATACTTAAGTTAAAAATATTTTTTTAAATCTCGAAATTAAATTATCAACTTTGTTTGAAGAATCTGAAATAAAGTATCTTAAGCCTGTTTCTGCATCATGGTCTAACTTTGTACAAAAATTCATCTAAATCATACCATAAGGACAACCATTAGGATCATAATGTGATAAGCCATGTCCCCGCTGAGCGTGCTGCTCCATGAAGCAGTGACTTTTGGGGCAATTTTGAGCCCTAAGTCAAGCAAAATCAAGCCTCATATCAGCTATCTCGCAAGAACTATGCAATTTTTCAGGATGAAAATTATTCTATGTCCTTCCCTTCCCCGGGACTCAAACTATCTGTATACCAAGTTTCCTCAAAATCGGTTCAGCAGTTTAGACATGATGAGGTAACAAACAAACAAACAGACTTACAAACTTTCGCATTTATTATAGTAAGTGAGTTAGTAGGCTAGCTCTTAAATAAACAAATAAATAAAAGAGACTTATTCAATACTTTGTTTACAAGTTATGAATCATAAGTAATGCATTATAAAGAAAACAATGAAATAATATTCTTGTTCAATTTTAGAATTTTCTTTGCAGATACATTCACGGTAACTCAAGCTGTGAATGCGCTGGGCTTCGGCTGGTTCCAGGTGAAGCTGTCGCTGTGCACTGGCCTCTGCTGGATGGCTGACTCCATGGAAATGACCATATTGAGCATCCTGTCACCTGCCTTGCACTGCGAATGGAATATCAGCAAGTAAAGACAGCTTTGGTGACGATTGAATATACATAATAATAAATAAAATAAATAAAAGATAAACAAATAAAAATCTGATGACCTAACTGATGACTTAATAGAAATACATATTTGCTACCCAGGAATCTACTCTTTTTACATTCTATATGCCTGAGATATTCCAATGAATATATTCATTAGTTTTTCAAGATTTAATTGATTTGATAACACACTAAGAAAAACCACAGATAAAAACAAGTCTTGTTTTTCTCTGTGGTTTTTCTTATAAGGATTCCTTCATGTAACTAATCCACTTTCTTTCTCTCCCTCAGCACTTATTAACTCGCTGTTGGACATAATTCCTCTTCAAGCTTCTAAACTGGTTCTGGTTTGTGTTCTATAACTAACTAATATTATATTAATTATATTAACATTGTTAGTAAGTTTCTGCAAAAATTCCATTATTTGCATTGTCTTTCAAACCAAACATTATTATCTGTACCAAATTACATGTCTTACAAAAAAACTGGCCAAGACCGTGTCGGACACGCCCGAAATAGGGTTCCGTAGCCGTTATGAAAAAAATAAGTAATATTATTCTAAGGATTTCGTATTTTGTACCAGTTTAGGTATATTTTATACCTTATTTGCTATTTACTCTTAAACTACTAATAATTCTCAAGAAAACTTAACCGTTACAGTTTTCCTTGTAAGTTTGATATACTTACTACCATCCTGAATTATTTCAAATTTTTCCACCCACCGGTTTAGATTTTAGAGGGGGGGGGGACGGGGACGCTCGATTTTATTGAAAATTTCCACTTTAAAATTGAATATTTTGCAAACAAAGCTCTGAATCGAAAAATTGTTTTAGCATGATTTTAAAAGACCTATCCAACGATACCCCACACTACAAGGTTGGATGAGAAAAAAAAATCACCACCACTTTACGTCTATAGGAGGTACTCAAAAAAATTTGTTTTTGTTTTTTTTTATTGTACCATTTTGTCGGCATAGTTTACATATATATTCGTGCAAAATTACAGATTTCTAGCACTGATAGTCCATGAGCATAGCCGCGGACGTACAGACAGACAGACATCGCGAAACTATAAGGGTTCCGTTTTTGCACACAAGTCAATCCCTCGTGATATTTGATTTTTGCTATGAGAATTCCGCTCCTTGGTAATTACTGCATTGTAACACATTGTAAATGTCGGGTTAATTTTCTCTTATATTATTTCGCTTAACAGCTTCAGAGTCATTTCAGAATGCATAGATATACACTGTAAATAGCTTAGCTTCACGCAACATCAACACGCTGTGTATAGTAAAAATAGATTGAACAATACCATTTCTTATGAATTTACACATATTATACATTATGAAATATTATAAAATGTCGTATAAAGTAAGCTGGATTGTGCGATATTTTGGGACTCACATTTATTACGGACATTTCCGCCTTTGTCTTACTAACACCACCTTAATATAGGAAAAGGGTCCTCAAAAGTCGCGATGTAATACAGTCGTTAAGTATATTCGTAGTTACTTGCTCATACAGTTCACTCACTGGTATCTATGTCTGTTACTCTATTTCCAATAGTCGGGGTGACTTGAATTTTGGTATAAACATGTAGGTTGGATGACAATGAAAGTACAGTAAACAAAAATTACAGTCGGCAAAAAAGTTTGTATTCTTTTTAACAAAAACTTATGTATTTTTTAATGCAGGTATCAGCAAGCTCTCACGACAACAGTGGTGTTCTTGGGAATGATGCTCAGTTCTACGTTCTGGGGCAATATCAGTGATCGATATGGAAGAAAAACCGTAAGTGTGCCTTCTGCGATACGTTACGTAGTGCATTGAGTCGGCGGCAGGGTAAGCGGCGCTAGTGCTGGTGGCGTGCTACTGGAGCGTAAAGTACCAGCTGCCTACCCTGGAATCGACCCAATGCACGCCAATGGGTAATGAGGGCTATCGCGTATGAATTCGCCGATAGAGGCTACGACACTTGTTTACGAGCTAGTGTGATGAAAAATTTAATAAGCTCCAATCGTTTTGCTACAAAACCTTTGTGACAGACGGACGGACATGGGAATGACAGCAATAGGGCTTCGCTTGGACCTTTCAGGTACCTACAGAACCCTAAAAATCCAGATTGAGAACATTATCGCGTGGCCGTCAATTAATCAGTTGGCTTAGCTGTTCCATCTTAAATTTCTAAGCTGCTTATCTACTTATTTAAAAGCCGTGATGGCCTAGTGGATTAATCTATGGTCTCTCAAGTATACGTTTCCCCTAAGCTTTTCAGAATTCATATGTGAAATTACATTTTATAACCATGAGCTTTAAGGCGAAGGTAAAACTCGTGAGGGTTTCAACCTGCGTAGAAATTCTATAATGTGTCTGCGTTAGAATTAGGGCCCAAACCCTCTCATTCTGAGAGGACGCCTGTACCGAACAGTGGGACGCAATAGGCCGAGATGATGATGATTCCTATTGATTAAACTTCCTTATGGTCTGGCACATGGGACCATCCATAAATTAAGCATACCAAATATGACCTTTTTAGCCTCCCCTCCCCACGTCATTTTGTTCGTGTTTCACAATTTGTTTGATGTATTTTATGGATGATCCCCTATTAATGATGATGATGATGATGATGATGATGATGATGATGATTACTGGACTGTATTTTTCTGATTGCAGGCCCTCAGTATGTGTGGGGTGTTGCTGTTCTACTATGGCCTTCTGAGTGCCATAGCCCCAAATTTTCTATGGCTCTTATTCTTGCGAGGTCTCGTTGGTTTTGCCATCGGATGTGTACCACAATCGTTAGTATTACAACTTAATTACTTCTGAAAATGTATGAAATTTAAAATAATAAGGACTAGTAGCTAGTAGTAGCATTTAGGTATAGGTCGATTCACAAGAACTGGCACGAATGATTTGAATGAGGGTAGGTAATGTCTCTTGTCACTGTGTGAGTGCCGTTCTTATGAAAGGCTCTCCTTATATTTTGTAAAGAAGCATATACTTCTTATAACACAATTATCAACGTTTCAATCAACCTATACTTAGAAATTTTTACACATAAACAATATCATTCACTCAGGTCCTAAGATACAGCCTCAGCCTATAATGAATGATTGTAATCTCCTTGTGTTGTATTTTATATAATAATAATAATAATAAATATCGTGGGATACCTGACACCAATTGACCTTGTCCCAATCTAAGCAAAGCTTGTACTGTGGATACTAGGCAACAGCTAAATATACTTATATAGATAAATACATACTTAAATACATATTAAACATCCAAGACCCGAGAACAACAACAACCTTCGTATTATTCATATAAATATCTACCCGGCCGGGAATCGAACCCGGGACCTTAAGCTTCGTAGTCAGGTTCTCTAACCACTTGGCCATCCGGTCGTCATTCGGTGGTATAATAAATATGTTTATTTTTTTTAAATATATATTAATTTTATTGTTTCCAGCGTGACACTGTACGCAGAGTTTCTACCGACAAAGCAGAGAGCCAAGTGTGTCGTCTTACTGGATGTAAGACTCTTTGCAATACTCAAATACAGATAGCGCGCGAGTTGAATGCAGTCGGGGCCTGAGGTGAAGAGCGGGAGCCTCTCCCCCCGCTATCCACACGCCCCGCCTCAGTCGCCTTTAGTGTAGTGCTGTCCTTCATAGCTGTCGTACACATATCGATCGCGTTAATACTCATGTTGCACCCCGTATTATTTTTTGTTTTTAATGATGGCTGATCCGAGTTCCGAGTTCCGAGTTCCGAGTTTTCGTTCTTCGTTTCCGTTCTTTTTTTTTGTTGACGGTTTATTTGAGTTGCATCCATCGTGTTGAGTCACGTTGCGACCACGATGAATGAATGAAAGAAATAAAAGGTTAGGTGCTAAGTCCTGTATATACATAATTATGTGTTTAAAGCGCTAAAGTAAAAAAATAATAATATAAAATGTTTAAATTAAAATAACATTTCGTTTACAAATTTATCGACATATCTTCTGTATGTCGATAAATTCGTCATCATTAAGTAATTCTAATAAGGTCGCAACACTATCGTATTCCTGAGCTCTGTATTCAACTCGCGCGGTATCTGTTGGACTAATCTCCTGCTTACGCATGCAAGAAAAAGCGGCCAAAAATATCAGTTTTTTTTTTTAGTTTTATTGATTTATTTTATTGATGTCTTATATAAAACAATAATTATAAAAAATATGTAAAAACTTCTTTGTTTGTGGTTGTTTACACCTGATTGCCTTGCTCTTAGACGAAGATTTAACTTTATGCAGATCTAGAGCATGTAATTTTGCTCAGCCCAGATCAGCCTAAACACAAAGAGGAGAGATGAGAAGTGAAAAGTAATTTATCAGTTATCATTTTAAACTTAATTAACCTTTTTGCAGTGTTTCTGGGCGCTCGGGGCTTGTCTTGAAGTGGCTTTAGCGCTGGTTGTGATGCCGACGCTGGGATTCCACTGGCTCCTCGCTCTCTCCACGATACCACTTCTTATCTTCGCCCTCATATGCCCGGTAAGATTTTTACCTACGAATAATTCAAGTATTACGTAAGCACCGAAGGGGGGTGGGGTCTTTGCTTATTTTTGAAGACATGGGGGCCGGGGGGGTCTAGATAGTGCTTACGTCAGCAATATTTATTTATTATTTCTTGTTTTTTTTTTTTTTCAAAATGTAGTAGGTTTTAATTCAAGCAAATATAGCTACCCGACTTTTTTTTTATTCGACTGGATGGCAAACGAGCAAGTGGGTCTCCTGATGGTAAAAGATCACCACCGCCCATAGACATCTGCAACACCAGGGGGATAGCAGATGCGTTGCCAACCTAGAGGCCTAAGATGGGATACCTCAAGTGCCAGTAATTTCACCGGCTGTCTTACTCTCCACGCCGAAACACCACAGTGCAAGCTGCTGCTTCATGGCAGGATTAGCGAGCAAGATGGTGGTAAATTGCAACAATTCACATAAATAACAATAAAGAAACGAATAGATTTCTATATATATATAGGTTTGCTGACTTTCGATGACAGGGGGGGGGAGTTAAAAATGACTAAAATTCTGCTTACGTAATACTTGAATGACCCTAAATAATAACTCAGGAATTCAGGCGTCAGGTGAGAAGTCATTATGACAGATCATTAATGCTGCGACAATTCCGGCTCTTGACAATGAATGATCACCTGTCATTGTCAATGTTTTAAGTTCTGAAGTTACACAGGTACTAATTATGTACAGTACGATTACTTGGAGTTAACACTTGACAGATGCGCGTGCCTTCAGTCAATTTTCAACTTTGAGGTCATACAAATAAAATAGTTTTTACATAATCTGTAAACGTGGGTCGCCGGTATACTAAATATGGCTTTATTTGTATGACGTCAAAGTTGAAAATCGACTGAAGGCACGCCCATCTGTCAAGTGTTAACTCCAAGTAATCATACTGTATTTTAATTTACCATTTCAGTGGCTCCCAGAATCGGCGAGGTTTCACGTTGCTAGTGGACATCCAGACAAAGCGTTGGCTACATTAGAACAGGCAAGTTCTGTTGATTAGATATGAAATAGTAGTTTATGTGACTGTTACATAATACAATAAGACTCATTACAATACGAGTGAGGTTTTATGAACTGAGCCAACTGGCGGCATACTAACAAGCCGTGAAATACTTAGTGGCTGTTACAACATCCATTGATTATCGTTAACCGACGGTTAAATGTGATGCCGTCTCCGTCTATTCGAACAAAACAAATAGAGACGGCATTACACCTGACCGCCAGTTAACACTAATCAATGGATGGTACACCAGAAATAGTAAGCGATACAGAAAACAGGTACACAGAGAGAAAATTACAAGGTGGGCAATATAGGCCTTATCGCTTAAGAGTGATGATGATGATGACCGAATTCTAAGGCACTTGTCCCACCGCCGACGATGAGCGAGAAGCGAGTAGAGCGAGTAACTAGAAACGAGTGGGCGAACAGCGAGAAGCGAGTGTTTTTGTCGCTCGCTGTAAGCGAGTGTTCGCGTGCGACGGGCGATTACTCGCTCCACTCGACTCGCTCACACCTGAAGCTGACATCGCTGAGCGAGTATCTATAGCTCAGCGAGTTTTATAGCTCTTGTCGCTGCACAAAAAATGTAAGAGCGAAGTTCCCCCCGACAGTGTGAACAGCCAGCGATCAACTATTAATATATGTGTCTCTTTTACTCACACAGGATCTTATATCTTTTGTTCGTTTCTTGAGCGAGAAAATAGTCGATAGCCAATCGCTTCCTCGCTGGCGGTGAGACAACTGCCTTAGCCCCATTTAAACGATGTAAGAACTTGCATGCGAGTTGCAATACATGGCGGGCTATTGAGTGACAATGAATTCAGTTGATCAAACGAATACCGCAACCTAGTGAATCTTGCATACAATTTCTCGTCACCACCACACCACCACATGTTAAGAAACGCTGTCCTTTCTAGGGCACTTGTAGGGTAGCGTTTCTTAACCTGTGATCCGCGGACCCTTCCGCGAGTATGTGTATGGGATCCACCGTCTATATATGGACATTTAATTATTTCTGTTTTTTTATTAAGGGGGTCCTTGAAGTGTGCTTGATTTTCTACGGGGCCGCAGACTGAAAAAGGTTAAGAAACGCTGGTCTAGGGGCTTTTGTTATTAAAATAAATAAATAAATATCATGGGACACTTGACACCAACTGAACCTAGTCCCAAATTAAGCAAAGCTTGTACTATAGAAACTAGGCAACGGATAAAGATACTTAATAACTTGGACAAGGACATTTCCTTTGTTTCTTATTCGCATGTATAATATGTATTATGGTTATATATATATATATATATATATATATATACAATACATATATATATATATATAGTAGTTTATTGATTTACTTATTATAGTTAATTATATTGTTTAAAAGACTGTATAGTAGCTTCCACAAATTTTTTTTTTACTCTTAAACTCACTCTTTGTCCACTCATATGTTGACTGGTAGAGATCCCTTAAAGGGATAAGACCGTCTTTGTACAAGTATCTCAAATTTGTCAGTTGTGTTTAGTTTCTTTTCTTTTGTACAATAAAGAGTTTACATACATACATACTTGTAAAGATAAATACATACTTAATCGTAACCCGGGACCTCAAACTTAACCTAAAACCTAAACCCTTAAACTTGTCCAGCTTATTTTTTTCCTCGGTGGTAGATAGCAACAACAAACGGCGGCCGATGCTGCTGGGCGTCTAGTGGCGACGACTCAGTGGGTATGGGGCAGCGCGGCCGGCTCAAACACTTGCTGATACCGCAACTGAGGAACACCAGCCTGCTCCTATGGCTCATATGGTACGGTTCGACAACTTAACTTACTTTAGGTAAAATGCATAATATACATTTTTTTTTTATTCGACTGCAGATCACAATTTCCCATTAAATAAGTCCTTTTGACTATTTTAGAGCTCCGGAAAGTACTAAACTGTGATTCACTCGTCAGACAATTTAATTGACTATGGTCTGTCCAGAATTCGAGATACTAAAATGACAGTCTGAAATGTCAAAACGTAAAATAATGTGGCCAGCATAAAAGGACAGTGCTGCTCCGTGATTTCGGTTTCGTAATAACGAAAATGTATTTTACGATAAAAAAATAACATTAATGCATTCAATATCTACTTTCCATTTTACTTTATCATACGATAAAGTATGAAATCTAAGCACAGGTAAAAATACAGTGTTCATCACTTAGTGCCAACGTAAAAAATAATACAGATGCTACTACAAAAATAGAAAAACGAAGTTCGTATGGCACCGTCCTTTCACTCGCGTATTGAATGCGATAAGCGTCAGCGGGACGGCAACATACGAAGTTCGAGTTTTGCATTTCGTAGTCAGGCCAGCAGGGCTACTACGAAATTCGAAAATCGAAGTTCGTGTCGTTCCGCCCTTCTGACACTACTATTTAATTTAATACGTAAGTGAGAGGGACGTACGGTACGAACTTTGATTTGAATTCCGAGTAGGCCCTCAGATATCACACGTCATTGTTTTCATGTTTTCGTATTCAAGTGGTATTCAACCGATTTTCGTTTACTTACTCGTATGTCATCGGATGATCAGTGCGTTTTCTCGTGGTTTTATTTTGATATTCATATCATAGAGAAATAAATCAAATATTCATTATTCTCATATTATTTAGTTAATGTAAAACTTACTTAGAATGAAATTGAAACTTAAACATCAATATCTATAAAAAGTCGAAAATATCTCGAAAACGGTCGCATTTTTATTAGACCTATTTACCTTTTCTAAATGTCCTAAGTGCCCTACATTTTAAGTACATCACGGATCCGTTCATATCTTAATATTTACGACATACATACATAGGTACCTACAAAATCTTTCGGTAATAGCCGGTTGCGGCACATCACTATTTATGAGACGCAAAAAAACAGGAGCACATGAAACGTCATTTTAGTATCTCGAATCGGGACAGACCATGGTATTATTTATTTCAAATTACTAAAAATCTAATTTTTCACATCTCATGCTCGTAAAGCTCTGTTTATGCTGGATCTAGGCGACATAAACAGACTTTTTGTGCTCTAGTGCATAAAGTAAAATCTTCGTCTAAGACCAAGGCGATCAGGTGTAAACAGCCACAAATTAGAAAGTTTCTACATATTTTTTTAATAATTTTTAATTTATGTGAAACTAAAAATCAACCAAATCAAACAAAATAGATCAAAAAAGTGAAAAAATATTGTTTATAGTAATGCATGAACAATTCTTTCCACTGTTGCAATTTCATTTCCTCGCCATCGAAGTGAAAAGCAGAGTGTAAAACTCGAGCATTTAACTCATTTTCCCCTCGACGTGTCTATCCACCCTCGCCGTACCGGCTCGGGCTATATGAACGTCTCGGGTAAATGGCTCGTTTTATGCTCGTGTTGTACATCTACTATTTTCAGTAAAATAACATTTGTAACATCATTGTTGTAGGATGTCGTGCGCATTCTGCTACTACGGTCGGTGCTGATGACGACAGAGCTGTTCGAGACGGAGCCCGGCGGCTCGCTGGAGGCCTGCGCGGCCGACTGCCGCCCTCTCCACACCACGGACTACATGGACCTGCTCTGGACCACGCTGGCTGAATTCCCAGGTAGACCTTGTACACAAGGGCGTCGCCAGCCAGTTGATATGAAGAATGAGAAAAGAATAATGTGTAGGTATTTATTTATTGGAATTGGTGAATTCAATCGAGTTTTAGTTGCTTTACATTAGGCAAGTTTTTAGAATCTCTAGGGGGGAGGGGGGGGCAGCTGCCCCTCCCTGCTCCCCCTGGCGACGCCCTTGCTTGTACTGTCCGGCATACTACTAATATTGTGAATTATTATTTGTGTGTATTCGTTTGCGGGCGTGCGTGCGTGCATGTGTATGTGTGTGTATCTGTGTGTGTAATAAGTAATATTTGTCACAAAATAAAATACATGAAAAAAAAAAACAAATGTTACTACTACATATAGCAAGATTTTTTTCCAGAATGCGTAAACTAATTATATTACTTCTTCCTCTTTTCTTAAGAGTACTCTTGTCGGTGGAGTATCTTCCACACATCCCTCCTTTGAGCTATTATATTACATATTTATAAGTTACGGATAAAAATTATCGTTTAACTATATATGAAAAATAGCTTTAAGTTATGTTGCAGTGCCCTACTACAGGGTTTCATGTTTGGGAAATATTTAGTTTAAGATCCTATGTACTCATGAAAGCAATGATTATATGATTAAACGATTAAATAACGGGTAGGGGGTCGCGAAATAAAGGATGTCCCAAAAAGGACGCAAAATTTGAAATTGATGAAAAACATTTTTTTTCGTTATAATATATTTGTATATAAAATCTTGAAATACATAAAATAGGGTTATTCGTGAATAATACGTCAGGCAAATGTCCTCCTAGCTTTGCTGGCACATACGCACTATTTCTCAAAATTTTCTATGACCATTTGCATAGATGCGGCTGAATTTCTTCAATGCAGCGTCGAATTTCCCCTTTAAAAGCATTGCGATTGAACGGCTTGTGTTGGACGACGCAGTGGAATGAACATCATGAATTGATCCACTCTCCCTGAATTTTGCAACCACTCTGCTCACAATTGATCCACTCTCCCTGAATTTTGCAACCACTCTGCTCACAGTTGATGAAGTCAAGTCAATATTCCGACCATATTTTGCACGGAATTTTCGAACCGACACACGCCAAACTTCTTTTGAAATATGTTCAATAATAAAACGCGTTGATCTTTCGTAAACCCGCCATTTTTACAAACCCTAAACATTCAGCTGTCAAATACTTCTTTTTATTTTAATATTATTGTTGTTTTTTGCTTTTTTATTTTTTAATGTATTTCAATTATGCTTTTTATGTAATGTGCGAGGTCCGAATAAAATATTTCTTTCTTTCTTTAAATAGCCTTTTTTAGGGTTGCCAGCACTAAAATATAAAAATGGCGGCAAATTTAAATCTTGCGTCCTTTTTGGGACACTCGATATTTCTTCATGCTGAAGTGGTCATGAAAAAGGTTGAAAAACACTGATCTAAATAATTTCGTTTGCATTCTTAGGTATCTTCGCGACGATATTCATCATCGAGAAATTTGGCAGAAAGAAGACAATGGCTTTCCAGTTCGTCATATTTTCCATTTGCGTTTGCATGCTGGTGTATAATGAGAAGTGAGTATATATACAATTTACTAGCTGTTGCCCGCGACTTCCACTGCAAAGAATTGGTTCGTTGATTAATTTATCTGGATAAAAATATCTTTATCGGACTTAGTTTCACATATCAATCGGTTCAACATTACTACATTATATTCTCATTTAAAAGATTTTTAGTATGCCTAGTTTATATTTTACTAGCTTTTGCCCGCGGCTCCGCTCGCGTGGTATTCGGTTATCGCGCGCCGTTCCCTCGGGAATGTGCATTTTTCCGGGATAAAAAGTAGCCTATGTCACTCTCAAGCCATAAACTATCTCTATGCAAAAAATCACGTCGATCCGTCGCTCCGTTACGGCGTGAAAGACGGACAAAACACACTTTCGCATTTATAATATTAGTAAGTATGGATTAAGTAGCTTACCCCAAAAGGTGACAGCAAAAGGAAGTGCTCGTGCATGAGAATAATTAATCAGAAAAAAAAAAACACGATCAAAATATGAAGGAAAGTACCTTTTCCATGGTTCCTGGTTAGAAATTAAAAATTTGATTTACCTAGGGCTAGATAGTGACAGTCTTTGTTGTAATTCTTTATTAGCGCCTTTTGGCTTAGGAGGGCAGTTAACCACTGAAAGCACTGTATAGTAGCTTCCACTATTTAATTCTTAAACTCACTCTTTCGGACCCTAACGATTGCTCCTCCCTATCATCCACTCAAGTTGACTGTAGAGATCCCTTAAAGGGATAAGTCGCCTTTGTACAAGTATCTTAAGTTGTCAATTGTATTATGTATCTCTTTTGACAATAAAGAGTTACATACATACATACATAACAACCACGAAAACAGCAGAAAACCAGCGCCATGACTGAAGAAAATCAGACATCGGCATTGCTGAGTGCATCCATTTGGTGTACAATCAAGGGCAAAAAATGTATACACTTTATTAGTACCTTGTCACTTTAACCACTGTGACAGTTCATATATGACGAAAATGGACAAGGTACTTAAAGTGTAAACATATTTTGCCTTGACTGTACTGTTCAGTGCTGTTATATTAGATTAAGATTTCATGT